>NC_091991.1:170529456-170829456 GCF_044704955.1 Pristiophorus japonicus | reverse complement strand
CAATATGTGACTCCAGACCCACAGCAATGTGGTTGACTCTTAACTGCCTTCAGTTATATTCAAACCGTTACAACAAAGTCAGCACTGCGGGAGCACCTTCACCACACGGACTGCAGCAGTTCAAGAAGGCGGCTCACCACCACCTTCTCAAGGGCAACTAGGGATGGGCAATAAATGCCGGCCTTGCCAGCGATGCCCACATCCCGTGACTGAATTTTAAAATTGGTCTATCTGCAGTGACATTAACTGAAAGGAAAGATGTTCTTAATTTAAAATCTGCATTCGGTCTGCAACATATAATTTTATAGTTCAGGAAAGGTGGGGACCATTTTCTGTCGAATAAACCACATATTGGAACCATTCCGATTGTGAGCAGTCCAGGTTCGCATTCGACATAATGTCACGTATGCTGAAGGTATTGGGAGCTGGTCCGTGTTTCCTGATGAGGAGCTGAGAATGAGTATTGACAGTGCTTTGAAGCAAACCTGCTGAAATAATCAGGCAGGAAAACGCAGAGATCAATCTTTGAGTGGGTGATGTATGAGTCAGGTTCCTGGGACGGCAATCTCCCAGGTGCATATAAAGTGGACTTAGTGCTCTATAAATAGAAGTGATCATCAGCTCAGACAGAGCAGAGGCCAAAGGCATAATTTTGCTGTCTCACGGCTCCCTTAACACTGTCATAATTCTACGTGTTGCTCATATCACAGACCATAATACTGGCTCCCCCTCGCACTGGTCCTTCTGTGGAGCGGGTACCATGGGAGGTAACCTCCATGTGATAGCTTTAACACGCCCCTAACAAGCACACATTACAAGATGGCTCCTCAGCAAGTACTATGTCACATGACCTTGCCACATGACCTTTTATTGTCATTACACCAGTAGCTGTTATTACATCAGTAGGCCACTAGACGGAGCTCTATTATACTCCATACACTTCCAAACGCATGGGCAAAGAAGGAATACTAAGAAAGTTAGAATAGCACAGCACAGAAGGAGGCCATTCGGCCCATCGAGTCGGCGCCAGCTCTTTTGGAGAGCAATCCTGTTAGTCCCACTCCCCCGCTCTTTCCCCATACCCCTTGCAAATTTTTCTCCCTCCAAGTATTAATCCAATTCCCTTTTGAAAGCTACTATTGAATCTGCCTCCATCACCCTATCAGGCAGTGCGCTCCGAATCCTAACCGCTCATTGTGTAAAAAAGTTTTTCCTCATGTCGCCTCTGGTTCCTTCACCAATCACCCGAAATTCGTGCCCTCTGGGTTATCAGCTTGTGGCAACAGTGATGCTTTGAGTGCAGTGTTTGTTTGTGAGGATGGAAGTATAGCTGTGGTCAGAAGTTTACAACACGGGTACGATGGGCTGAATGGCCTCCTTCTGTGCTGTAAAATTACATGGGGGCCGAAATTGCCTCTCCGGTGATAACGGAGTTAGCGCGTGGGCACGGCCGCCACATCGACCCGCGTGGAATTGCTGGCCGGGGCTCCGCGCGGCGAAAAGTGGTCTGTGCCGCGCCCCGCGACTAGCGCACCGGCGCGGCGCACGCACGGCGAAAGCATCATCGCCCCGCGCCGACCCCTTTGTGCTCCTCGTGGGGTGGTGCCACCGACAGCTTCTCCGTGGCGTTCCGGCCGCCCTTAAAGGGGAGGCGGTACCACGGCGGCTGCCATCTTTTTTTCCGTCGGCCAAGTTTTCAGCCGGCCCGACAATGGCGGCCGCTGGTGTGGCCGCGCCGCCAACATGCAGACCGCACCCCCCCCCACCTCCCCCACCCTGCGTGCCAGTCGACTGGCCCAGCCCACACCCTCCCTGATGGCCCAGTGGGTGCCGCTAAAGAGGCTGCAGAACTCGCAGCGGCCCTCCCCTTTAAAAGAAGGCAAGGGACGTTGCGAGTCATCAGCATGACGTGGCAAGTCCGCACCGCACTGACATCATCAACATCATCAACATGAGAGGTGATCTTATCGAAACGTATAAGATCATGAGGGGGCTTGACAAGGTGGATGCAGAGAGGATGTTTCCACTGATGGGGGAGACTAGAACTAGGGGGCATGATCTTAGAATAAGGGGCGGTCCATTTAAAACTGAGATGAGGAGAAATTTCTTCTCTCTGAGGGTTGTAAATCTGTGGAATTCGCTGCCTCAGAGAGCTGTGGAAGCTGGGACATTGAATAAATTTAAGACAGATTTAGACAGTTTCTTAACCGATAAGGGAATAAGGGGCTATGGGGAGCGGGCAGGGAAGTGGACCTGAGTCCATGATCGGATCAACCACGATCTTATTAAATGGCGGAGCAGGCTCGAGGGGCCGTATGGCCTACTCCTGCTCCTATTTCTTATGTTCTTATTTTTGCTCATCCAGAACGGGATGTCGGACAAGCAGTCTGACAATTTAGAGACCGTGGAGTCGAGAGAAGTGGTGGTGAGGTAGAGCTGGCTGTCATCAGCGTACATGTGGAAACTGACACTGTGTTTTCCGATGATGTCGCCAAGGGGTAACAAGTGGATGAGAAATAGGAGGGGGCCAAGGATAGATCCTTGGGGGACACCAGAGGTAACGATGCGGGAATGGGAAGAGAAGCCGTTGCAGGAGTTCAGAAGAATGAGAGGGGACCTCATAGAAACATATAAAATTCTGACGGGGTTAGACAGGTTAGATGCAGGAAGAATGTTCCCAATGTTGGGGAAGTCCAGAACCAGGGGTCACAGTCTAAGGATAAGGGGTAAGCCATTTAGGACCGAGATGCGGAGGAACTTCTTCACCCAGAGAGTGGTGAACCTGTGGAATTCTCTACCACAGAAAGTTGTTGAGGCCAATTCACTAAATATATTCAAAAAGGAGTTAGATGAGGTCCTTACTGCTAGGGGGATCAAGGGGTATGGCGAGAAAGCAGGAATGGGTTACTGAAGTTGAATGTTCAGCCATGAACTCATTGAATGGCGGTGCAGGCTAGAAGGGCCGAATGGCCTACTCCTGCACCTATTTTCTATGTTTCTATGTTTCTATGTTTCTAGGTGATTCACTGGGAAGATCGGCACATGAGTGAGCAAGTAACAGCAGGCTAAGTTGAAGTGAGATGAAGTAGGACAGGAGGAGGTCTGCATGGAGCATAAACACTGGCATAAACCAGGGGGCAAAATGGGTTATTCCTGTGCTGTAAATTCTACCTAAATCAATGTAAATTTTTAACCCCTTTCTTTGTATGGGCCAATTACTGCAAACTCCCCCAACAAATAAAAAAAAAATGCTGTGTTATCTTATAAAACAATGGCTGGATGTTGCTTGCTAAATGCAATGCTCTTCAATTCCAATTACAATTACATAGTCACAAATGTCAGTCAGCTTAGTTTCCAATTTGCCTGTGAACAACCTATGCCCCTCTACCCGAGCCAATTAAAGAGAAAATGTCAGTCAACTAACAGCAGAACAATAGTACCAGGGAAAACACACACAATAATTGAAATGAGTCATCGAAGAGCTTAAACCTCCGAAGCGCTCTCACATGACAAGGCGAGAAAGAGATGAGTAACTCTTTGATGTTATGTTACCACAGATTGGTGACCTTCCTCGTTCTGTACTGTAATAATCAGTCAAACCGAAATCAAGTCACAACTTCATCATCGGCGCTAACAGCGATGTTAAAAAAGAGGTCATCTTCAGCTGCAGGAAGTTACCTCATTACTCAAAGATTGAAGTTCTTTATTTAAACAGGAGCGGCGAAACCCAAGCACAAAAGGGTAATATCAACCACAGAGCTCTTCCTCATCGTTGGCATGACGCAGAGAGACCGCACGGTTCAGTCACGGTTCAGGCTCTCATTTATGGGCAGGATTTCTCAAAATGTCAGTCCCCTTCCAGTCCCATCGTCACAGAGCTTCTTCGTTTAGTGACAAGGGCCAGTGACTAAGGCTCCATTAAAACTGGCGCGTTTGTATCTGTGTAAAATGGTTTTCGACGCAAAAAATTGGGAAATACGCCACCGATTGCACTGAAGCCCTGATGCTATATTTTAACTTCTTGCATATCCCTGAGCGTTTCATAGACTCATAGACTCATAGAAAATAGGAGCAGGAGTAGGCCATTCAGCCCTTCGAGTCTGCATTGCCATTCAATATGATCATGGCTGATCTTCTATCTCAACGTTTCAGAGCATAACTGCTGCCAATCTTTGGCTTCCCCGCCCATCCCCCCACCCCCATCCCCCCTGCCCCCTGCCCCATCCCCCCTGCCCCCCCCCTGCCCCCACCCCCATGCCCCCTGCCCCCCACCCCCCTGCCCCCTGCCCCCCTGCCCCCTGCCCCCCATCCACCCACCCCCATCCCCCCACCCCCCTGCCCCCTGCCTCAGAGCCTGTTTCTTTCTTTATTTTTTCTCTTTGTCTCTGATGGCAGTTGGTCATTATCCCGCCATTCACACCCTATCTTGACTAATGTTTTTCTAACTCCTGGCATTACCATTTGAATTTGGGCCATCGTCCCTTTTGTCTCTCTAATCTCTCCTGTCTTCCACCCTATCACCGACCTTCCCTTTTGCTCTTTCTTCCCCTCCCCCTTTCAGTGCTTGTTAAGAATCTGTTCTTTCCGAACACTCTCCAGTTCTGACGAAGGGTCATCGACCCGAAACGTTAACTCTGCTTTCTCGCCACAGATGCTGCCTGACCTGCTGAGACTCCCAGCATTTTCTGTTTTTATTCCAGATTTTCATCGCCCCATTGTTGGTTGTCATGCCGTCAGCTGCCTAGAAAGAGAGACTTGCATTTATATAGTGCCTTTCACAACCACCGGAAGTCCCAAAGGGCTTTGCAGCCAATGAAGTACTATTTTTTGGAGTGTAGTCACTGTTGTAATGTGGGAAACACGGCAGCCAACCTGCGCACAGCAAGCTCCCACAAACAGCAATGTGATAGTGACCAGATAATCTGTTTCAGTGATGTTGATTGAGGGATAAATATTGGCCAGGACACCGGGGAGAACTCCCCTGCTCTCCTTCAAATAGTGCCGCGGGATCTTTTACTGAGAGAGTAGACGGGGCCTCGGTTTAACGTCTCATCCGAAGGACAGCACCTCCGACAGTGCAGCGCTCCCTCAGCACTGCACTGGGAGTGTCAGCCTAGCTTTTTGTGCTCAAGTCTCTGGAGTGGGACTTGATCGTAAAAGATCCCATGACATTGGCTGTAATGCGCTTTGGGACGTCTGGTGGCCTTGAAAGGTGCTATATAAATGTAATTCTTTCTTTTAAATCATAAGCCTTCATTATCTTGAAGACCTCGATCAGGTTTCCCTTTCTCAACTCCACCAAAAAAGACCAAACTTCTTGAACATGTCGTTAAGGCTCTAACCCTTCATCCCTGATAGCATTCCAGTGTGTCGACACTGCACCAGTTCCATTGCGTTTTCAACCTTGCTGTGATGGGCCGCAAACAACATTCCAACTGCAGCTTAACTAATTTCAACATCATCCTTTGTATTTTCAACTCTGAGTCAGAAGTTGTGGGTTCAAGTCTCACTCCAGAAACTTGAGCACAAAATCAGGCACGATAAATTGGAGGTGCCGTCTTCCGGATGAGACGTTAAACCGAGGTCCCGTCTGCCTTCTCAGGTGGACGTAAAAGGTCCCATGGCACTGTTTCGAAGAAGAGCAGGGGATTCATCCCTAGTGTCCTGGCCAATATTTATCCCTCAACCAACATCACTAAAACAAATACTCTGGTCATTATCTCATCGCTGTTTGTGGGAGCTTGCTGTGCGCAAATTGGCTGCCCCTTTCCCAAATTACAACAGTGACGATAGTTCAAAAAAGATTTAATTGGCTGTTAAACGCTTTGAGAGGTCCTGAGGCCGTGAAAGGCGCTATAGAAATGCAAGTCTTTCTTTTCTTTTGCAGGATATAATGCCAAGGATTCCACAAGCCTTTTTATTACCCGTAATAACTTGCTCATTTATTATTTATCAAACAACACAAATGTGTCTCAGTTAAACTAAATGGTGATTTCAACATTGACAACAAATTACACGTGTGTATAGCACTGACCCCAGGTGTTGCAGTTTAATATACTACACTAAATCACTCCGGATTCTTTCTCATGCCTGATACGGCTTTGGCCCAACTTTCAGTAACTTGCGCCTTTGTGGTAACTTTGTCAAGGTGCTTCGCGACGGTAAATTGGTCGACGGGCAAGTGTTGCAAGAGGAGTTCAGGGAGGTGGACTGTAGGCCCTGTCAGGTAGATAGGTTCTGTGGGGGCTTTTGAAGAGGAGGAGAGAGGTAATTTTTGAAGAGGAGGAGAGTGTAGAATGTTTCAGTATAAGAAGGTGTCACAGTTGTGTGGGGCGGATTGGTTGGGCTGGCTGCTCTTTGCCTTCCCGTCATTGCTCAGAGGTTTATATCTAACCTTTAGGGCTGCTGACCAAGGGCCGAGCGGCTCTTTCGGCCGGCGCGGACACGATCGGCCGAAATGGCCTCCTTCTGCTCTGTAAATTTCTATGTTTCGATGGACTAGAACCTCCACTTTTGAGCTGAGCGCCCAAAAATGGGCGTTATTTCCGGCGCGGGCGTTAAAAAAGGGTTTTCAGATCGCCGGCTTCTCGCCCATTCTCAAAACACCTAGTTTACATTTTTGAAAATGGGCGTTACCGCGAGCGATATCAAATGGGCGGTAGCGTTAAATTTTTCTGAACTTCTGATGTAAAGTGTGGCCATCCTTAGTTACGGCATGGCAACACTCCATTCCTGCGATTCTGGAGGTCATGGGTCACCATGACATGCACAGAAAAGGAGATAGAGAGAGAGGGAGCTCAGAGGGACCGAAGGCATGTGTGGGTGTGGTGTGAGCTTGTTTGGCTGTTGTGGGAGGAATGTAGATTCACCATTAGCAAAAAGCCCACTAAGCACCAAGTACATAGTTGGCACCAAGTTTTTGTTCAACAAATAACATATAAAATGGAAGGGATGGAGGAGGCCCTGGAGCTGGTAGCCAGGAACACTGGTGGCAGAGGGCTCCCCGTGGTCCCGGAGCACGGCACTGCACCCCAAGGAGATGCACCCCCATTGCCAACCACACATGAGAGCCAGCAGCTACATTTTGCTTATGGCTCGGAGCATGCTCCCACCTCGGGACCGTCCTCTCCCGTATCCATCCGAGCAGTGCTTCAGGCGTCAACCCCCCCACTCAATGAAGCAGCACCTGAGGTGCTCCTCGGCCAGGCGGCTTGGAGTCAGGAGGGTAAGGGTAAGGGTAGAGGTGGGGTGGAGAAGCGGGGGGGTGGGGGTGGAGGGGAAGGGTTGGTTTGTACAGAAATACTGATGATTTCAGACTAATGTTTGGTTTAAATGTTTTTTACTTAACAAAACCTTGCAGCACGTTGGCTCAGATAGCTGCACCATTACATTAAATGGTGATTCCTTAACATTAAAGGGTATAATCACACTTATTTTCAATCAACTTAAACTTTAACTGTCACCAAGGTGATGCCCACCATTGATGTGTGACCTGCACACCCAGCAGTGTGTCAGCCTTGTAAATAACACCAGCGTTCTTTCAGACAAAGTGATCATTGATGAGCTCCTGGCATAAGCTATCCTTGCAGCGATCATGCCACCATGGGCCCTTTCGTGCAGCCTACAGGGGAGCGGGGGCATGGCTTCAGCGTCAGCCTGATTGTCTGGCCTGATGTCAGCGTCCGCCTCCTCCTCGTCCTCCCCTTCCTCTCTCTGGTGAGGTGGACTGTCAGGCTGTCCCCTCCTGATAGCCAAGTTGTGTATCATGGAGCAGACCACCACGAATTGAGTTACCTGCTCAGGGTGGTATTGGGGCTCGCCTCCTGAGTGGTCCAGGCATCTAAAATGCTGCTTGTGCACTCCAATGGTTTTCTCCACGATATTGCGAGTTGCGCTGTGGCTCTCGTTGTATTGCCTCTCGGCCTCGGTGTGGGTGTCACGCAGGGGGGTCATCAGCCAGGTGGCGAGGCCATATCCTTTGTCCCCAAGCATCCAGCATTGACCTTGTGGCTCATTGTTAAACAAGTCAGATGCAGTGCTCTCACGCAGGATGTGCGCATCATGGATGCTGCCCGGAAATTGAGCATTCACAGCCAGTATAATTTGCTGATGGTCAACAACCAGTTGGACATTCAGGGAGTGGAATCCCTTGCAGTTCCTGAAAACCTCAGCATCCAGAAAAGGTGCCCGCATCGCAATGTGCATACAGTCTATTGCTCCCTGCACTTTGGGGAAGTTTGCAATTCTGGAGAAACCTAGAGCTCTCTCACTCTGTTCCTCCCTGGTCATAGGGAAGCTGATCAAGTCCCTCCTACATGCGTACAGGGCTTCAGTGACCTGTCTAATGCAGCGATGTGTGGCATGCTGAGAAAGTCCACAAATGTTGCCAGCTGTGGCCTGAAAAGAACCCGAGGCATAGAACGACAGTGCCGCGGTGACTTTGACCTCGACGGACAGTGCAGTACTGACGGTGCTGGCAGGCTGCAGATCTGCCCTTATCAGCTGGCATACCTCAGTGATAACCTCTTTGTGGAAGCGCAGTCTTCGAAGGCAGGTGGTGTCGGGCAAGTCGAGGTAAGAGTGCTTCTCTTTGTACTTGCGGGGTGTGTAATGTCTGGTCCTCCTCATCTGTTTGTCACTTCGTTCATTGGACACATAATGCAGTGCAGCGTTCCTTCAGCGATGTCGCGTCTGCTGCATGTATTTGGTCACCAAGAGGGGGTGAGAAAGGACAGGCCCCATTGCAGTAGCTGTCTGTTTGCCACCGATTGCACACAAACAAGGAATGTCCTGACGAACACAACTCTTCAATTCCAATTGGTCACAGTATGGTCAAGATGTTTTTAGAGATGTTCACATCAACTCCAACGACCTGCAGAGTACATCTGATCTCCGCCGAGGTTGAAGCACAGCAGCCTTTTAAAGGACGCGACATGTGATGTAGAACATAGCATCCATAACGCTGTGATTCGGCCCAGTTAGTTTTGTGGGCGTTTTTTTGAGCGAGCGATATTGTGGGCGAAATGTGTGCGAGGTGGCGAAATTGATGATGGGCAATCTCCATAGCGGCTAGTTTGGGTAGGTTATGTATTTAACCCCTTGTAACCTGCATCACACCTGTCCACCAGAGGGCCTATCTGTTGGAGTCCCAAAGGATCCTAGCATCCCATGGGAGCACAGTATATAAGCAGGCCACCCACGAGGTACCTGCACTCTGGAACCTTAATAAAGAAGCTAAGGTCATACTTGCTCATTATACACAGTACTCAGTCTGACCATTTATTATGAGTGTAATAATTGGCGACAAGGTAACGAACAACCGCGCGAAAATGCAAAGAACAGTCAGCATCCTGTAGAAGTTCTCAGAGGGGGATGATTGGGAGGCCTTTGTGGAGAGACTCAACCAATACTTCGTGGCCAATGAGCTGGAAGGGGACGAGAACGCGACCAAACGTAGGGCGATCCTCCTAACTGTCTGAAAGGCAACAACCTATGGTCTCATGAAGAATCTCCTGGCCCCGGCAAAACCAACAGAGAAATCCTACGAAGAACTGTGTACGCTGGTCCGGGAGCACCTAAATCCTAAGGAAAGCATTTTGATGGCGAGATATCGGTTCTACACGTGTCAACGATCGGAGGGCCAGGAAGTTGCGAGCTACGTCGCCGAATTAAGGCGCTTTGCAGGACGTTGTGAGTTTGAGGGATTCCTAGAACAAATGCTCAGAAACTTTTTTGTATTGGACATCGGGCATGAAACAATACTTCACAAACTGTTGACTGTAGAAACTCCGAATCTGAGTAAAGCCATAACGATAGCCCAGGCATTTATGTCCACCAGCGACAACACCAAGAAGAATTTGCAGAACAAAGAAGTTTCGGCCAGTACTGTGCATAAAGTAACGTCGGTTTTGAGCAGAAATGTACAGAGCAGAATGTACACGCCGGCTGCTGTGGCCCGACCTCAATTGACCCAGAGTCCACCATCATCTTTTAATGCGAGGCAGTTAACACCCTGTTGGCACTGCGGGAGTGATGTAAAGTCCTGACCCTGCGGTACAGACTTACACGAGGCACATCTTGAAGCCAAGGTCACTCAGGACCTGCACCTTTATTTCACAGCTCTGGTATGCCTCACTTGCCTGAGACCTGCCTTTATATACCTGTGTGGGACAGGTGTGCAGTGTCTCTTGCAAGTGCACCCGTGGTGGTAAGGTATGCTTGTGGTTACAGGTCATATCTAGTTACAGTCATGTATAGCATGGTAAGATAGTTATGTACAGTGATGTGAGATACATGAAATCACCCTCCCCCAAGGTCTTATTGTCTTTATAGGTTCAGTCTCTCAGGTGGTCTATGTTCTCACGTGGAGCGTCTTAGTTGTGGTTCAGTTGTTTGCCTTGGTGCCTGTTTTTCTTTCAGTGTGATTGCTGGTATCTCGCCTGGGCTGTCTGTTTCGTTCAGTATGATTGCTGGTATCTCGCCTGGACTGTCTGTTGAGACTACCTTTCCTCAGGTTGTTCCCTCTGTCTGTCCACCAGGTGTGGTGTGAGTTCCACATTGTAGTCTGCCTCTGGATCTGCAGTGTTGTTGGTGAATCTACTTTTTACTTGGTCGACATGCCTCCGGCAGGTTTGACCATTGTCCATTTGTACAACCAGTAGCCTGTTTCCTTCCCTTGCCTGTTACTGTCCCTGCAAGCCATTTGGGCCCCCTGCCATAGTTTAGCACAAACACTTTGTCCCCTATCTCATGCTCTGATTTGGCGAGCCTGTGGACTCAAAGGCATTGATTGCCATGACCATCTCACAGTCCTGTTCGTCAGACCCTTCCATGGTTGCCAGGGGTAGCCTGCTAAGCGCGTCGGCACAGTTGTCTGTGCCTGGTCTGTGCCTTATTGTGTAGTCGTAAGACGCCAGCATGAAGGCCCACCGTTGAATGCGCGCCGAGGCGTTGGCGTTTATTGCCTTGCTCTCGGATAGCAGGAACGTGAGGGGTTTGTGGTCAGTTTCTAACGCGAACTTGGCCCCGAAAAGGTATTGGTGCATCTTTTTAACACCGTACACGCACGCGAGCGCCTCCTTCTCCACCATACCGTACCCGCGCTCTGCCCGAAAGGAGGCATAAGCAATGGGTTGTAATTTACCCGCACCATTGACATGCTGTAAAATGCACCTGACCCCGTACGCTGATGCATCACATGTAAGAACTAGCTTTTTACCTGGGTCAAAAAAAGTCAAAACACTGTTGGAACATAGAAGGTTGCGTGCCTTATTGAAGGCGCGTTCTTGGGCGTCCCCCCAAAACCAATCACACCCCGTTCTGAGTAGCACATGGAGAGGCTCCAGCAGCATGCTCAGGTTCTGCATAAAGTTCTCAAAGTAATTGAGTAGTCCGAGAAAGGTGCGCAGTTCCGAGACATTCCGGGGCCTGGGTGCCAGACAAATTGCTTCGGTTTTGGATTCTGTTGGATGGATTCCATCAGCGGCAATCCTTCTGCCCAAAAATTCAACCTCGGGAGCGAGAAACAGACACATGGATTTCTTAACTCTTAGGCCTACCCGATCCAATCGCTTTAGTACTTCCTCCAAATTGCGGAGATGGGAGTCGGTGTCCCTGCCCGTGATGAGTATGTCGTCTTGAAACACAACCGTCCCCGGGATGGACTTGAGCAGACTCTCCATGTTGCGCTGGAATATAGCAGCTGACGACCTGATGCCGAATGGGCATCGATTGTACATAAAAAGGCATCGATGTGTGTTGATGGTGGTGAGTAGCTTTGACTCTTCAGTCAGTTCTTTCGTCATATACGCAGATGTGAGATCTAGTTTCGAGAAAAGTTTTCCTCCAGCCAATGTGGCAAATAGGTTCGTTCTGGGCAGCAGGTATTGGTCCTGTAGGGAGACTCTGTTTATGGTAGATTTGTAATCCCCACAGATTCGTACGGATCCATCAGGCTTCAGGACGGGGATGATGGGACTTGCCCAGTCGCTAAATTCCACGGGTGAGATAATGCCTTCCCGCAGAAGCCGGTCCAGTTCATGTTCAATCTTTTCCCTGATCACATAAGGCACAGCTCTAGCCTTGTGATGGACCGGTCTAGCATCCTGTGTGATATAGATTTTAACTTTAGCCCCTTTGAAGGTGCCCATACCTGGCTGAAAGAGATATTCAAATCGACTTAGAACTGTTGAGCAGGAGGTCCATTCCTCTGACGACATGGCGTGAACATCATCCCATTTCCAATTTAGTTTTGCCAGCCAGCTTCTCCCCAACAGTGCTGGGAGATCTCCGGGGACAATCTACAGGGGAAGTCGGTTCACCGTCCCTTTGTGTGTGACTGAGAGCATGGCGCTGCCAAGGACTGGGATGATTTCTTTGGTATAGGTCCTTAGTTTGGTGTCGACACTTGTGAGTTTTGTGAGGCCACAGCTGTTCAAATTGTTGGACGCTCATGAGCGATTGACTCGCTCCTGTGTCCAGTTCCATGTTGACGGGTATCCCGTTGAGTAGGACCCTCATCATTATTGGAGGCATCTTGTTGTAAGAACAGTGGACATTGATCGTGTTGACCCGCTATACCTCGGTGTCCAGGGCACTGTCCCCACCGACTTCTGGTCCGTTTTCCAACCCTTCCGATTCGTATATCAGCCGAGCTGCTGTTTTTCTGCACATGCGGGCCAAATGCCCTGTCTAGTTGCAGTTTCTGCAAACGGCATGCTGAAATCGACACCCCATTGATGAGTGCCTTCCCCACATCTCCAGCACAGACCGCTTCCATTGTTTCCGAAGGATGAGCTGCGTCTGGCTGATCTCTCTTGAGCTTCTCTCAGTTTGTAGTTGATTGTTCGCATTGTGGGTTGATGAACGGCCGTCCATGTGGCCCTTGATGGCTTCTGATTACACTGCCTGCTATTGAAGGCCTGCTCTCCTGCCTTTGTCTGTGTGTGGGGGTAGTGGCTTGTTGCACGCTGTGAACCCCTTGTTCCGATGTTTTGTTAGTTGTCGTACCCGCAGTATAGATCAACCTCGTTTCTTCTTCTCCTGCCAAAAATGTCTGTGCGACCAGTGCTGCTGCCTCTCGGGTCAAGTTCTTGGTCTCTATGAGCTTTCAAAATATGCCTGCGTGGCCTATTTCTTCAATAAAAAAGTCTCTCAGTACTTCTCTCCTTAGTTCATCAGAGAACTCACATAAGCTAGCCAGCCTCTGAAGTTCTGCCACGAAGTCAGGTATGCTCTGGCCCACACAATGTCTGTAGTTGTAGAACCTGTGTCTGGCCATGTGTAGGTGGTCTCTCACCAGTGTGCTCAACTCTTCAAACGACTTGCTTGCTGGTTTCTCGGGTGCCAGCAGGTCCTTCATTAAGGCGTATGTTTTCGAGCCACAGCTGGTCAACAGATGGCTCTTCTCTTGTCTGCCTTATCGTCGCCCAACCAGTGTTTGGTTACAAAGCTTTGCTGGAGCCTTTCTATAAAGTCCTCCCAATTATCTCCAGCATTGTATTTCTCACCTGAGCCGTTGATAGCCATTCTGTGGATTCTGTGATCCCGTAACTCGTCGCCACTGTAAAGTCCTGACCCTGCGGTACAGACTTACACGAGGCACATCTTGAAGTCAAGGTTACTCAGGACCTGCACCTTTATTTCACAGCTCTGGAATGCCTCACTTGCCTGAGACCTGCCTTTATAGACCTGTGTGGGACACGGGTGCAGTGTCTCCTGCAAGTGCACCCCTGGTGGTAAGGTGTGCTTGTGGTTACAGGTCATATCTAGTTACAGTCATGTATAGCATGGTAAGATACAGTTATACACAGTGGTGTGAGATACATGACAATCGGCCCCATCAATGCCGCTTTAAGCACTATGCGTGCAATGGCTGCAGAACAATGGAGCACCTCCAACGAATGTGCAGGCGAGCTGCAAACCCTGCAAACCACCACATTGCAGAGGAAGATCGATCCACAGTGGATCAGATGGAATTGGAAACTCGTACTGAGGAGGCCGAGGCGTCGGGGTGCACACATTCACGATGAAATGTCCACCAATAATGTTGAAAGTTGAACTGAACGGTATTCCAGTGTCTATGGAGCTGGACACGGGGGCAAGTCAGTCCATAATGGCCTTCGACAGGCTGTGGGAGAAGGCGACACACAGGCCCAAGCTCAGCCGCATTCACACCAAACTAAGGACTTACACCAAGGAACTAATCCTTGTAATTGGCAATGCTGGTCAAAGTCTCCTATGATGGAGCAGTACACGAATTCCCGCTGTGGATTGTGCCAGTGGATGGCCCCACGTTGTTTGGCAGAAGCTGGCAGGATTCGGTCGGCAACAGCAATCTTCCAGCGGAACATGGAGAGCCTGCTAAAGTCAGTTCCTTGCATGGTGGTCTTCCAGGATGACATATTGGTTACAGGTCAGGACACCTTGGAGCACTTGAAGAATCTGGAGGAGATTCTTAGTCGGTTGGATCGCGTGGGGCTCAGGTTGAAACGCTCAAAGTGTGTTTTCCTGGCACAGGACGTCGAATTCTTAGGAAGGAGTATCGCAGCAGACAGCATCAGACCCGCCGACGCCAAGATGGAGGCCATCAAGAACGTGCCGCAACCACAGAACGCGACGGAGCTCCGGTCGTTCCTGGGACTCCTGAACTACTTCGGTCATTTCCTACCCGGGTTAAGCACCCTGCTAGAACCCGTAGATGCGCTACTGCGCAAGAGAGACGACTGGGTATGGGGGAATTCACAAGAGGCTGCCTTTAAGAAAGCCAGAAATTTATTGTGTTCTAACAAACTGCTTGTCCTGTATAACCCATGTAAACGATTGGTGTTAGCTTGCGATGCGTCGTCATACGGGGTCGGGTGTGTGTTACAACAGGCTAATGAATCGGGAATTTTACAACTAGTTGCATATGCATCCAGGAGTTTGTCCAAGGCCGAAAGGGCCTGCAGCATGGTTGAAAAAGAGGCTCTGGCTTGTGTTTATGGGGTAAAAAAAATGCACCAGTACTTGTTTGGCCTCAAGTTTGAGCTTGAAACTGACCACAAGCCACTCATATCGCTATTCTCGGAGAGCAAAAGGATTAATACCAATACCTCTGCCCACATCCAAAGATGGGCGCTCACGCTGTCGGCATACAACTATGTAATCTGCCAGAGACCGAGCACAGAGAACTGCGCAGATGCTCTCAGTCCGCTACCATTGCCCACCACCGGGATGGAAATGGAACAGCCAGCGGACTTAGTCATGGTCATGGAGGCATTTGAGAACGAGAAATCGCCCGTTAAGGCCTGCCAGATCAGGACCTGGACCAGCCAGGATCCTTTACTGTCCTTGGTAAACAACAGTGTCCTCCATGGGAGCTGGTCCAGTGGAGATGCAGGAAGCGATTAAGCCGTTCCACAGACGCAAAGATGAGCTGTCCCTGCAGGCGGACTGTCTTTTGTGGGACAATCACGTAGTCTTGCCCAAGAAAGGCAGAGACACATTTATTTGCGAACTGCACAACACCCACCCAGGCATCATAATGATGAAAGCCACAGCCAGATCCCACGTGTGGTGGCCTGGCATCGGCTCAGATTTAGAGTCATGTGTGCGCCAGTGCAATACTTGCTCTCAGTTGAGCAATGCACCCAGAGAGACATCGCTAAGTTTGTGGTCATGGCCATCCATACCGTGGTCGAGGATCCATGTAGACTGCGTGGGCACATTCCTAGGCAAAATGTTTTGGTTGTCGTGGACGCTTACTCAAAATGGATTGAATGTGCAATAATGTCTGTAAGCACATCCACGGCCACCATTGAAAGCTTACGAGCCATGTTTGCCATGCACGGCTTGCATGATGTCCTAGTCAGTGACAATGGGCTGTGCTTCACCAGTGCTGAATTCAAGGAATTCATGACCCGCAACAGGATCAAACATGTCACATCTGCCCCGTTCAAGCCCGCATCCAACAGCCAGGCAGAACGGGCAGTTCAGACCATCAAGCAAAGCTTGAAACGTGTGTCGGAAGGCTCACCGCAGACCCGGTTGTCCCAAGTACTGCTCAGCTACCGCACCAGACCCCACTCACTCACCGGGATTCCCCCAGCTGAGCTGCTCATGAAAAGGGCGCTTAAAACAAGTCTCCCTCTTGTCCACCCTGATCCATATGATCACGTGGAGGGCAAACGGCATCAATAAAGTGTGTACCATGACCGTGCAAATTTGTCACATGATATTGAGATTAATGATCCTGTGTTTATGCTCAATTATGGACATGGTCCCAAATGGCTCGCTGGCACGGTCACAGCCAAAGAGGGGAGTAGGGTGTTTCAAGTCAAACTGACCAATGGACAAACGCACAGAATATATTTGGACCAAATCAAATTGCGGTTCACCAACAGCTACGAACAACCTGACAAGGACACCACTAACTTTGACCTTCCAACACACACACACAAGTGGCAACTGACATCACAGTTGACCACAAACCGAACTCATCAACCCCAGCAGCCCAGCAAGGCCGGCTGCCCAACAGCCCAGTGAAGAACTGACCAACCCAACCACATCAGCATTTGTACCGAGACGATTAACAAGGGAGCACAAAGCCCCAGATCGTCTCACCTTATAAATAAGTGTTCTGTGGACTTCACGGGGGAGTGATGTTATGTATTTAACCCCTTGTAACCTGCATCACACCTGTCCACCACAGGGCCTACCTGTTGGAGTCCCAAGGGATCCCAGCATCCCTTGAGAACACAGTATATAAGCAGGCCACCCACGCTTCCGGTGTCCCTGACGACTACGTGTGCGGGAAGTGCATCCACCTGCAGCTCCTAACGGACCACATTGCGGCACCGCAGCTGTGGGTGGATTCACTCTGGAGCATCCACGATGCTGAGAATGACGTGAATAGCACATTTAGTGAGTTGGTCTTACCGCAGGTAAGGGTACACAGCCAGATAGGGAATGGGTGACCAACAGGAAGAGCAGTGCAAGGAAGGTAGAACAGGGGTCGCCTGCGGTCATCTCCCTGCAAAACAGATAACCGCTTTGGGTACTGTTGGGGGGGGATGACTCATCAGGGGAGGGCAGCAGCAGCCAAGTTCATGGCACCATGGGTGGCTCTGCTGCACAGGAGGGTAGGAAAAAGAGTGATAGGTGATTCAATTGTAAGGGGAATGGATAGACGTTTCTGCGGCCGCAACCGAGACTCCAGGATGGTATGTTGCCTCCCTGGTGCAAGGGTCAAGGATGTCTCGGAGCGGGTGCAGGGCATTCTGAAAAGGGAGGGTGAACAGCCAGTTGTCATGGTGCATATAGGTACCAACGATATAGGAAAAAAACGGGATGAGGTCCTACAAGACGAATTTAGGGAGCCAGGAGTGCTGGGACCCCAGCTCTTTACAATATACATCAATGATTTGGATGAAGGAATTGAGTGTAATATCTCCAAGTTTGCAGATGACACTAAACTGGGTGGCGGTGTGAGCTGTGAGGGGGACGCTAAGAGACTGCAGAGTGACTTGTACAGGTTAGGTGAGTGGGCAAATGCATGGCAGATGCAGTATAATGTGGATAAATGTGAGGTTATCCACTTTGGGGGCAAAAACACGAAGACAGAATATTATCTGAATGGCGGCAGATTAGGAAAAGGGGAGGTGCAACGAGATCTGGGTATCATGGTTCATCAGTCATTGAAAGTTGGCATACAGGTACAGCAGGCAGTGAAGAAGGCAAATGGTATGTTGGCCTTCATAGCTAGGGGATTTGAGTATAGGAGCAGGGAGGTCTTACTGCAGTTGTACAACATAGAAACATAGAAACATAGAAAATAGGTGCAGGAGTAGGCCATTCGGCCCTTCTAGCCTGCACCGCCATTCAATGAGTTCATGGCTGAACATGCAACTTCAGTACCCCATTCCTGCTTTCTCACCATACCCCTTGATTCCCCTAGTAGTAAGGACTTCATCTAACTCCTTTTTGAATATATTTAATGAATTGGCCTCAACAACTTTCTGTGGTAGAGAATTCCACAGGTTCACCACTCTCTGGGTGAAGAAATTCCTCCTCATCTCGGTCCTAAATGGCTTCCCCCTTATCCTTAGACTGTGTCCCCTGGTTCTGGACTTCCCCAACATTGGGAACATTCTTCCTGCATCTAACCTGTCTAACCCCGTCAGAATTTTAAACGTTTCTATGAGGTCGCCTCTCATTCTTCTGAACTCCAGTGAATACAAGCCCAGTTGATCCAGTCTTTCTTGATAGGTCAGTCCCGCCATCCCGGGAATCAGTCTGGTGAACCTTCGCTGCACTCCCTCAATAGCAAGAATGTCCTTCCTCAGGTTAGGAGACCAAAACTGTACACAATACTCCAGGTGTGGCCTCACCAAGGCCCTGTACAATTGTAGCAACACCTCCCTGCCCTTGTACTCAAATCCCCTCGCTATGAAGGCCAACATGCCATTTGCTTTCTTAACCGCCTGCTGTACCTGCATGCCAACCTTCAATGACTGATGTACCATGACACCCAGGTCTCTTTGCACCTGCCCTTTTCCTAATCTGTCACCATTCAGATAATAGTCTGTCTCTCTGTTTTTACCACCAAAGTGGATAACCTCACATTTATCCACATTATACTTCATCTGCCATGCATTTGCCCACTCACCTAACCTATCCAAGTCGCTCTGCAGCCTCATAGAATCCTCCTTGCAGCTCACACTGCCACCCAACTTAGTGTCATCCGCAAATTTGGAGATACTACATTTAATCCCCTCGTCTAAATCATTAATGTACAGTGTAAACAGCTGGGGCCCCAGCACAGAACCCTGCGGCACCCCACTAGTCACTGCCCGCCATTCTGAAAAGTCCCCATTTACTCCTACTCTTTGCTTCCTGTCTGACAACCAGTTCTCAATCCATGTCAGCACACTACCCCCAATCCCATGTGCTTTAACTTTGCACATTAATCTCTTGTGTGGGACTTTGTCGAAAGCCTTCTGAAAGTCCAAATATACCACATCAACTGGTTCTCCCTTGTCCACTCTACTGGAAACATCCTCAAAAAATTCCAGAAGATTTGTCAAGCATGATTTCCCTTTCACAAATCCATGCTGACTTGGACCTATCATATTACCTCTTTCCAAATGCACTGCGATGACATCCTTAATAATTGATTCCATCATTTTACCCACTACCAATGTCAGGCTGACCGGTCTGTAATTCCCTGTTTTCTCTCTCCCTCCTTTTTTAAAAAGTGGGGTTACATTGGCTACCCTCCACTCCATAGGAACTGATCCAGAGTCAATGGAATGTTGGAAAATGACAGTCAATGCATCCACTATTTCCAAGGCCACCTCCTTAAGTACTCTGGGATGCAGTCCATCAGGCCCTGGGGATTTATCGGTCTTCAATCCCATCAATTTCCCCAACACAATTTCCCGACTAATAAGGATTTCCCTCAGTTCCTCCTCCTTACTAGACCCTCCTTGGTGAGGCCTCACGTGGAATTTTGTGTTCAGTTTTGGGCTCCTAATCTGAGGAAGGACGTTCTTGCTATTGAGGGAATGCAGCGAAGGTTCACCAGACTGATTCCCGGGATGGCTGGACTGACATATGAGGAGAGACTGGATCAATTGGGCCTTTATACATTGGAGTTTAGAAGGATGCGAGGGGATCTCATAGAAACATACAAGATTCTGACGGGACGAGATAGGTTAGATGCAGGTAGAATGTTCCCGATGATGGGGAAGTCCAGAACCAGGGGACACAGTCTTAGGATAAGGGGTAGGCCATTTAGGACTGAGATGAGGAGAAACTTCTTCACTCAGAGAGTTGTTAACCTGTGGAATTCCCTGCCGCAGAGAGTTGTTAATGCCAATTCATTGGATATATTCAAGAGGGAGTTAGATATGGCTGTTACATCTAAGGGCATCAAGGGGTATGGAGAGAAAGCAGGAAAGGGGTACTGAGGGAATGATCAGCCATGATCTTATTGAATGGTGGTGCAGGCTCGAAGGGCCGAATGGCCTACTCCTGCAATTATTTTCTATGATTCTATGTTTCTATATTACGAGGTACCTGCGCTCTGGAACCTTAATAAACGAGCTAAGGTCACACTTGCTCATTACATACAGTACTCAGTCTGACCATTTATTATGAGTGTAACAGGGTAAATATGCTCTTTACGACGAAAAACAGTCGCCTGGCGCTAACATAATTCCATGTGGAAAGTAACGCTGGCCGATGTTATGGGCATTGAAGTCGCCCATCCTGCTGATTCCGCCCAAAAAAGTGTGGGGGGGGGGAATATTTTTTCCTGGCGTTGAGCACATGGGGAAAGTAACGCTCACCGATAAGTGTCCGAAAAATGCCCGCCGGTTTCCATTTTGTGCCAAAATGGGCGATATATGGGCGTTATACGTCATTTCAGCGGTAAAATGGGCGTTAAGTGGGCGTTAAGCACGCAAAAAAAGTGGAGGTTCTAGCCCCATGTTTCTATGTTTCTATGTAACAAGATTGGCGGGGGTTGTGGGGGTCATGGTGGGGTGGAAGGGTGGGGGCTGGTGTAGTTCAGGAAGGCAGTTCCAGAATGCATCAATACAAGTTTATTTATGTAGAATGTGCAGCACAGAAGTGAGCCGACAGGTCCATGCCGGAGTTTATGCTCCACACAAGCCTCCCCCCCTACATTACAACAGTGTACAACAGTGACTACACTTCAAAAAGTAAAGCTCTTTGAGACGTCCGGTGGTTGTGAAAGGCATTATATAAATGCAAATCTTCTTCTTTTTCTTCGACTGCATCGATCCCTGTCTGCATATCCGTCTAATCCTTTCTCCCTCATGTGTTTATCTATCTTCTCCTTAAATGTATCTATACTATTTGCCTCAACGACTCCTTATGGTACCGAGTTCCACATTCTAACCCTGGCTTTCTGGTACTTTGAGACATAAGTCCAGAGTTGGGTCCTACATTCGTAAAGCATTGACTAGCACAAACAAGGAATTGGCTCTTCTTCATTTCTAATCACGTTATTTCCCAATGGTTCATTAAGATAGGAAGACAGTCAACTTTCATCTTGCCCAAGCAGAAAGACTGAAATTACTCCAATCCATCACTGCCAACCACCTTCGAAAGGATTGTCCTTTTTTGAAACACAATGCATTATATTGAAATGGAGAAGTAATATTCTCCATCACAGATATCTGCATTTATATTAGATTTTTTAAATGCCAGTGTGGGGGAGAAGTTATTATTCACAAAAACAAAAATGCATTTCTTGGAACAGAAATCTCAGATCTTACTCTCTTCACTAAACAGTCTGCAATGTATTTTCTTCACAGGTTCTTTGCTTAAGAATCCATAGCAACACATTGCTATTAAGAACTAGTTGATTTATTAGCAAAAGGTTTAACAATCACACTACACATTACCAGTTCATCCACCAGGCTCACAACCACCTGCCTCATCGTGGATCCCCCGAACCCAACTGGCTGGGGTTTTATTGAGTCTTGTGAACATCACGTGACTGGCTAAGCCACTCCCAACTCAACAGCTCTACAACTATTTTTGTAGAAAACAAATAATCAAGTGCCCCCTGATTAAAGGGGGGGCACACTCCAAAAACTTTCCAAGTGCCCCTTTTTTTTTGTTTTGTATTTTTTTTTGAGGGCACTAAAACATAAATTATACAAGTGCCCCCTGGCTAAAAGGGGGAGGGGAAGGGGGTACTAAAACCGACAACTTAAACAAATTAAACTTTAGACATTTCAAATCAAATTAAAATTTGGTTGCCGGGGGTGATGATGCACTCCAATCCCTCCGGCGCCCACCTCTTGCGGAAGGCTCAACTGCTCTACAAACCCGTGAGCATGCTCACAGGTGCATGCATTACACGGAATTCTGAAGTGCATTCCATTATAGGACAGCATTCCTCATTGCCATTGCATTCATGGAAAAACCGCACTCTTAAACCGGCGCACTGAGTCCAATCCACAAACCCTTTGATAAAGGGGGTTGTGATGAGGCACATGTTGAACACCTGCATTAACAGCACTTCTGAATGTCGCAGTTGTACTGTTAATGCCTGCACATTAGCTTGGTGTTTAGCTCCTCTAAAATCTCTAATAGCCCCTCACAGAGCTCAACAAAACAGTCATGGTGACAGGTGCCCTTCGACCTGCCTTTGAGATTTTAGGAATTCAAACTGTCTCCTTTGTAGCGTTTTAAATTTAGAAGTAAATTCTTCATCTAATTAAGGATGAACGGCGCAAAATTGAGGTCGGTAGCGTCCGTTGTTTGGGCGATACGGGGGGGCCGTTTGGGTTCCTAAATGGCGGCCGATGGGCGCACGCAAGTTTGTGAGGCGAATCGCGTCGGACGCCATATTGCTGAGGGCGTTAGCGCGCGCAGTGAACATCCATCGGAAGTATGCAGAGCGGGCAGGTCAGGAGGTCAATCAGCATGCAATGCTGATTTGACACCAGCGCTGCCATTTTGGAGCTCAACGCTCCAATCAATGCCCTTCTCTTAACCGCGTACAGCTGAACACGTGTTCAGCAGCTGGAGCGACCTCCCTCCCACCCCCCAGCGCTATTTAAAGAGATCACCAACTACTTGCAGGTTACTTGCTGGTCGATTCCTTCTGGCTGTTGGTACGACTCTGTAGTTGTTTCAAGTTGCAAGAGTCTACAGGGAGCGTTATGGCCGAAGGACATTTTGGTGACTTCAAGACTTCTGCACAAACCATTTACTGCCAGACATGGTGCAATAGTAGGCCTTTCCGTTGGAATGCAGCACGACTGGGAGAATGAACGGAGGCCATGCAGAGCAGGACAAGTTGTTGGAAGAGGGAGGAGGGCGAGAAAGGCTCTCAGCAGGAGATCATATCAGCCCAGGGTATACAGGGAGCAATTCTCTTACCTGAACCTCAGCGAGGAATGATGTGTGAGACGTCTGCGGTTCAGTAAGGACATCCTCGCTGATATCTGCCACCTGCAGCGGCCACAACTGCAACCCCAGAGCAGGGCAAGGACCACGCTGCCAGTGGCTGTGAAGGTGACCATAGCGATGAACTTTTATGCATCGCGCTCCTTCCAGGCTGGAGCTGGAGATATTTGCAACATCTCGCAGTCTGCTGCCCAGTGTAGCACAAGCGAGTGTACTGAGACTCTCTATTTAAAGAGAGCTGACTACATTCCATTCCCTCTTGCCAGGGACAAGCAGGCAGAACGAGCACAAGGGTTTTCTCAGATTGCAGGCTTCCCCAAGATGCTTCATAGGCAGTCCCTCGAGCGAGGATGACTTGCTTCCACATGAGTTCACAGATGTTTCAATGAAGGACCCGATGTTCCAGTCCTGAACACCAATTGAAGGGGGTGGAAGATGCCTGTGCGTGGATTTTTTTAACGTGTGCTGACCATTGCACACCAGCCACCACACGGGCTCGACAGAGCTGGGCCTTTATCCAGTGGTAAGGGTTAATCAAGACGACTGGAGACATGCTCTGCTGCACAGACCTAGCGTGCACACATATCACAGTGTGGACTGGCCCGTGCTGCCCCTGGGTCCTCGCCTCTTCTGGGCCCCGTACCCTCATTTGCCGCACCTCCGCCACGATCTCTCGCCGCTCCTTCGCCACAAACATTCGCCGCACCTCCGCCATGATCCTTCACTGCTCCTTCGCCACAAAAACACTCGGCGCACTTCCGCCGCAATTTCCCAGCGCACCTCCGCACCAAACATTCGCCGGACCTCCGCCACGATCACCCACCAAATCTCAGCCATGCTCCCTCATCGCTCCTCCGCCCCAATCACTCATCGCACGTCCGCCACGACCTTCCATGCTCCTCTGCGGTACCAGGGCCCCGTCGATGCTCCTGCCCACGCTCCAAACAGCGACCTGGGTCCTGATGACATCACCCAGTCGCCCGCCTACCGAAGCCATCGCACACTCGGAGCACCTCCGCATTTCGGGAAGTATAAGAGCTGGGCACTACAATTACAACTTCCCGTGGTGCAGGCGGCCATTGACTGCACGCACATCACTTTGCGGGTGCCGTCAGACAACTCTGCCCTATACCGGGAACTGAAAAGGATTCAACTCCCTCAACGTCCAGCTGGTGTGTGACCACAGGCAGCCAATCATGCAGGTCAATGCCCAGGTCAGAATCTCTTCAACCACGACTCCCGGCACCTGCTCCAGCCACCTGGCCCCTCGAGCCTGCTCCGCCATTCATGGCTGATCTGATCATGGACTCAGCTCCACTTCCCTGCCCGTTCCCCATAACCCTTTATTCCCTTGTCACTCAAAAATCTGTCCATCTCCGCCTTAAATATATTCAATGACCCAGCTTCCACAGCTCTCTGGGGCAGAGAATTCCACAGATTCACGACCCTCTGAGAGAAGAAATTCCTCCTCATTTCAGTCACAATGCACTGCCCCTTTAAGAGGTGCAGGATAGCTTTAAGTGGCGCTAACCACTCTTACTATTGGCCCCCTGCTGATGCGTCCAGCCAATGAACAGCGCGGTTAGCGCTGGCTGGGCGCAGAGATCATTTGACTGTGCAGGTAGCAGGAAGTTGGCATGCCGCCTGCATTGCAATTAACGGGCGTGACTTAATCGTACATTGCTATCCAATTTAGCCACTGAAGACTTTAAAAACACTCAATCATTATGGCTCTCGAGTTTGCTGTCTGATGCCCTTCCTTGTCAATGTTCTCTGTTGTCCTTTAAAGTAGGAAAGCATAGTTATGGAGTGCAGAATACAGAAGAGGTCCTGTACTGCCACCTTGCTGCAACACAAGTTGAAGTTACTTCCACGGTAAGGGACAAAGATTTTCATTCCATGCACAACAACAACAACTTGCATTTATTTATATAGCGCCTTTAGGATATTAAAAAGTCCCAAGGCGCTTCCCAGGAGCGTTGTCAAACAAAATTTGATACCGAGCCACAGAAGGAGACATTAGGACAGGACTTGGTCAAAGAGCTAGGTATTAAGGAGCGTCTTCAAGGAGGAGAGAGAGGCAGCGAGGCAGAGAGCTATAGCACAGGGGATTCCAGAACTGCAGGACTAACCAGCTGGGAGCGCAGCTGCCAACTGTGGAGCGCTGAAAATCGGGGGATGCGCGAGAGGCCGGAATCGCAGAGAACTCGGAGGGTTGTCGGACTGGAGGAGGTTACAGAGCTAGGGAGGGGGAGAGGCCGTGGAGGGATTTAAAAGCAAGGATGAGAAATTTCAAAACCGAGGGGTTGTTCAACCGGGGGCCAATGTGGGTCAGCGAGCACAGGGGCGAGATGGGATAACGGGTCTGGGTGCGAGTTAGAACACGGGCAGCGGAGTTTTGGGTGAGCTCAAGTTTACGGAGGGCGCAAGCTGGGAGACTAGGCCAGGAGAGCATCGGCATTTAAGGATTAAAGAGACTAGAACAAATCTCTTTACACAGAGGGTATTTAGAAAGCACAATTCTCCGCTCCAAACCGCAGCTGAAGCAGAGTCCAATAGCGGATTAGCGAGTTGCTTATAAAAGAGCAATATCAAAGAGTATAGGGAGCAGCCAGCAGTGAGACCAGATTAGATGGCTGATGTGATGAAATACGCTGGGGCGGACATGATGGGCTGAATGGCCCGTCTCTGTGCTGCGACGTTCAGTGATCCTATGCTATATTTAAGCATAAATACAAACAAAGTCCACGAAAATACAGCTGAAAAAGTTTTGAAGCTTACGGGACAAGGCAGAGTGAGCATTAAAAAAACATCAAGAGGTGAAAAAGTGTCTGTTTAATCGAAAAGTCGCAGCAGAACAAAGCATTGAACACTGCCTGACTGACAAGGAATTCTGAGTTAGCCTTGGGCATTTACAAACGGCAACTCTTGGGATAATGACGTCTCGTTGGACAGGCGGTTAACACAACTTTCAGTTATGATTCTTGCTGTTAAACCGTAATCAATAAAATCAGCCCAGCCGTGGCTCAGTGTGTAGCTCTCTCAGCTCTGAGTCAGAAGGTTGTGGGTTCAAGTCCCACTCTGGAGATTTCAGCACACAAATCTAGGCTGCCGCTCCAGAGGGAGCGCTGCACTGTCAGAGGTGCCGTCTTTCGTAGAAGGAAAAACCGAGGCCCCGTCTGCTCTCTCAAGTGGACGTAAAAGGTCCCATGGCCACTATTTTGACAAAGAGCAGAGGAGTTATCTCCAGTGTCCTGGCCAATATTTATCCCTCAACCAACCTCGCTAAAACAGATTATCTGCTTATTATCACGTTGCTGTTTGTGGGAGTTGCTGCGTGCTGCGTTTCCTATCAGTGACTACACTCCAAAAGTACTCATTGATTGTACAGCAAGTGGGGATATACTGAGGTGATGTAAAAAGGCAAGTTCTTTCTTACTAATTGGTCAGTATGGATCTCACCACTGCCTCATCTTTATTTAGTTTGATGTTTCACTGTCCTTTGAGGATCCTTTCAGAGATGAAGATTCAGATTGTATTGTGTGCTACATTATTAACCTAAACCCAAATCACCGTGAATGCATCTTGTTTTAACCCTTTCACAGCCAGGCTGATCTTTGTTACAACCATCCGCTCAAATTTCTGGGACAGGAACTTGCGTCACATCCATAGAATGACAAAGAGATTACAGCACAGAAACAGCCCATTCGGCCCCACATGAGCCTCCTCCCACCCCTCTTCATCTCACCCCATCAACATAGCCTTCGATATCCTTTCTCCCTCATGTGTTTATCCAGCTTCCCCTTAAATGTATCTATACTATTCACCTCAAATACTCCCTGTAGTAGCAGGTTCCACGTTCTCACCACTCTTGAGGTGAAGAGGTTTCTTATTGAACCTATTAGTGACTATCAAATATTTATGGGCCTCTAGTTTTGGATTCCACCACAATTGGAAATATCTTCTCTACATCTACCCTGTCAAACCCCTTCGTAATTTGAAAAAAAGAAAGACGGATTTATATAGCACGTTTTACGACCACCGGATGTTTCAAAGTACTTTACAGCCAATGAAACACGTTTGGAGTGTCGACACTGTTGTAATGTGGGAAACGCGGCAGCCTATTTGCGCACAGCAAGCTCCCACAAACAGCAATGTGATAATATAGAAACATAGAAAATAGGTGCAGGAGCAGGCCATTCGGACCTTCGAGCCTGCACCACCATTCAATACGATCATGGCTGATCATTCCTTCAGTGTCCTTACCTGCTTTTTCTCCATACCCCTTGATCCCTTTAGCCGTAAGGGCCATATCTAACTTCCTCTTGAATATATCCAATGAACTGGCATCCAACTCTCTGAGTGAAGAAGTTTCTCCTCATCTCAGTCCTAAATGGCCTACTCCTTATCCTAAGACTGTGTCCTCTGGTTCTGGACTTCCCCATCATAGAGAACATTCTTCCCGCATCTAACCTGTCCCGTCCTGTCAGAATCTTATATGTTTCTATGAGATCCCCTCTCATCCTTCTAAACTCCAATGTATAAAGGCCCAGTTGATCCAGTCTCGCCTCAAATGTCAGTCCCGCCATCCCGGGAATCAGTCTGGTGAACCTTCGCTGCACTCCCTCAATAGCAAGAATGTCCTTCCTCAGATTAGGAGACCAAAACCAAAACCAAAATGACCAGGTAAGCTGTTTTTTTGTTCTGTTGATTGAGGGATAAATATTGGCCCAGGACACTGGGGATAACCCCCCTGCTCTTCTTCGAAATCATGGCCACGGGATCTTTTACGTTCACCTGAGAGAGCAGACAGGGCCTCGGTTTAATGTCTCATCCAAAAGACAGCACACTCCCTCAGCACTGCACTGGGAGTGTCAGCCTAGAATGTTTTGTGTTCAAGTCCCTGGAGTGGGACCTGAACCCACAACCTTTTGACTCAGAAGCAAGAGTGCAACCCGGAGCCACATCTGACACAGCGAAAGATCTCTATCATGTCACCCCTCAGCCTTCTCTTTTCTAGCGAAAAGAGCCCCAGTCTGTTCAGTCATTCATGATAGTTATATCCTCTCTGTGGATCCCCTGGGAGGACAGACGCAGCAACGTTAGCGTCCTCGATCAGGCCAACATCCCCAGCATTGAAGCACTGACCACACTTGATCAGCTCTGCTGAGCAGGCCACATTGTTCGCATGCCAGACACGAGACTCCCAAAGCAAGCGCTCTACTCGGAACTCCTTCACGGCAAACGAGCCAAAGGTGGGCAGCGGAAACACTACAAGGACACCCTCAAACCCTCCCTGATAAAGTGCGACATCCCCACCGACACCTGGGAGTCCCTGGACAAAGACCGCCCTAAATGGAGGAAGTGCATCCGGGAGGGCGTTGAACACCTCGAGTCTCGTCGCCGAGAGCATGCAGGAATCAAGCGCAGGCAGCGGAAAGAGCGTGCGGCAAACCAGTCCCACCCACCCCTTCCCTCAACGACTATCTGTCCCACCTGTGATAGGGACAGTGATTCTCGTATTGGACTGTTGAGCCACCTAAGAACTCACTTCAGGAATGGAAGCAAGTCTTCCTCAATTCCGAGGGACTGCCTATGATTATGATTCTCCCAGTTCTGGTATCATCCTTGTAAATCGTGTTTGCACCTTCTCCAGTGCCTCGCTATCCTTTTTTAACCCCAGCTTCTGATCATCTCTCTTCCCTCTTCCCCTGGCACCATGGTTGGTTCACCCCTACAAGGGAATAACAGCAAGTTATGGTGCTGAGCTTCAGTGTGCGATATAATCCGTGGAGAGTCCATCAAGAGCAGGGGAAGGATGAACCATGGGATGAGAGGGTTGTCCTATGAGGAGAGATTGAGTAGATTGGGCCTATACTCTTTGGAGTTTAGAAGAATGAGAGGTGATCTCATTGAAACATACAAGATTCTGAGGGTGATTGACAGGGTAGATGTTGAGAGGTTGTTTCCCCCTGGCTGGAGAGTCTAGAACTAGGGGCACAGTCTCAGGATAAAGGGTCGGTCATTTAAGACTGAGACGAGGAGGAATTTCTTCACTCAGGGGGTTGTGAATCTTTGGAATTCTCTACACCAAAGGGTTGTGGATGCTGAGTCGTTGAGTATATTCAAGGCCGAGATTGATAGATTTTTGGACTCATGGGGCATCAAAGGAAATGGGGATCAGACGGGAAAGTTGAGATTAAAGATCAGCCAGGATCTTATTGAATGGCGGAGCAGGCTCAAGGAGCCATGTGGCCTACTCCTGCTCCTAATTATTATGTTCCTATATTCTTATGATAATGAAGTGGAAAGAAGATCATCGACAGGTTAGGGCATTCGAATCGCCTGCCCACACG
The DNA here is from genome assembly GCF_044704955.1 of Pristiophorus japonicus. Lineage (NCBI taxonomy): Eukaryota > Metazoa > Chordata > Chondrichthyes > Pristiophoridae > Pristiophorus > Pristiophorus japonicus. The sequence continues at coordinate 170,800,171 of NC_091991.1, read as the reverse complement.
GTCTAGATTTAAGCATGAAGAATGGGCACCTGGGTGAGATGCTGGTGGGCAACTCAGAACCCACTAGTTCCCACTGGGATGTCTCCGCAAGATCCTACAAGTCCCCTTGGAGGATAGACGCACCAACGTCAGTGTTCTCGATCAGGCCAACACCCCCAGCATCGAAGCACTGATCACACTTGACCAGCTCCGTTGGGCGGGCCACATTGTTCGCATGCCAGACACGAGACTCCCAAAGCGAGCGCTCTACTCAGAACTCCTTCACGGCAAGCGAGCCCCAGGTGGGCAGAAGAAACCTTTCAAGGATACTCTCAAAGCCTCCCTGATATAGTGCAACAACCCCACCGACACCTGGGAATCCCTGGTCCACGGCTGCCCAAAGTGGAGGAAGTGCATCCGGGAGGGCGCTGAGCACCTCGGGTCTTGTCGCCGAGAGCATGCAGAAATCAAGCGCAGGCAGCGGAAGGAGCGTGCAGCAAACCAGACTCCCCACCCATCCCTTCCTCCAACCACTGTCTGTCCCACCTGTGACAGAGACTGTAATTCCCGTATTGGACTGTTCAGTCACCTGAGAACTCACTTTTAGAGCGGAAGCAAATCTTCCCCGATTTCGAGGGATTGCCTATGATGATGATGGACTCATGACCATGGAGTCATGAACATGCATTAGTCACTATCCACAGGAGAGGAGAGAATATTTGCAAGCAAGTTTGCCGCAGCTGCCTAAGAATATTGTTCACATCCTTCACTGCTACAAATTTTTCTGACGTGATCGCACGTTAAGTAAATTCCGCACTAAATTCTGCTGTCCTTGATTGGCTCAGTAGTTGGAATCACTGCCAGGTCAGGCGTGGGCTCCGTGTCGCCCATTCACTGCTTTCACTTATTTTACAAGGATAAAAGCCAATGCACATGAAACACTGCAGTCTGTGGAAGCAAAAGAGGTCACAGTCTCAGAATAAGGGGTCGGCCATTTAGGACGGAGGTGAGGAGAAATTTCTTCACTCAGAGGGTGGTGAATCTTTGGAATTCTCTACCCCAGAGTGCTGTGGATGTTCAGTCGTTGAGTATATTCAAGACAGAAATCGATAGATTGTTGGATATTAAGGGAATCCAGGGATATGGGGATAGTGCGAGAGGGTGGAGTTGAGGTAGAAGATCAGCCATGATCTCATTGAATGGTGGAGCAGGCTCGAGGGGCTGAATGGTCTACTCCTGCTCCTTATTCTTATGTTCTTATCAGTCAGCGTACGCAATTTCTAAAAGCATAAAATAACTTCCATTTATATATTTCACTTAACATAACAAAACGGCCCAAGGAGCTTCACAGACAGGCCGATGGAGGACAGATCCCAAGCCAGGAAAGGAGAGACTTGGTGGGGTGGGGCAGGGGGTTGGGGGGTGGGGGGGGGAGGGTGACCGGGCACCTAGCCACCGAGTTGACTAAGGTCTCTGTGTTGGGAAAATAACATAGGAGGTTGCAGCAGCACGAAGTTGCTTGAGTTGTGTTTAATGCTCCGTACGACAGCAACTGGTGCGATGGGCTATCGGGAGCCCGCTGTCTCACACATTCCATTACTACTCACCGAACCCATGACTGAACAACACTGCTCAGACCAGCGGGCTGTCCCTGCTGTAATGTATCTACTCCATGGGTTCTTTGCTTAAGAATTCATAGCAACACATCGCTAGTAACAACTAGTTGGTTTTATTAACAAAGGTTTAACAATCACACTACACATTACCAGTTCATCCACTCGGCTCACAAACACCTGCCTCATCGTGGATGACCCGGAGTGGCTGGGGTTTTATTGAGTCTTGTGAAAATCATGTGACTGGCTAAGCCACTCACGATGCAACAGCTCTACAACTATTTTGTAGAAAACAAATAATCAAGTGCCCTCTGATTAAAGGTGGGGGGGCAGGGAACACACTCCAAAACCTTTTCAAGTGCCCCCCTTTTTTTTCTTTTTTTTTTTTGAGGGCACTAAAACACAAATTATACAAGTGCCCCCTGGCTAAAAGGGGGAGGGGCACTAAAACCGACAACTTAAACAAATTAAACTTTAGACATTTAAAATCAAATTAAAATTTGGTTGCCGGGGGTGATGATGCCCTCCAGTCCCTCGGGCGCCCACCTCTCGCGGAAGGCCGCGAGCGTACCGGTGGACACTGCGCGCTCCATCTCCAGGGACACCCTGGCCCGGATGTAACCGCGGAAAGGAGACAGGGCATCAGCTCTACAAACCTGGGAGCGTGCTCACAGGGGCATACGTTACACCTGTGTTAGACAATGCCCCCGTGCTCAAGGTGCCTTGCATTATTCAAGAAGCGCTCAGAGCCTTTAACTGCCCGTGTAAAACAGAACCCAGGAAGCATAGTGGTCATGCTGCTGGACGAATGGGGGGAGTTTTAACGTGGGTGAGCGGGTGTGAGTGGGCGCGGGTGGGTGGAGAGGGGGTGCTAAATGGACAGAACTCGGAGCCGTGTCTGCAAGCCAACCCGTGTCCAACCCACCGACTTCCAGCTCTTGCCCGAGGTGGGATCAGGGGTGGGCAGCCAATCCACTCCCAGGGGGCAGGTTGGCATTTTAAATATGTTCAGAGAAGGTTCACTGGGTTGATTCCAGGGATGAAGGGATTGATTTATGAGGATAGGTTGAATAGATTGGGCCTATACACATGCGAGGTGATCTTATTGAAAAATATAAGATAATGAGGGGGCTCAATGAGGTGGATGCAGAGAGGATGGTTCTACTCATAGGGGAAACTAAAACTAGGGGACATAGTCTCAGAATAAAACTGAGATGAGGAGAAATTTCTTCTCTCAGAGAGTTGTAAATCTGTGGAATTCTCTACCCCAGAGAGCTGTGGAAGCTGGGTCATTGAATATATTTAAGGTGGAGATAGACAGATTTTTGAGCGATAATGGAATAAAGGGTTATGGGGAGCGGGCAGGGAAGTGGAGCTGAGTCCATGGTCAGATCAGATTGAATGGCGGAGCAGACTCGAGGGGCCGAAAGACCTACTCCTGCTCCTATTTCTTATGTTCTTATGTTAATGAGGCTGGAAGTCTTGGATTTAACCTGCCGCGCAGGTTTTACTGTGGCCGACCGGGTTACCCAGGCCTCGGGAAACCCGGCAGCTGCAGCTGCAACCTTGGGGAGCAATCCCTGTGGGCCAGGAGCAGCAGGCATGCTTCCTCCTGATCCTCCCCCACACTCCCCCCAAGCTCCCCCACCATCAGACCCCGGGATCGGGGATCAGACCTTGCTGGTCCTGCTGCCTCCTGCGGAGTGCTCCCCTCCCGATTGGAAGTCAAGCCTCTCACTGACGAAAGACTCCCGCAGTTCACTCAGTGTGTCTGCCTGTTCAGCATCTGGTCATTCTATTCAGCTGCCTCTCGTGGCCAACAGTCCAGATTTTGTTGCGGAAACTTGGGTTGTATTCCCTTGCAGGGTGATCCGGTTGAGCTGTTTAAAATGATAAATGAATTTGATAGGGTAGATCGAAATAAACTATTTCCTTTGGAGGGGCAATCCAGAACAAGAGGGCATAACCTTGAAGTTAGAGCCAGGCCATTCAGGAGTGAATTCAGTCATTCCTCAATTCCTCACCCTCCCTCCTCAATTCCTCACCCTCCCTCCTCAATACCTCACCCTCTCTCCTCAGTACTTCACTTTCCCTCAATACCTCACCCTCCCTCCTCAATTCCTCATCTCCCTCAGTACCTCACCCTCCCTCAATTCCTCACCCTCCCTCATTACCTCACCCTCCCTTAGTACCTCATCCTCCCTCAATACCTCACCCTCCCTCAGTATCTCACCCTCCCTCCTCAGTAACTCACACTCCCTCCTCAATACCTCACCCCCTCAGTACCTCACCTCCCCTCAGTACCTCACCCCCTCAGTACCTCACCTCCCCTCAGTACCTCACCCTCCCTCCTCAGTACCTTACCCTCCCTCGGTGCCTCACCCTCCCTCAGTCCTCACACTCCCTTCTGAATACCTTACCCTCCTTCCTCAGTGCCTCACCCTCCCTCAATACCTCACCCTCCCTCCTTAGTACCTCACCATCCCTCAATACCTCACCCTGCTCAATACCTCGCCCTCCCTCAATTCCTCACCATCCCTCCTCAGTACCTCACCCTCCCTCAATACCTCACCCTCCCTCCTCAGTACCTCACCTCCCCTCAGTACCTCACCCTCCCTCCTCAGTACCTCACCCTCCCTCAGTACCTTACCTTCCCTCAATACCTCACCCTCCCTCAATTCCTCACCCTCCCTCCTCAGTGCCTCACCCTCCCCACTCAGATTGGAGACACCTCTCAGTACCTTTGACACAGTTGACCATCCATCCTTCTCCAACGCCTCTCCACCATCGTCCAGCTGGGTGGGACTGCACTCGCCTGGTTCCTTTATCTATCTAGTTGTAACCAGAAAATCTACTGCAATGGCTTCTCTTCCCACTCCTGCATTGTTACCTCTGGTGCCCCCCAAGGATCTATCCTTGGCCCCTCCTATTTCTCATCTACATGTTGCCCCTTGGCGACATCATCTGAAAACACGGCATCAGTTTCCACATGTACGCTGACGACACCCAGCTCTACCTCTCCACCACTTCTCTCAACCCCGCCACAGTCTCTAAACTGTCAGACTGCTTGCCCGATATCCAGTACTGGATGAGCAGAAATTTTCTCCAATTAAATATTGGGAAGACCGAAGCCATTATCTTTGGTCCCCGCCACAAACTCCATTCCCTAACCACTGACTCCATCCCTCTCCCCAGCATCAATCTGAGGGTGAACAAGACTGTTCACAACCTAGGGGTCATATTTGATCCTGAAATGAGTTTCCAGGCACATATCCGCAGCATAACTAAAACTGCCTTTTTCCACCTCCACAACATTGCCCGCCTCCGCCCCTGCCTCAGCTCTTCTGCTGCTGAAACCCTCATCCATGCATTTGTTACCTCTGGACTTGACGACTCCAACTCACTCCTGGCCGGCCTCCCACATTCTACACTAAGTAAACTTGTGGTCATCCAAAACTCCGCAGCCCGTGTCCTAACTCGCACCAAGTCCTGCTCACCCATCATCCCTGTACTTTCTGACCTGCATTGGCTCCTGGTTAAACAATGCCTTGATTTCAAAATTCTCATCCTGGTTTACAAATCACTCCATGGCGTTTCCTCTCCCTGTCTCTTTTTAAGCCCCACAATCCCACTAGATGTCTGCGCTCCTCAAATTCTGCCCTCTCTACATTCAGTGGCCGTGCATTCAGCTGTTTGGGACCTAAACTCTGGAACTCCCTCTCTACCTCTCTTTCCTCCTTTAAGACATTCCTTAAACCTATCTTTTTATCCAAGCTTTTGGTCATCTGCCTTAATTTCTTCTTATGTGGCTCGGTGTCAAATTTATCTGTTCTGTCTTATAACACTGTTGTGAAACGTCTTGGGATGTTTTTACTACATTAAAGGCGCTATATAAATAGAAGTTATTATTATCACCTCACCCTCCCTCAGTACCTCACCCTCCCTCAGTACCTCACCCTCCCTCAATACCTCAACATCCCTCAGTACCTCACCTTCCCTCAGTACCTCACCCTCCCTCAGTACCTCAACATCCCTCAATACCTCAACATCCCTCAGTACCTCACCTTCCCTCAGTACCTCACCCTCCCTCAGTACCTCAATGTCCCTCAGTATCTCACCTTCCCTCAGTACTTCACCCTCCCTCAGTACCTCACCCTCCCTCAGTACCTCAACATCCCTCGATACCTCAATGTCCCTCAGTACCTCACCCTCTCTCAGTACCTTAGCATCCCTCAATACCTCAACATCCCTCAGTACCTCACTCTCCCTCAGTACCTCAATGTCCCTCAATATCTCACCCTCCCTCAGTACTTCACCCTCCCTCAGTATCTCATGACCCTCAGTACCTCACCCTCCCTCAATACCTCACCCTCCCTCAGTACCTCAATGTCCCTCAGTACCTCACCCTCCCTCAGTACCTCAATGTCCCTCAGTGCTGTAACATTCTATGCATCACATTGGGTTTGAGACATCAGAAAGTCTGATCCTAACTTACTCATGGGCACCACCTTGTGGCGGGTGCAGCAACTGTCAGATTGAACCATTTTACCTACTTAATGAATTGTAGAAGATTTGTAAAGATGCAGAATAATTATATATGTATATATGTGTGTGTTAAAAGCCAAAGAAAAGTCAAGAAACCAAGTTAACGTTTATCTGTCCTGGTCTCCATATTATTAAAAAGATATAGAGGCACTCAGCAAGGTGTATAAGATTCACAACCATGAGACCAGAACGGAGAGGTTATAACTATCAGGAAAGGCTAAACAGGCTGGGTCTCGTTTCTCTAGAAAAGAGAAGGTCGCGGGGTGACCTGATAGAGGTCTCTAAGATAATGAAGGGGTTCGATAGGATACCAGTAAAGAAGATGTTTCCACTGTGGGAGACTAAAACTAGTGGGTCATAAATATAAGATAGTCACTAGTAAATCCAATCAGGAGAAACTTCTTCATCCAGAGAGCGGAGAGAATGTGGAACTCGCTACCACAAGACTTCCTTGCATTTATATAGTGTCTTTCACAACCACCGGGCGTCCCAAAATGCTTTACAGCCATTGAAGTACTTTTTGAAGTGTAATCGCTATTGTAATAGAAACATAAAAACATAGAAAACAAGAGTAGGTCATTCGGCCCTTCGAGCCTGCACCACCATTCAATATGATCACGGCTGATCATGCAACTTCAGTACCCCACTCCTGCTTTCTCTCCATACCCCTTGATCCCTTTAGCCGTAAGCGCCATATCTAACTCCCTTTTGAATATATCTAACGAATGTAGGAAATGCGGCAGCCAATTTGTGCACAGCAAGCTCCCACAAACAGCAATGCGATAATGACAAGATCATCAGGTTTTGTGATGTTGATTAAGGGATAAATCTTGGCCAGGACACCGGGGATAACTCCCCCTGCTCTTCTTCGAAATAGCGCCATGGGATCTTTTACGTCCACCTGAGAGAGCAGACGGGGCCTCGGTTTAACGTCTCATCTGAAAGACGGCACCTCCGACAGTGCAGCACTCCCTCAGCACTGCACTGAGAGTGTCAGCCTAGATCCTTTGTGCTCAAGCATAGTTGTGGTGAGTAGTATAGATGCATTTAAGGGGAAGCTAGATAAACAGCTGAGGTATGGAAGGAATAAAAACAGAAAATGCTGGAAATACTCAGCAGGTCACAGCTGCTGCCTGACTTTGTGAGTATTTCCTGCATTTTCTGTTTATATCAGATTTCTAGCATCCGCAGTATTTTGCTTTTGTATTTGGTATGGAAGGATATGCTGATGGGGTTAGATGAAGGAAGGTGGAAGAAGACTGGTGTGGAGCCGAAGACTAGTTGGGCCCAATGGCCAGTCCCTGTGCTGTTAACACTATGCCATTCTATGTAACACACTCCTTGTGTGCTCGTTAAACTCTGGAATGAGAAAGAGGGATGGAAAGGAATAATTGCTCTACACACTTACATAAGTCAACTCTGACTGAATAACTGATTCTAAATTTTCCTGCCACATTCTTTGACTAAAACCTGAATTTGAATAGTTGGGAAATAAAAGATTAATCACATGACGGCTCTAAAGCCATTAGAAATTTCTACGGGTTAGAATTTCCGGGGTGAGGGAGCTTCGAGTGTCCAGCCGTAACTTCGAGATCGACGGAAACCCTCGAGAAATGGCCTCAGCGGCTGGGGCCTCCGCGGAAATGACGGCAGACGTCGTCACAGGAGTCCCGGCTGTCCCGCACGTTGACATCAAATTGAAAGGGTAATTGTGGTTAAAATGTCCCACAGTGAATAATTAGCAAGCCGGGATGACAACTAATAAAATCATCATCATAGGCAGTCCCTCAAAGCGAGGATGACTTGTTTCCGCGTCAAAAAAGGATGAGTTCACAGGTGTTTCAATGAAGGACCCGAACTACATCCTCAAGGGTGGAAGATGCCTGTGCGTGGATTTTTTTTTAACGTGTGACCGTTGCACACCAGCCACCGCACGGGCTTGACAGAGCTTGGCCTTGGTTCAGTGGCAAGGATTACCCAAGATGATTGGAGACCAGTTCTGCTGCACGGACCTAGTGCGCCCACATATTGCAGTGTGGGCTGGCCCGGGCTGCCCCTGGGGCCCTAGGCCCTGAACTCACGCCTCCCCTGGGCCCCGATCACATCCCTCTACAGTCTCTCATCGCTCCTTCGCCCCGATCTCGCCGCTCCTGCTGTACCTGCCCACGCTCCAATCACCAACCTGGACCTTGGTGATGTCACTCATCGCTGCCGTCGCCCTCCTGCACCAGCTCGTGCTGCTCTCTGGAGTGGTATGCCTCCATGCTGCTCCCAGGCCGCCACTCACCGCTCCTTTTGTGACCTTTCAACTTTCTTTTAAAACTGATAAAAGCCATCCTAATCATTGCGGGATTCAGATTATCAAACGCCGCTGGGGACGCAAACTGTGATTGGGTGTATTCCTGGAGGTTCCATCACATGACCTGGCGCCTCCCACTGCCCCGCCCCACCATTGGTCGACCGACACGCCCCATCGTCATGGTGCCCCACCTTCCCACAGTCAAGTGGGAAGCGAGCAGACGCTTCATTACCCCATGGGATGATTCTCAACTTCATTCAGACGGCCCTTCTCCCCGTAATAAGCAAGAGCATTCAAAGAATCTTTTTCGAGAAGCACTATTTTTTTTTTAGTGCCCTGGTGATTTTTCTCCCTGGGTTTTTGCTCCCAGCGGTGTCCGGGAGATCCGTCCGGGAGATCAATTCCTGGAGACTCCAGGCCAAACCTGGAGGGTTGGCAACCCGAACCATTGCATTGCAAGTAGTTAGTGAGGGATGTCCAAATTATGGTCCGAGGACCAAAAATGGCTCCTCCTGAGCCCTGGCAATCTGCCCCTCAGAGCCCAGGCGACTCGGTCCGATTTGCGCTTATGTGTCTTATTTGCAGGCTTTGGGAAAGGCTGTCAAGACCTTTGCCCCGTTGATAGTTAAATCTAAATCGGAATCCCAAGGATCTGTTGGTATTAGCAACTTGAGATCTGTGCAAATTAACGGGAGCATAGATTTAAATCTGGGGCCATCCACAACAGGATATGTAACTGAGGCCCACGATAATAAGCCTGGACACCCTCCTGCCAGTCTGTGTAATGCTATGTCTGGCCACAGGGAGGCACCTGTGAGACATAAATTAACTTCATGCAACTTAAATTTGAGTTAGTCTGTGTCGGGGAACATTTTTACTGGGGCCAGTTTTAAGGATGGACTGATTTTCTGCTTAAAAATTGTGGAACAGCATTTTCTTAAGGCGAAAGTGTAAAATGCTGTAAATGGGGACATTTTCTGTGCTAAACTTTCTTAAAATATCATGAAATCTGTTGGACTGCAAACGATTTCGAGTTTCACAGTACGGGGTTGAAATTGCTCTGTTTAGCAATGCCCGTCAGCGCCTCCAGCGAGCGCTAAAGGGGCGCAAAACCAATTTTGCCGGGGGGAGGGGTGGGGGGAGGTGGCGGGGTGGGGGGCTGCTACCGGCTCCTGCGAAACTGTGCGAGAGTTACCGGAGGCACAGCCACGGTAATGCCCCAGACGGGGCGTTGAGCCGCATCAGTGCTACGCAGAGCATGTGCGTGGTGCTGCCGATCGCACCCCGCGTGATTGCGCTCCGCTCCCTCGGAGGGGCGGTAACCGCAAGTTCGCGGCCGGGGTCACAGGAAGTCCCTCCCCGGGTCGGTTACTGCCCCCTATCAGGGCGCTGGGGAACTTCTCCCCCTACGTCTCTCAACACTTTGAGTTCCCGACGCACCCCGTGGTTATTGTTTGTGCTGTTTACAGTGATGTTCTGTGCGGGCGGTGGGTGCCATTGTGAAGCCAAAGAAGGACCCTGTCTGCTTGGAGAAACTTTGTGTGGTCGCGGGGGGGAAAATGTTCCTTGTGTTCCACTTGCGATTAAACTCAGTGGCCCCGAATGTGCGTTGGGTCACGAGGGTGAACTGTCAGCGTTCGCTCTTATTACCCCTCTTATTTCCCACATGACAGCAGTGACTGTTTTGTATGCGTAAATAACTGACAAACTGAGCCAGGAGTAAAGTAACTTAACTTAACTGTGCTTTTATACAACCCAAACTGGAGTCTCCAACCAGCATGAACCAGAATGAGGACAGCAACTGTGAATAGCTCCTGCAGGGTCCTAATGCCCATCTGGTGAGCTGTAACAAATAAATAGAGTATGAACATGACATATTTCCCCCCCCCCCCCCCTTTTTAAAACCACAGTCTATGTGCAGACAAAATCCTTGAGATAGCCAGGTCATGTTCTGATACACTGAGACCGACCGGTGTGGAGCTTGTGGTGTTTGATCAAGGTTTCCGGTTGGGGAACAGAACACTGCCTCCGTTCCAGCCTGCTGGTCTGTTGGCCTGTGAGTTGGGATCAGTCTACGAGCGTTCCATCGAGTTCCATCAGCGAGCTCGTAGGTGTGAGGGCTGAACTTTCACCCGATCTGTTTTGGAGGCGAAAGTGAAGATGCGAGCTTGTGACTACGGTTTGGGCGCTTATCTCTGACCCAACCTCTGTTCTTCAGTTGGGGCTTTTGAGCACGTCGTTTTGTGTCACAACTTCGCTTTTCATTGCCGTTCCGAAATCTGGGATGCGAGTGTGGTTATCTTCACGCTAGGTTTGGCTGGGAGTTTGAAAATGTCCAGTAGCCAGCGAAGATTCTGCCCAACCATGAGCTCAGCGGGTGTCTTCCCCATTAGCGAGCGCTTTGTCAAACGGTATGTGCAGAGAATTGATTGAACCGCTAACGTCGAATGTTTTGCCTGCTGCGAGGTTGGCTTTCAAACCCTCTTTGATGACGCGGTTAAATCGCTCAACTCCTCCGTTGCTTTGAGGATTGTACCGAGCAGTAAGGCGATGCTCGATAGCATGACAAGTGAGGAAATCCGCGAACTGGTCGGACACAAACTCTGGTCCATTGTCAGTGATTATGACCTCTGGGAGGCCCCATTTCATGAACATACGCTGCAGATTAGTGACGATCATTGATGAGGTCACTGAACTTGTAGCGATTTCTGGCCATTTGGAGTGCAGGTCATGTACCTACAACAAGGAAACGCTGGTGCTGTGGAGCTGCTTCAACTGGACCGAAGATATCCGACTGAAGTTGTTGCCATGGTCTTTGTGGCCATGGAATGGGCTTCATTGGCGCTGGTCGTATGTTTGTGGCCTTTTCGCTCAGACTGCATGCTTCACAGTGTGAGACAAACTCTTCGATGCGAGTGTCAATCCCAGGCCATCATACTGAATCGCAACATCTCTGCTTCATGCGATCAATGCCAGGATGTCCATTGTGTGCCAACGAGAGAATGCACTGTTGAAGAGACTTGGGAATTACTACTCTATCACCACAAACTATGCAACCATCATTACAAACGGGAAAATTCATCGCGAAGTCTGTGGAATGTTTTCAGCTCTTCCGGAATTTGCTTAGGCCACTCAGTCTGGAGGAAGTGGCACACATGCTGGAGCGTAGCATCACTCTGTGATTCGGTTTTGAGTTCCTCGCAGGAGACCAGGTTTCTGATGGACTGAGTGCTGATCGACGTGACATGTGTCGTCATCTGTGCACAAGTCAGCACCAGAGACCGAAACAGGTGTCGAGCGGCTGAGCATGTCAGCTACGTGGTTTCGACTGCCAACGATGTACTGTACATCAAAGTTATACTGATGAATGCGATCTGACCATCGGCTGATTCGTAGTGGTCTGTGCCCAGATCCAATTGTAGCGAGTTAGCGTTTGGTGATCCGTACGGTGGATAAATTTCCTGCCATAGAGGTAGATGTGCCAGCTTTCACATGCGAAGATACAAGCAAGTGCTTCACGTTCCCCTGTAGAGTATTTATGTTCTGAAGATGAGAGCATGCGAGAGGCGAAAGCTACTGGGTGTTCCAGGCCGTCAATCCATTGCGAGAGTACAGCACCCATGGCGGTGCCCGATGCATCCGTGATGACGTACGTAGTGGCATTCGGATCAAAGTGCGCGAGGATAGGAGGGGATGTGATTTTCTCCTTATGAATGGTGAATGCCTGAGCCTGGGAATCTGTCCATTCCCAAGGGAAGTCCTTGTGCAGCAACTTGCGAAGTGGTTCGGCAATGTGTGTGTGGTGCGGGGCGAACTTCAGATAGAAGTTGCAAGTGCCGAAGAGGGATGAAAGTTCATTGACCTTGGTAACCTCCTGCATTCCTGGATCCCGTCAATGTTGTCAAGGGTCAGCTTGACATCTTGTGCTCTGACTCTGTAGCCCAGAAAGTTTATTTCTCGAGCAGCGAATGTACACTTATCGGCATTAAGTGTAATGTTATGTGTAGCAAGTGCGTGAAGTCGCTGGTCATGTTCTTCCATTGTCCATCCATGGACGACGATATCGTCAAGCAGATTGAGGGCTTCCTCGATGCCTGCTAGCATAGTAGTGACAATCTTCTGAAATGCAATTGGTGCAGAAGATAGTCTGTAGGGCATGCGTCGATACTGATACAGACCATCATCCGCGAGTGGTTTGCTGGTATTTGCAGGTAACTGCGGCGCATGTCGAGTTTCGTAAAGACTATTGAGCCGTGGAATTATGAAGACAGTTCGTCGATGGTAGGAAGAGGGTACTTGTCGTGGATGATGGCCTTGTTGACCTCTTTCAGGTCGATGCATAGGCAGATCTTCCCATTTTTACGCCAAGCAATGTCTAAGTTCGAGATCCAGGGTGAGGAGTCGATGCTCTCAATGATTCCCTGAGATTCGAGTCGCGTTAATTCTGTGGATACTTGGTCGCGAACCGCGAATGGGAGACGGTGAAGTCGCTGCGTAAACGGTTTGATGGAAGGGTCAATGTGGGGACGATGGCAGAATTTTGTGAAGATTGAGGGATACTGCTTGTCAAAGTCCACCGTGTACACAGGTGTGCCCGTTGGATTATAAACTTTGAAACCAAGCTTGGCAAAAAGGTTAACACCCATGAGGCTTCGTCTCTTTGCGACATGAAAGGAAAAGTTCTACAATGTTATGTCCTTGTAGTATATTAGGACAGATATGACCACAAGTACCTCAAATTTGGAGTCAGAGTACGCATGTAGAGTGGAAGTTGCGGGCTGCGGTTGACAATGAGTGAAGTGGGTTTTGGACACAGCTCGCTCAATATGGAGATTTTGGCTCCAAGGTCAATGAGGAAGCAGCAGGGCGTGCCGTCAATGTTTACGTCACAGTTCTTGAATTTGCCCGAACCGATGTGCAAAATGTCACTAACGGTGTAAACCAGACTGGGTTTATCACTATCGGGGTTGTCGAATAGAAAAATAGAAACATAGAAAATAGGTGCAGGAGTAGGCCATTTGGCCCTTCGAGCCTGCACCAGCATTCAATAAGATCATGGCTGATCATTCAGTTCAGTGCCCTTTTCCTGCTTTCTCTCCATACCCCTTGATCCCTTTAGCCGTAGGGGCCATATCTAACTCCCTCTTGAATATATCTAACGAACTGGCCTCAACAACGTTCTGCAGTAGAGAATCCCACAGGTTAACAACTCTCTGAGTGAAGAAGTTTCTCCTCAGGCTCGAAGGGCCGAATGGCCTACTCCTGCACCGATTTTCTATGTTTCTATGTTTCTATCTCAGTCCTAAATGGCTTACCCCTTATCCTAAGACTGTGACCGATGGTCCTGGACTTCCCCGGTATCGGGAACATTCTTCCTGCCTCTAACCTGTCCAATCCCGTCAGAATTTTATATGTTTCTATGAGATCCCCTCTCGTTCTTCCAAACTCCAGTGAGTACAGGCCCAGTCGATCCAGTCTCTCCTCATATGTCAGTCCTGCCATCCCGGGAATCAGTCTGGTGAACCTTCGCTGTACTCCCTCAATAGCAACAACGTCCTTCCTCAGATTAGGAGACCAAAATTGAACACAATATTCCAGGTGTGGCCTCACCAAGACCCTGTACAACTGCAGTAAGACCTCCCTGCTCCTATACTCAAATCCCCTCGCTATGAAGACCAACATGCCATTTGCCTTCTTCACCGCCTGCTGTACCTGCATGCCAACTTTCAATGAGTGATGTACCATGATACCCAGGCCTCGTTGCACCTCCCCTTTTTCTAATCTGTCGCCATTCAGATAATATCCTGCCTTCCTGTTTTTGCCACCAAAGTGGATAACTTCACATTTATCCACATTATACTGCATCTGCCATGCATTTGCCCACTAACCTAACCTGTCCAAGTCACCCTGCAGCCTCTTAGCATCCTCCTCATAGCTCACACCGCCACCCAGCTTAGTGTCATCTGCAAACTTGGAGATATTACACTCAATTCCTTCATCAAAATCATTGGTGTATATTGGAAATAGCTGGGGTCCCAGCACTGAACCCTGTGCCAGCCATTCTGAAAAGGACCCGTTTATCCCAACTCTCTGCTTCCTGTTTGACAACCAGTTCTCTATCCACATCAATACATTACCCCCAATACGATGTGTTTTAATTTTGCACACTAATCTCTTGAATGGGACCTTGTCAAAAGCCTTTTGAATGTCCAAATACACCACATCCACTAGTTCTCCCTTGTCCACTCTACTAGCTACATCCTCAAAAAATTCTAGAAGATTTGTCAAGCATGATTTCCCTTTCATAAATCCATGTTGACTTGGACCGATCCTGTCACTGCTTTCCAAATGCGCTGCTATTTCATCTTTAATAATTGATTGCAACATTTTCCCCACTACCAATGTCAGGCTAACCGGTCTATTATTCCCTGTTTTCTCTCTCCCTCCTTTTTTAAAAAGTGATGTTACATTAGCTACCCTCCAGTCCATAGGAACTGATCCAGAGTCGATAGACTGTTGGAAAATGATCACCAATGCATCCACTATTTCTAGGGCCACTTCCTTAAGTACTCTGGGATGCAGACTATCAGGCTCTGGGGATTTATCGGCCTTCAATCCCATCAATTTCCCTAACACAATTTCCTGACGAATAAGGATTTCCTTTAGTTCCTCCTTCTTGCTTGACCCTCGGTTCCCTAGTATTTCCGGAAGGTTATTTGTGTCTTCCTTCGTGAAGACAGAACCAAAGTATTTGTTCAATTGGTCTGCCATTTCTTTGTTCCCCATTATAAATTCACCTGATTCTGACTGCAACGGACTTACGTTTGTCTTCATTAATCATTTTCTTTTCACATATCTATAGAAGCTTTTGCAGTCAGTTTTTATGTTCCCAGCAAGCTTCCTCTCATACTCTATTTTTCCCCTCCTAATTAAAACCTTTGTCCTCCTCTGCTGAATTCTAAATTTCTCCCAGTCCTCAGGTTTGCTGCTTTTTCTGGCCAATTTGTATGCCTCTTCCTTGGATTTAACACTATCCCTAATTTCCCTTGTTAGCCACGGTTGAGCCACCTTCCCCATTTTATATTTACTCCAGACAGGATGTACAATTGTTGAAGTTCATCCAAGTGATCTTTAAATGTCTGCCATTGCGTATCCACCATCAAACCTTTAAGTATCATTTGCCAGTCTATTCCAGCCAATTCACGTCTTATACCATTGAAGTTACCATTCCTTAAGTTCAGGACCCTAGTCTCTGAATTAACTATGTCACTCTCCACCTTAATAAAGAATTCTACCATATTTTGGTCACTCTTCCCCAAGGGGCCTCGCACAACAAGATTGCTAATTAGTCCTTTCTCATTACACATCACCCAATCTAGGATGGCAGCCCTCTAGTTGGCTTTTCGACATATTGGTCTAGAAAACCATTGCTAATACACTCCAGGAAATCCTCCTCCACCGTATTGCTACCAGTTTGGTTATCCCAATCTATATGTAGATTAAAGTCGCCCATGATAACTGCTGTACCTTTATTGCACGCATCCCTAATTTTTTGTTTGATGCTGTCCCCAACCTCACTACTACTGTTTGGTGGTCTGTACACAGCTCCCACTAGCGTTTTCTGCCCTTTGTATTCCGCAGCTCTACCCATACAGATTCCACATCATCCAAGCTAATGTCCTTCCTTACTGTTGCATTAATTTCCTCTTTAACCAGCAACACTACCCCACCTCCTTTTCCTTCCTGTCTATCCTTCCTGAATGTTGAATACCCCTGGATGTTGAGTTCCCAGTCTTGGTCACCCAGGAGCCATGTCTCCATAATCCCAATTACATCTTGTCCATGAACAGCTAACTGCACAGATAATTCATCCACCTTATTACGAATACTCCTCGCATTGAGGCACAGAGCCTTCAGGCTTGTCTTTTTAACACACTTTGTCCCTTTAGAATTTTGCTGTAATGTGGCCCTTTTTGATTTTTGCCCTCCACTTTTACTTTTCTTCTTTCTATCTTTTGCTTCTGCTCCCGTTTTACTTCCCTCTGTCTCCCTGCATAGGTTCCCATCCCCCTGCCATATTAGTTTAACCCCTCCCCAACAGCATGAGCAAACACTCCCCCTCGGATATTGGTTCTGGTCCTGCCCAGGTGCAGACAGTCCGGTTTGTACTGGTCCCACCTCCCCCAGAACTGGTTCTAATGTCCCAGGAATTTGAATCCCTCCCTCCTGCACCAGTCCTCTAGCCACGTATTCATCTTAGCTATCCTGCTATTTCTACTCTGACTAGCACGTGGCACTGGTAGCAATCCTGAGATTACTACCTTTGAGGTCCTACTTTTTAATTTAACTCCTAGCTCCCTAAATTCAGCTTGTAGGACCTCATCCCATTTTTTACTTATATCGTGGGTACCTATATGCACCACGACAACTGGCTGTTCACCCTCCCCCTTCAGAATGCCCTGCAGCCACTCCGAGACATCCTTGACCCTTGCACCAGGGAGGCAACATACCATCCTGGAGTCTCGGTTGCAACTGCAGAAATGCCTATCTAGTCCCCTGACAATAGAATCCCCTATCACTATAGCTCTCCTATTCTTTTTCCTGCCCTCCTGTGCAGCAGAGCCACCCACAGTGTCATGAACTTGGCTGCTGCTGCCTTCCCCTGATGAGCCATCTGCCCCAACAATATCCAAAACGGTATATCTGTTTTGGAGGGAGATGACCGCAGGGGACCCCTGCACTGCCTTCCTATTCCTGTTCTGCTTGATGGTCACCCATTCCCTATCTGCATTTGTAACCTTTACCTGCGGTGCGACCAACTCACTAAACATGCTATTCACGACATCCTCAGCACCGCGGATGCTCCAGAGTGAATCCATGTGCAGCTCCAACGCCGTCGTGCGGTCTGACAGGAGCTGCAGCTGGATACACTTCCAGCATACATAGTCATCAGGGACACTGTCCCTGATTTCCCACATTGCACAGGAGGAGCATGACACGTGACTGGGCTCTCCTGCCATGACTTAACCCTTAAATTTATTTAATTTGGCAACTATGCCAAAGATTATTTATTGATAAGTAAAACAAAATGTTGCGACGAGCGACAGACACTAGCAAAATAGTTCATTTTACCACATGCAGAGCATTTCTTCCCACATAGAGGGCAGTTAGGACTCTTTGCTGAGTGTGATTTGTCCCCACAGTTAAAGCAATGGAAGTTAAGCCCGCGATCATTAGTGGATGGCTTATTACGAGCCCTGGGTCTCTGCTGTGATTTCTACTTTGGACGAACGCCTTGCACAGGGGCTATAGCTGCAGTCTGCTGCACAGGGGGAGCAGGGAATCTGATTGCTGAGTCGGAAAGCAGTGATTAAATTTGGATAGCCAAATTAGTTGCTTTGTCTAATGTCAATTTATCATCCTCCATTAGCAAGCATTCCCAAATGCAGGGTCTCGTTGTTTGCTCAATAATTTGATTCCTGATCATTTCCTCTGTTGTTGCTCCAAAGTTACATGTAGCGGCCAGTTCAGTTAATGAAATGATATACTGTTTAACTTGAGCACATAAATCTAAGCTGACAGTCCCAGTGCTTGCAGCTGACACATTAAACCGAGGCCCCGTCTGCTCTCTCAGACGGACGTAAAAGATCTCATGGCACTATTTCAAAGAAGAGCAGAGGGGTTATCCCCGGTGTCCTGGGGCCAATATTTATCCCTCAATCAACATCACTAAAATAGATTATCTGGTCATTATCACATTGCTGTTTGTGGGAGCTTGCTGTGCGCAAATTGGCTGCCATGATTCCTACATTACAACAACGACTACATTTCAAAAATACCTCATTGGCTGTAAAGCACTTTGAGACGTCCGGTGGTCGTGAAAGGTGCTATATAAATGCAACTCTTTCTTTCTTTAACAGCATATTGACTGCCGAACAAATGTTATGGCCCTAAAAATAATTTCTATATTTGTGGCGTGTGAAATTTCTCCATTATGATAAAAATTACAATATTTAATTTTTTTTTTTAAAGATTTCAGTGCCAAGAAATGCTGAAGCAAGTTGTGTTGTGGCAGAGATCCTATTCCTCACCTCGGGCCTCCAAGTTCAGCAGAAAATTCACCATTCGGATCACTGACCTGAGTGTCCTCACAACAGACCACAACAGCACTAACCTCCAAAGGCCGGCTCCATTTCTTCACATGTTACGTTACTCGCTTGGTTTCCTGTTGCTTAGACACAACTGAAATTTCGAGTTTGATGCAGCCCATACTTGGAGTTGTTTGTGGTCCATCTGGTCCTCGGAGGGGGTGGGTGGGGGGTCGGGGCGGGGGGGGGGGTGTGAAGTGTCAAGTTTGCAGCCCAAATAAAAGCTTCTAAATGCAACCATTCACTTAAAGCAAAGACACATCACATCTACTCCCTGTGTTATTGGTACATGGATGGGGAATCCTTGTTCCTGTTTAAAGACTACAGAACTGTGTTTAAAAAAAAATAGGGTTAGACCCAATGTGTCAGCTGTGGCTCAGTGGGTAGTACACTCGCCTCTGAGTCAGAAATGTTCTTGAGAATTCTTGAGAACCAGTTCAGATGGAAGGCCAACGACCTGAAACATTAACTCTGTTTCACTTTCCACAGATGACCTGCTGAGTATTTCCAGCATTTTCTGATTTAATTTCAGACTTTCAGCATCTGCAGTATTTTGCTTTTGTAACTAAATCAGTCAGTCATAGGCAGTCCCTCATGTTGAGGATGACTTGCTGCCTCGCCATAAAGGGATATGTTCACAGGTATTTCAATGAATAATATTCCAGGTCCCGAACTGCATATTGAAGGGTGGAAGATGCCTGTGCGTGGATTTTTTTAACGTGGTGTGGCCGTTGTACAACAGCCACCACACGGACTTGACAGAGCTAGGTCTTGGTCCAGTAGCAAGGATTATCCAACACGACTGGAGACTAGCTCTGCTGCACAGACCTAGTGCGCACACATATCGCAGTGTGGGCTGGCCCGTGCTGCCCCTGGGTCCTCAGGTCCCCAGGACTGGGTAGATCCACTGCTACCGATCTACGAATCCAAAGTTCAGTCCCTGGGAGTGTTAAATTAACTGAACTCATCCCGGGCACCAAGAAAAACGTTGCAATTGCCTTCAGCGCCTTTGGTCTAGAGGACATGGGGAACTCAGTCAGGGTTAACATAAGAACATAAGAACATAAGAATTAGGAACAGGAGTAGGCCATCTAGCCCCTCGAGCCTGCTCCGCCATTCAACAAGATCATGGCTGATCTGGCCGTGGACTCAGCTCCACTTACCCGCCCGCTCCCCATAACCCTTAATTCCCTTATTGATTAAAAATCTATCTATCTGTGACTTATCACAGGTTCCGGATCACCAGCCAATAAATCTAATACATTTATTAGCTGTAACTAAATAGCCAGCTTTTAGCCAAGTGGTTGTGAATGTTAGCCCACAGGGCCAATTACACAATGGCCGGGATTTTGCAGTCAGCGGCAAACGAATGGCACTGAGCGTTAATTACACTTGCATTTGCCCGCAGACTTTCTGTGGGCTTTTGCACTGGAACTTGCTGTGGTCAGAGAGCCAAAACAGTGTGGTGCCCTCTACAGGGGACCTGGGATCTGTGCGAATGGACAAGCTACTGCATATCTCCTTAACCAATGAGATTGAAGAATCCTTACTGAGATACGCTGATAGCCTCACCGTTATTTCTACCGCAAACTGCGACCCATTTTGTTGCAGTGTTTTAAGTGTGAATACATAGGTGTTGAAACAAATGCTTTGTCCATCTTCCTGTTACAGGTTGAACCTCCCTTATCCAGAACTCCCTTATCCGGAACCACCCCTCGTCCAGAACCATTCCCGGCCACCGGGTGGCACATGCGCAGAAGTCCGACATGAACAAATTGAAGTCCTTCCTCGCTGCCGACTCCCGCAATCGCTGGCCTGACCCCGCGATCCACCGCCCACCCCCCCCCATAATTTCCCTGCCACACTCCCAGCCCCAAGTCAGCCAGCCCCGATGTCCCCTTGCTCAGTACCTGTACCATCCAATTTAACATAACCACCCCTCATCCGGAAAAATCCCTTATCTGGCACAGGCCAGGTCCCGAGGGTTCCGGATAACGGAGGTTCAACCTGTACTTTCTTTTCTCTTGATTGAGCAGGTGTTTTTGTTAATTGGCCTTTTATTGCCAAATTTGATCAAATAGTCTCTTAAAATGTCTGTTTTTTAAGAAGGGAAACTTGTGTGAGGTGATGACTCTTGGATTTCATAATGTCACACATAGTCTCCAGTCTGGCAGAAAAAATAGAAAAGCAAATTATAATTTAAATGGAGAAAAATTGCAAAGTGCTGCAGTACAGAGGGACCTGGGGGTCTTTGTGCCTGAAACACAAAACGTTAGTATGCAGGTACAGCAAGTGATCAGGAAGGCAAATGGAATGTTGGCCTTTATTGCAAGGGGGTTGGAGTATAGAAGCAGAGAAGTCCTGCTACAACTGCACAGGGTATTGGTGAGGCCACACCTGGAGTACAGCATACAGTTTTGGTCTCCATATTTAAGGAAGGATATACTTGCATTGGAGGCTGTTCAGAGAAGGTTCATTAGGTTGATTCCGGAGATGAGGGGGTTGACTTATGAGGATAGGTTGAGTAAGTTGGGCCTATACTCATTGGAGTTCAGAAGATTGAGAGGTGATCTTATCGAAACATATAAGATAATGAGGGGGCTTGACAAGGTGGATGCAGAGAGGATGTTTCCACTCATAGGGAAAATTAAATCTAGGGGACATAGTCTCAGGATAAGGAGTCGGCTACTTAAGACTGAGATGAGAAGAACTTTCTTCACTCGGTGGGTTGTGAATCTTTGGAATTCTCTACCCAAAAGGGCTGTAGGTTCTGAGTCGTTGAGTACATTCAAGGCTGAGATCGATAGATTTTTGGACTCTCGGGAAATCACTAGGGGAATCAAGGGGTATGGTGAGAAAGCAGGAATGGGGTACTGAAGTTGCATGTTCAGCCATGAACTCATTGAATGGCGGTGCAGGCTAGAAGGGCCGAATGGCCTACTCCTGCACCTATTTTCTATGTTTCTATGTTTCAATCAAGGGATATGGGGATCGGGCGGGAAAGTGGAGTTGAGGTCGAAGATCAGCCATGATCTTATTGAATGGCGGAGCAGGCTTGAGGGGCTGTATGGCCCACTCCTGCTCCTAATTCTTATATTCTTATGATCATTGTGTCCTTGTGATAATATCTAAATCATATGTTTGCATCTGTGTTGCTTGTGTGACTGCTCCCAATGGAGGTGGTCAGTAACCAGGGACAGTAGTGAGTCTGTGCTGATATCAGCTACTTTCATCACTTGTTTTGGGCAAAGTACGTAATTGCCGGAAAAATGCTTTGGGATGCCCTGAAGTCTTGAAAGGCACTTCTTCTCTTTCCAAAATACAAATTGTTGTTTCTTGTGATTGAGTGTTGGCATTTTGGAGCAATTTGATATTTTGGGCCTCGAAATAAAGTGCTTTTCATATCACGTCATTTCACATGAGTTTCACAAAAAGACATGACTCCCTCCTGTCTCCCCGCCCAACAACCTCTTCTCTCCAGCCTGACTGCCTTCCTGACTACCTGGCTTGTCTCCCTCCTGAACACTATCTGTTTACCGGAAACATCCCCATACAAATAAGCAAAAGAAGCGATCCTTTATCCAGTGCATTAAACAAACACCAACCCATAGATGGAAGATTAAAGTATCCACAACATGCAAATGTGGAGCTCCTAATCAGGCCCTTGAGCACATCACTGAGCACTGCCCGCAGAGGAAATTTGCAGGCAACCGACAAGATATCCACGCTGTTACACCGGAAGCTTTGGCCTGGATATCTGACTTAGATATTGACATTTGATTTGCTGTGCTACTGCCAGATGATGGACGAAGGAGTCCGGGCAGCCCTGAGAAGCAGCAGGGAGCGCGGAGCAGGGGGAAGCCCACCGGGACACCGGGTCCTTCTGCTATTCGGCGAGGGACCAGCTGAGGCGTGAGAAATGCTGGTTGGGTGCAAGGCGAGAGATTCTCTGCCAATGATCCTGCCTGAAATTGGCCAGGATTGTAGGGGAGAATCATCCCCACCCCGCCCTTAGTCTTGACATGGTGGTCAACCCTACCAACATGATCATGGGCAGACGTGCTTGCAACAGGTAAGTTGGTGAGGAGGACAAGGCCACCTTGGTTGCTCCCTCGTGTTGGTCAACTCACGGCCAGATCAGGCCCATTCTGGTAGCTGTGTCCTTCAGGACATGGGCAGCTTGTCCAGTGGCGGTGCTACCGAGCCAGCTTTCATAAAGGCCGTCGAAATCCTCCCACCCAGAATTCTTGTTGTGGTCTTGTCTGCCTCAGTACTTCCCCCAAGTGATATCTAGCATGGAGGGAGTACTGGTTTCTCAGCTGAGGGGAGCAGTAGGTGGTAATCAGTGGGAGGTTTCCTTGGCTTTGGGACTTCATGGAGTCCAGAGTCAATGTTAAGGGTCTTTCAGGCCCTAGCCCACCCAGCTATAAATCACTGTTCCCTCACCGCTCATGCATCTATTCCTGCCAGTGGGACAAGGTGTACTGGGGACGATGATAGAGGAGTCTGGGATCGTGGCGGATAGATATCACTGAGAGTAGGACCATGTCAGACTATTGCTTGATGAGTCCATGAGGCACCTTTCCCAACTAGATTGAGTAGACTAGGCCGATATTCTCTAGAGTTTAGAAGAATGAGAGGTGATCTCATTGAAACATACAAAATTCTTACAGGGCTTGACAGGTTAGATGCCGGGAGGATGTTTCCCCTGGCTGAGGTGTCTAGATCCAGGGGTCACAGTCTCAGAATAAGGGATCGGCCATTTCGGACTGAGATGAGGAGAAACTTCTTCACTCAGAGGGTGGTGAATCTTTGGAATTCTCTACCCCAGAGGGCTGTGGAGGCTCAGTTTTTGAGTACTGAGATCGATAGATTTTTGGATACTAAGGGAATCAAGGGGTATGGGGATAGTGCAGGAAAGTGAAG
The DNA here is from genome assembly GCF_044704955.1 of Pristiophorus japonicus. Classification (NCBI taxonomy): domain Eukaryota; kingdom Metazoa; phylum Chordata; class Chondrichthyes; family Pristiophoridae; genus Pristiophorus; species Pristiophorus japonicus. The sequence continues at coordinate 170,776,661 of NC_091991.1, read as the reverse complement.
TTGAGGTAGAAGATCAGTCATGATCTTATTGAATGGCGGAGCAGGCTCGAGGGGCCGAATGGCCTACTCCTGTTCCTAATTCTTATATTCTTATGTAACTTGGACATTGGTCTCCAGTAGGGTTACCAACTCTGGTTGGACATTTTCCTGGCTGTTTCATCACATGACCTCTTGCTTCCAACTGCCCCGCCCCCATGCTCTTGCCATTGGTCACCCTGTACATCCAGCCTCGCGGGGCCCCGCCTTCCCACGGCCAATCGGAAGGCGAAGATTGCGCCTTACCCGATTGGATGATTCTTGACTGTCAGTCGGACAGCCTCTTTTCCCCATCTCTGGTCTGTTCATAACTAATAAACAGAAGCGTTCAAAGAAAATGAAAAAAAAAGTTTTTTTTTAATGCCTGGTGTTTTTCTCCTGGGTTTTTGATGGCAGCAGTGACTTGCAGAGCACCCTCCAATTCCTGGAGACTCCAGGGTTGGCAACCCGTATTCTCCAGCTCTTTGCTGACTGGGCTGGCATTGCCTGAATCTTGTCCTGATCAAATGCTTCGATTAGTACAGTACAAATCTATCTGATCTTTCACTCACAATTTTGTTCTGCAGCAGTTGGTTGGTTTACAACTGAGTGGTTTTCAAGGTCACATCGGGCAATAGGAAACAGCCACATGTTGTGGGACTTGCCAACCAGAGTCTGTTGCTTTCCTTCTCTGAAAGCCGTCAGTAAACCAGTTGGGCTTTGACAACACTCCAACCGTTTTGTTGATAATCCTGCCTTGTGCTAGACCCTAAATTACCAGATTTATTGAATTCAACTTCACAGCTTGTCATGCTGGTACTTGAACTCACGACCTCTGAGACACTACCATTACCACTACACTAGCATTCCTGCAATTTAAAGTGTACCCTCACTAGGCTTAAGATGCCAATGATATCAAACAGGGCACATATGGCCTACTCCTGCTCCTATTTCTTATGTTCTTATGTAAGTGCCGTAACCTACAGGGCTACAGATCAAGAGCTGGAAAGTGGGATTAGGCTGGATAGCTTTTAAGAATATAAGGACATAAGAAATAGGAGCAGGAGTAGGCCATTTGGCCCCTCGAGCCTGCTCTGTCATTTAATAAGATCACGGCTGATCTGATCATGGACTCAGCTCCACTACCCTGCCCGCTCCCCATAACTCTTTATTCCTTTATCGCTCAAAAATCTGTTTATCTCTGCCTTAAATATATTTAATGACCCAGCCTCCACAGCTCTCCAGGGCACCGAATTTCATAGATTTACAACCCTCTGAGAGAAGAAATTTCTCCTCATCTCAGTTTTAAATGGACAGCACCTTATCCTGAGACTATGTCCCCTAGTTTTAGTTTAATCTGAGTGGAAATATCCTCTCTGCATCCACCTTGTCGAGCCCCCTCATTATCTTATATGTTTCGATAAGATCACCTCTCATTCTTCTGAATTCCAATGTGTTTAGGCCCAACCTACTCAACCTATCTTCATAAGTCAACCCCCTCATCTCTGGAATCAACCTAGTAAACCTTCTCTGAACAGCCTCCAAAGCAAGTATATCCTTCCTTAAATACTGAGACCAAAACTGTACGCAGTACTCCAGGTGTGGCCTCACCAATACCCTGTACAGTTGTAGCAGGACTTCTCTGTTTTTATATTCAATCCCCCTTTGTAATAAAGGCCAACATTCCATTTGCCTTCCTGATTACTTGCTGTACCTGCATACTAACTTTTTGTGTTTTATGCACAAGGACCCCCAGGTCCCTCTGTACTGCAGCACCTTGCAATTTTTCTCTATTTAAATTATAATTTGCTTTTCTATTTTTTCTGTCAAAGTGGATAACCTCACATTTTCCCACATTAGACTCTGTGTGCCAAATTTTTGCCCACTCACTTAGCCTGTCTATATCCCTTTTCAGATTTTTTGTATCCTCCTCACAATTTGCTTTCCCACCCATCTTTGTATCATCAGCAAACTTGGCTACATTACACTTGGTCCCTTCATCCAAGTCATGAATGTAGATTGGAAATAGTTGAGGCCCCAGCACCGATCCCTGCGGCACCCCACTAGTTACTGTTTGCCAACTGGAAAATGACCCATTTATCCCGACTCACTGTTGTCTGTTAATTAGCCAATCCTCTATCCATGCTAATATATTACCCCCAACCCCATGAACTTTTATCTTGTGCAGTAACCTTTTATATGGCACCTTATTGAATGCCTTCTGGAAATCCAAATACACCACATCCACTGGTTCCCCCTTATCCATCCTGCTCGTTACATCCTGAAAGAACTCCAGCAAATTTGTCAAACATGATTTCCCTTTCATAAAACTGGCACAGACACGAATGGCCGAATGGCCTCCTTCTGTATCATAAATGTAAGTTCTTGTATCCATCGGACATCCTCACTAGATGTGTTAACACTGCATTGGGAGCACGGTTCTTTCTCTGCTCTGTCAATATGCATACAGTGGAGAGGAGTGTGAAAGCCAGATATCTAATCACTCTGTCAATTAGTGACTCTCCACTATATGTAAACTCCTGATTTCACCTTGCTTCTGCTGGTCGCTCCCTTGGCTCTGGTTCCAATGGTTGCAGGTTCGATCCCCTCACCCGTGTTTGAATTGTAGATATGAATGTGAGCAGGATCATATCAGAGCCCTGGTGTCTACCTACCTTTATCCACCACACACCTGCACCACAGGAGCCTTCTCCTCTTTGGCAGATATTCCAAGCTTTGCACCCCCTCTGCTATTGCCATTTATACCTCCTCTGAACCCATCTATTGTTTCTTTACTTGTCCCATTACCATTCCCTTTGCACCATCATCCCTTTTTGTCATTTAATCACTCCTGCCTTCCGCCCCATCACAGACCTTCCTCTTTTTTTAATCACACATCCACCCCGCCCGCCTCCCCCACCACACACACACTTTCCCCAGCCCCATACTTGTTTAACAACTGTTCAATCTCCAACATCTTCTAGTTCTGACGAAGGGTCATCGACCTGAACCATTAACTCTGTTTCTCTCCCCACAGATGCTGCCTGGCCTGCTGAGCATTTCCAGCATTTTCTGCTTTTGTTTCAGATTTCCAGCATCCGCAGTGTTTTGCTTTGGAATTTGTGAATCTCGGCTGACGCCATGGAGCGGCGACGAGGGAATGCTGTGTTAGTGCAGGTGGCTTCTTTAGGATGCGAGGTTAACCTAAGCATCCAAACCACAGTTATACAGTAGAATTTATCAACTGATCATCCATCTCACTGCTGTTGGTGGAACATTTTAGCTGGTTGAGAATGGCTGCTGTATTTATCTATAAGAACAATGCTCACTGCACTTTCAAAAATAATGAATTGGAAGTGACTTTGAGACATTCTGATCTGGTAAAATGCCACATAAAATGTAAGTGTTATTATTTATGGTCATCCAAGCTCTCCTGAGATTTGGGCAGTGAAATCATAACTATTACTCAAGTCTGTTATGAATTTAAGCTCCCAGACAAAGAGGGAAAATGGGCCTCTCTTTACTTTCAATGTAAACTATAATTGGAGAAATAGCAAGCATGTTCCTTCAATCTGAATGACAATGTTATATATGCAGACTACGGATGTGCTCTCTGTGTAGTCACTGTGAAAGTTGCAGAAGGTGGAGACTTGTTTCCTTGATGTACTGTCAATAAGGTTTACACTGTGTATATACATGCTGGCACCACTAGAGGGTGCAACTGGTGGAGACCAGGGTTTCCTGCCCTGGTGGCAGGGGCTGTATAAAAGGGGAGCCAACATGCAGCTGCCTCACTCTGGAGTTACGAATAAAGGACCAAGGTCACTACAGTTTGAGTGCAACACATTGCCTCATTCATAAGTACATTACAGACATAACAACTGGCGACGAGAATACGGACTTTCACGCGATTATGGCTACCTTTGGCACACTAAAAGACTTCACAGAGGGTGATGATTGGGGTGCCTTCACGGAAAGGCTCGAGCAATATTCCGTGGCAAACGACCTGGTAGGGGAGACGGACGCATTGGCAGAGAAGCACAAGGCTATACTGCTGACCAGTTGTGGGCCCAAGGTCTACCGCCTTGTCAGGGACTTGCTGGCACCCACGAAGGCCAAGGATAAGACATACGATGAGCTGACTGAACTAATTCGCGACCAACTAAAACCAAAAGAGAGCATCCTCACGGCCAGGCACAGATTCTACACTCACCGTAGACCTGAGGGCCAGGAGATTGCAAAATATGCTGCCGACCTCAGAAGACTTGCGGCACCGTGTGATTTTGGCATGCACCTCAACAAAGCATTGCGAGACATCTTCATTATAGGAATTGGCCACGTGGGCGTCCTTCACAAGCTATTACCTGCCGATACCACAGTCAACCTGCAGAAGGCCATCAGCATCAGTCAGGCGTTCATAACCTCGACCTGCAGCACCAAGCAAATTATTCATCCTGTGGACTCAAACCCGGCAAGTATTGTACACAGAATGGTGCCTTTCACAGGTAAGACTGTAGAACGTGGCTCTGCCCAGGGCAGAGAGCACAGACCTCAGGGTTCCAGAACTCAGAGTCCGCGGAGGGATGCTAATTGAGTAGCACCATGCTGGAGGAAACCATAGGGCTCACCAGTGTCAGTTTGCTGAGTACGTATGCAAAGCCTGTAACATGAAGGGCCACCTCCAGCGTATGTGTAAAAGAAATACGACTCACCGTCTAGCAGAGGAGTCGGTAGATGACTTTGAATCCAACGGGGAGTGTTAGAGTAAATAGAGCTTGTTGAGAAATCAGACAAGTGGCAGCTTGGCAGCGGGGACGGGGGGTGGGGGGGGGGGGGGGGCGGAAATCCCCAGTTGCACAACTAGGGATGAGGTCACATTCTAGCATAAACCATTTAACCGTATAATCATATACAGACGTCATGTAAACAGATAAAGGCGGTGGCAGTTATATGACTCATGGGTCAGGCGATTTCTTATCAATAATGAGATTTTCTGTAAATAATGAGATTTTCTATACTTGTTTACTTCAATGTATAAATGATTGTGCTCTGCTCTGCTTAAACGAGAAGCCGGCTGCTGTGACTGCAGAGTCCACGGCGTCTCTCCCAGAGCGCTCTGTTTAATAAATGGTTTATGATTCGCAAAGCTCATTCCGTATTCCACGGAATAAGTTATTTCACTAACAGGGAGTATGATGATTTGACCAGCAAGGCAGCTCAGCCCCAAGAAGAAGTGCATGGAGTGTATATCTGTACCACCGATTGTCCTCCAGTGAAGATGGAAGTCGAGATAAACGGCGCTCCAGTCTTCATGGAAGTGGACACGAGAGCGAGCCAGTCAGCAATGAGCCAGGATGCCTTCAAGAGGTTATGGAACGAAAAATGACCCGAGCTGGTTCCAGTACAGGAAAAGTTGCGCACCTACACCAAGGAGCTGATCCCAGTCCTTGGTAGTGCGGATGTAAGTGTAATCTATAATGGCGTGGTGCACAAGTTACCTCTGTGGATTGTTGCAGGTGATGGTCCAATGCTACTCGGAAGAAGGTGGATGGGGAAGATCCAGTGGAAATGGGAAGACCTCTTCACTCCAGCAGTCGATGTCCCCCGTGCTCAGAGGCAGAGCAAAACCTCACCTTCGGTTAGGCCAGGCACCAGAGAACAGACCAACGCAGCACCTGAGGCACAGACGTCCATCATGATTGCGTGGCAATGATCCGACCGGAACGACCTAAAAATACCTTCCGGGCTCCAGTGGCAGGACTCCTGGAGAGGAAGATCGAATTCACAGGCACTCTTCCAGCTTTTGTGGCAGAATTGCGGGAGAGAAGGATCAAGGCAGTCGACCTCGAGGACAGAGGCAAGATGGCGTTCCTGCTGCAGTGAGATGCAGAGTGGCGTGGCAGGGTTCTCTTAAAGGAGACCTGCAGCCAACTGAACTTAGAGACATTGTATGCATGGCAATCAATGCAACAAATCGATTAAGAATGCAAAGAATGAAATGTTGCGAGATGTCGGGAATAGAGTGTCCCCAAAAGTAGCAAGTGAGTGAATTCAGGAGGGTAAAGATGCCCTGCCCCAGGTGTCCCCACAAGTTATAGGCCAGCGACCTCAGGAGGGTGAAGGCACAGATCCTGATACCCTGCCCCAGATCTATCCCACGCTGCAGGCACCCAATGGCACTATTCGCCATGGACCTGGAAACGAAAATGGCGCCAATACGCGCAGTCGGCCGCCATTGCTCACCACCGGGGTGGAGACGGTGCAGCCCCCAGACCCACTCGCTACCTCGGCCATGTCCGGGAGCGAAAGGTCAGAACCAACGAATTCCCCAAATGGGACCTGGAACAGCCAGGTTCCCAACAATGTTAGAGAGCAGGCGGAAGATTCTGCAGCCCTCAAAGGAGAACAGGGAGGCCACACATATCTGTGGCTCTACCCACCACTAGGCAACGACAAAGGCCCTGAGTCCTGGCAAAGTGAGCGAACCAAGCCCACCCCACTAGCAGGGGGCACAGTGCCGCCATCAGATGATTCGGACCCCGTCCGGTTGCTCTGGAACTTGCGTCCTCGCATACCTGTACTGCTACCTCAGTACTGACCATGACTGAACCATGAATGCAATCTACTCAATCCTGGCGCACGACGATAAACATAACAAATATAAGTCACTGAACCAAGGTGTCACGACACAAACTGTTTTTTTTCTTTCTTTGTACTTGCACTGTGTCTGATCCTGTAACAGACCAGTTGCATGATCTCGCTGTGTTGGGGGCGGGGGGGCGGGTGGGAGGGGAGGGATGGATGTAATGGATGTATGTAGTCATGGACACACACATGGATACACCCAGAACCCACTGGAACCGCCACTGCACCATCGAACCATCCAAACTGGTAACCAATGCCCAACGTTGTGGCAAAAGGACTTAGGGGAGAGAGCCAAGCCAAAGCACAGCCAAGGTGCAAGGGCTATTGGCACTTAAGTCTGGGGAGAGCTAAACCAGAACACATAGTGCAAAGGTAATTGGCACAAAAGACTTGGGGAGAGTGATGTTATATATGCAGACTATAGATATACTCTCTGTGTAGTCACTGTATAGTTGCATAAGATGGAGACTTGTTTACCTGATGTACTATCAATAAGGTTCACACTGTGTATATACATGCTGGCACCACTAGAGGGTGCAACTGGTGAAGACCAGGGTTTCCTGCCCTGGTGGCATGTGCTGTATAATAGGGGAGCCACCATGGAGTTAGGAATAAAGGTCACTACAGTTTGAGTACAACACATTGCCTTGTGGAGTCATTCATAAGTAAATTACAGACATAACAGACAACATGCCAGCCAAGGTAAAGACCTCATGATCATGCTGCATGCTCTGAGCTGATAGTAGGTGAATATTGAACTGGAGTATTGTGTCCAATTCTGGGCACCGCATTTTAGGAAGGATGTGAAGGCCTTAAAGAGGGTGCAGAAAAGATCTACGAGAATGGTTCCAGAGACGAGGGACTTCAGTTACATGGATAGACTGGAGAAGCTGGGGGCTGTTCTCCCTAGAGTAGAGAAGATTGATAGAGGTGTTCAAAATCATGAGTATTCTGGACAGAGTAGATAGAAACTGTTCCCATTGGCGGAAGGGTCGAGAACCAGAGGACGTTCTTGCTATTGAGGGAGTGCAGCGAAGGTTCACCAGACTGATTCCCGTGATGGCGGAACTGGTATATGAGGAGAGACTGGATCAACTGAGCCTTTATACACTGGTGTTTAGAAGGATAAGAGGGGATCGCATAGAAACATATAAGATTCTGACGGGACTGGACAGGTTAGATGCAGGAAGAATGTTCCCAATGTTGGGGAAGTCCAGAACCAGGGGACACAGTCTTAGGATAAGGGGTAGGCCATTTAGGACTGAGATGTGGAGAAACTTCTTCACTCAGGGAGTTGTTAACCTGTGGAATTCCCTGCCGCAGAGAGTTGTTGATGCCAGTTCATTGGATATATGCAAGAGGGAGTTAGATATGGCCCTTACGGCTAAAGGGATCAAGGGGTATGGAGAGAAAGCAGGAAAGGGGTACTGAGGGAATGATCAGCCATGGTCTTATTGAATGGTGGTGCAGGCTCGAAGGGCCGAATGGCCTACTCCTGCACCTATTTTTTATGTTTCTTTGACACAGATTTAAGGTGATTGGCAAAAGAACCAAAGGCGACATGAGGAAAAACTTTTTACGCAGCGAGTGGTTAGGATCTGGAATGCACGGCCTGAAAGGGTGGTGGAGGCAGACTCAATCGTGGCTTTCAAAAGGGAGTTGGATAAGTACCTGAAGGAAAAAAATTGCAGGGCTACGGGGAAAGGGCGGGGGAGTGGGACGAGCTGAAGTGCTCTTGCAGAGAGCCGGCATGGGCTCGATGGGCCGAATGGCCTCCGTCTGTGCTGTAAACATTCTATGATTCTATGAACTAAACCTACCAAGCACAACCAAGCTCACTTGTAACCGAAAAACTAAGAGACTTACTTCAGGCATTTCAACTTGGCAACAGCAATAATAAATTAACAGAAAGTGTCAGCCGTGGCTCAGTGGGGCAGCACACTCGCCTCTGAGTCAGGTGGTTATGGGTTCAAGTCCCACTCCAGGGACTTGAGCACATACATCTAGGCTGACACTCCCAGTGCAGTGCTGAGGGAGTGCTGCACTGTCGGAGGGACAGTACTGAGGGAGTACTGCACTGTCGGAGGTGCTGTCTTTCAGTTGAGACGTTAAACCGAGGCCCCGTCTGCCCTTTCAGGCGGACGTAAAAGATCCCATGGCGCTATTTTGAAGAAGAGCAGGGGAGTTATCCCCGGTGTCCTGGCCAATATTTATCCCTCAATCAACATAACAAAAAACAGGTTATCTGGCCGTTATCACATTGCTGTGTGTGGGAGCTTGCTATGCACAGATTGGCTGCTGCGTTTCCCACATTACAACAGTGACTACACTCCAAAAATACTTAATTGGCTGTAAAGCGCTTTGAGATGTCTGGTGGTTGTGAAAGGCGCTATATAAATGTAAGTCTTTCTTTTACTACCACAAATGCATAGATACACTAAAGGAGGATGTTTTCTCAGAAATTCTCCTGCAAAATATTCATTCAGATTGCCAACCCAACGTTAAGGAGTGAAAGATTGCTGGCGGTGTCAGAGTATCAACAGGCTGCAGGCCACTTTGCCGCACAGGCAGTTGGCTCTGATACGAAAAGCCTCTTGCTCAGGCCTCACCGCTGATTTGTGAGAGATGCAAGCAAGCAAGCATGATCTCCCTGAGCCGCTAACTGCCAGGGCTGCTCATTCATTCTTGAAAGCAGATGAAAAGGTTAGCCAACTAGCTGCAGACTTGCCAGAGTAAGACCTGCCAAGAACAGATCCTAAAAAAAACATTGCAGGCTCAAGTGAAGGCTATGCTTGCGCCAAGATCCAAAATCTAAAAACAAGAGAAACCTTGGCAAGGACAGTGTTGGCGCTATTGACGGGGTTGATGAAGCATCTGGCTTTCATTTTGTAATTGGCAATAAACAATGGCAAACAGGTGACAAATATTAGCCCAAAGAGCAGCTTAAAAATATACTCTTTCAAAATATTTATTTTATTCTTCAACAAAACAATCTAGAAGTAATTCTTGTCTTTCACAATTGAGAATTTATGCAATGGTTCTTTTCAAGCTGTAGCGGCTGACTCTTGCACAGTTCCCACTTGCAATGTTAAACGGCTGTGAGTTATTTACAGAGCAAATTGCAGCCAACATCAACTCAAAGACCTTTGATAAGGTACTGCATAGTAGGTCAGAGCATGTGGCAGCCAGAAGTGTCGAGTGGATGATCCATATCGGCCTCCTCCTGAGGCCCCCACCATCACAGATGCGAGTCTTCAGCCAATTCGATTCACTCCACGTGATATCAAGAAACGGTCGAGTGCACTGGATACAGCGAAGGCTATGGGCCCTGACAACATCCTGGCTGTCGTGCTGAAGACTTGTGCTCCAGAACTAGCCGTGCCTCTAGCCAAGCCGTACCAGTACAGCTACAACACTGGCATCTACCCGACGTTGTGGAAAACTGCACAGGTATGTCGTGTCCACAAAAAGCAGGACAAATCCAATCCGGCCAATTACCGCCCCATCAGTCTACTCTCAATCATCAACAAAGTGATGGAAGGTGTCATCGGCGGTGCTATCAAGCGGCACTTACTCACCAATAACCTGCTCACTGATGCCCGGTTTGGGTTCTGTCAGGACCACTCAGCTCCAGACCTTATTACAGTCTTGGTCCAAACATGGACAAAAGAGCTGAATTCCAGTGGTGAGGCGAGAGTGACATGCCCTTGACATAAAGGCAGCATTTGACCGAGTGTGGCATCAAGGAGTCCTAGTAAAACTGAAGACAATGGGAATCAGGGGGAAAACTCTCCACTGGCTGGAGTCATACCGAGCATAAAGGAAGATGGTTGTGGTCGTTGGAGGTCAGTCATCCCAGTCCCAGGGCATCGCTGCAGGAGTTCCTCAGGGCAGTGTCCTCGGCCCAACCATCTTCAGCTGCTTCATCAATGACCTTCCCTCCATCATAAGGTCAGAAGTGGGGATGTTCGCTGATGATTGCACAGTGTTCAGTTCCATTCGCAACTCCTTAGAAAATGAATCAGTCCATGCCCGCATGCAGCAGGACGTGGACAACATTCAGGCTTGGGCTGATGTGGCAAGTAACATTCGCGCCACACAAGTGCCAGGCAATGACTTTCTCCAATAAGAAAGGGTCTAACCACCTCCCCTTGACCTCCAACAGCATTCCCATCACCGAATCTCCCACCATCAACATCCTGGGAGTCTCCACTGACCAGACACTTAACTGGAACAGCCACATAAGTACTATGGCAGGGAGCAGCGCGAGCAGGTAAGAGAGGGCGACAAAGGAGAATAGGGCGACTACATTCGACGTCACGGGAAAGCAGGGAAGTGTTTGGTCGGTGAGATTTTCTCTCTTTACTTGCTTTAAATTAAGGGCCTTAGATTAGGTGCCAGGATTAATAACTAACAACTAAATCCACGTAATTAAATACATTAGAGATGGCAGGACAGGCGATGTGTTTCTGCTGTTGCATGTGGGAGCTGGATGACCCCATTGAGGTCCATTGCGATCACATCTGCAGCAAGTGTCTGCAGCTCGAGAAACTTCGGCTCCGCATTGATGAGCTGGAATCTGAGCTGCAGACACTACGACACATCAGGGAGGGGGAGAGTTACCTGGACGCCGCGATCCAGGAGCTAGTCACACCAATTGGAGTAATTAATTCAAATTCGATCTGTGGTCAGGGACAGGAAGGTGTTGTCATACCTTCACACAACCTGTAAGATGGCTGCAAGTTCCAGAATCACCTGACCTGCTGGTCAGGTGACCAGCTCTTTATAAAACAGCACTAGCTGCAGTAACACAGGCGTCCACAGTGTGGAGTTACAGACGTTAAACTTCTCCCTTCTTAATGAAGAAGTTATTATAACAAATAATCATCATACATAACTTGCATGGTTATACGTAACAAAGAATATGGACTTATTTTGCCATATTTACAAATCAAACTTAACCACTTGTTTTCTGTTTCGAAGAGGATACCTTCACTCTCGAACAGAACCTTCCAAACATGGTGTTGAATTTAAACTCATTCGAGGCTGTTCCTGAGGGAAGTTTTCCTCCAAGGGATGCCCTTGATTTCCATTTGAACTCTCTCTAACTTCAGACTGTTTGTTTTCCTGACTCGGACTCAGACTTAAATTCTGACTTTCTCTTGGATTTGTTTCCAGTACATTGGATGTAGGATATGTTACTGGCGTTTAAAAATTATCTGATGAGTCAGAAATAATTGAATCACTCCCACCTTCAACTACTTCCATATCTGTGGGTAAAATATGATCAATGTGAACAAACCTAATCTGTCCATTATCAAACATCTTGACCAAATATGTGCGAGGACCACATATCTTCACCACTCTTCCTGGTAACCATTTCACCCATTTATGGTGATGGTTCTTCACTCTCACCTCACTTCTCTCTCTCATTCTACCTCTATCATGATTCTCTTTCTGTCTTAATTGTGTCTCTTCTACGGACTTTGCCAAGTTTAGTTTTAACAACGAGAATCTGGTTCGTGACCTGCTCTTTATTAAACAGCATTAACTGCAGTAGCACAGGCGTCCACAATGTGGAGCTACAGACATTAAAGGTGTGACTACAAGCGAGGCAGGTATGGGGACTCAGGATGGAGTGATGGAGGAGCCTCAGCCCTTGCTCTTGTCCAACAGGTTCGAGGCTCTTACTTCCTGTGTGGACGAGATCAGGGACTGCAGGGAGGATGACCATCATCATCATCATCATAGGCAGTCCCTCGAAACGAGGATGACTTGCTTCCACGCCAAAAAAAAGGATGAGTTCACAGGTGTTTTGAAAAAAAGAACCTGAACTACATCCTCAAGGGTGGAAGATGCCTGTGCATGGATTTTTTTAACGTGTGGTGGCCGTCAGCACACTGACCACAGCACCGTGGTACAGGGAGCCATTCAAGTGGGGGGAGTAAAAAGAAACACAGTGGTAGGGGACAGTATCATTCGGGGGATAGATAAGGTTCCCTGCAGCCGAGAGCGTGAGTCCCGAAGGTTGTGTTGCCTGCCCGGAGCCAGGGTTAACGACATCTCCTTGGGGCTGGAGAGGAACTTGGAGTGGGAGGGGGAAGATCCAGTTGTCGTGGTCCATGTGGGTATCAACGACATAGATAGGACAAAGAAAGAGGTTCTGCTGCGGGATTATGAGCAGCTAGGGGCCAAATTAAAAAGCAGAACCACAAAGGTAATAATCTCTGGATTACTACCTGAGCCACGAGCAAATTTGCATAGGGTAAATAAGATCAGGGAGTTAAATACATGGCTCAAAGATTGATGTGAGAGAAATGGGTTTTGGTTCATGGGACACTGGCACCAGTACTGGGGTAAGTGGGAACTGTTCCCTTGGGATGGGCTCCACTTAGACTGTGCTAGGACGAGGATCCTAGCGAATCAAATAACTAGGGCTATAGAGAGGGCTTTAAACTAATTAGTGGGGGGGCGGAGGAGTCAGGTGAACAAAAATGTAAAAAGTCAAAGAATAAGGAGAAGGCAATAGAGCAGGGTAGCACTGGGGAAATGAAAACCAGGGCATGCCAGGAAGGGACAGAATGTATAAACATAAAGGTGAATCAGAAAGTGGGGTCAAAGCAGGAAAAAATGGTAAAAAAAAACACATTTCAAAGTTCTTTATCTGAATGCACGTAGCATTCGTAACAAAATAGATGAGTTGATGGCACAAATAGATACAAATGGGTATGATCTGATAGCCATTACAGAGACGTGGTTGCAAGGTGGCCAGGACTGGGAACTGAATATTCGGAAAGCCAGATAGAAAGGAAAAGAAGATGGGGTAGCACTGTTAATAAAGGATGTGATCAGTGCGTTAGTGAGAAACAATATTGGCTCAGAAGATCAAGATGTTGAATCAGTTTGGGTGGAGATCAGGAGTAGTAAGGGGGAAAAGTCACTGGTGGATGTAGTCTTTCGGCCCCCTTAACAGTAGCTACTCTGTTGGACAGAGTATAGATCAAGAAAAAATGGAGGATTCTAATAATCATGGGTGATTTTAACCTTCATATTGATTGGACAAAGCAAATTGGTCAGAGCAGCATTGAGCAGGAGTTCATAGAGTGTATCTGGACAGTACATTGCAGAACCAACCAGGGAGCAGGCTATCTCAGATCTGGCACTGTGTAATGAGACAGGATTAATAAATGATCTCGTAATAAAGGATCCTCTAGGAATGAGTGACCATAACATGATTGAATTTCAAATTCAGTTGGAGGTGAGAAAGTTGGTTCTCAAACCAATGTCCTAAGCTTAAATAAAGGAGACTACAAAGGTATGAGGGCAGAGTTGGCTAAAGTGGACTGGGATTATAGATTAAAATGTAGGACGGTTGGTGAGCAGTGGCAGACATTTAAGGAGATATTTCATAATTCGCAACAAAAATACAACCCAATGAGAAGGAAAGACTGTAAGAGAAGGGATAACCATCGGTGGCTAACTAAGGAAATAAGGGATGTTATTGAAAATTGAAAATAAGGGGCATACACTAGTGGGAGGCCAGTGGATTGGGAAACTTTTAAAAGCTAGCTAAGAACAACTAAAAAAATGATAAAGAGAGGGAAGATAGATTATGAAAGTAAACTAGCACGAAATACAAAAACAGATAGTAAGAGTTTCTACAGGTACGTAAAAAGGAAAAGAATGGCTAAAGTAAATGTTGGTCCACTAAAGGAAGAGACTGGAGAATTAATAATGGAGAATAGGGAAATATTTTGTATTTCACGGTGGGAGACACTAAAAACATCCCAATAGTGGATAATCAAGGGGCAATAGGTAGGGAGGAACTTAATCATCATAGGCAGTGGAGGAACTTAATACAATCACTATCACTAACGAAGTAGTACTTGGTAAAATAATGGGACTAAAGGCGGACAAGTCCCTTTGAACCTGATGGCTTATATCCCAGGGTCTTAAAAGAAGTGGCTGCAGAGATAGTGGATGCATTGTTTGTAATCTACCAAAATTCCCTGGATTTTTCTGCAGATTGGAAAACCGCTAATGTAACGCCCCTATTTAAAAAAGGAGGCAGACAAAAAGCAGGAAACTATAGACCATTTAGCCTAACATCTGTCTTTGGTAAAATGCTGGAGTCCATTATTAAGGAAGCAGTAGCGGGTCATTTGGAAAAGCATAATTCAATCAAGCAGAGTCAGCATGGTTTATGAAAGGGAAATCATGTTTGACAAATTTGCTGGAGTTCTTTGAGGATGTAAAGAGCAGGGTGGCTACGATGGAACCAGTGCGTGTGGTGTATTTGGATTTCCAGAAGGTGCCACATAAAAGGTTACTGCGCAAGATAAAAGTTCACGGGATTGGGGGTAATATATTAGCATGGATAGAGGATTGGCTAACTAACAGTAGACAGAAAGTCGGGATAAATGGGTCATTTTCCGGTTGGCAAACAGTGACTAGTGGGGTGCCGCAGGGATCGGTGCTGGGTCCTTAACTATTTACAATCTGTATTAATGACTTGGATGAAGAGACCGAGTGTAATGTAGCCAAGTTTGCTGATGATACAAAGATGGGTGGGAAAGCAAACTGTGAGGAGGACACAAAAAATCTGTAAAGGGACATAGACAGGCTAAGTGAGTGGGCAAAAATTTGGCAGATGGAATATAATGTGGGAAAATGTGAGGTTATCCACTTTGGCAGAAATAATAGAAAAGCAGATTAAATGGAGAAAAATTGCAAAGTGCTGCAGTACAGAGGGACCTGGGGGTCCTTGTGCATGAAACACAAAAATTTAGTATGCAGGTACAGCAAGTAATCAGGAAGGCAAATGGAATGTTGGCCTTTAGTGCAAAGAGGGATAGAGTATAAAAGCAGAGAAGTCCTGCTACAACTGTACAGGGTATTGGTGAGGCCACACCTAGAGTACTGCATACAGTTTTGGTCTCCGTATTTAAGGAAGGTTTATACTTTCATTGGAGGCTGTTCAGAGAAGGTTCATTAGATTGATTCCGGAGATGAGGGGGTTGACTTATGAAGATAGGTTGAGTAAGTTGGGCCTATAACACATTGGAGTTCAGAAGAATGAGGTGTGATCTTATCGAAATATATAAGATAATGAGGGGGCTCGACAAGGTGGATGTAGAGAGGATATTTCCACTCATAAGGGAATCTAAAACTAGGGGACATCGTTTCAGAATAATGGGCCGCCCATTTAAAGCTGAGATAAGGAGGAATTCCTTCTCTCAGAGGGTTGTAAATCTATTAAATTCTCTGCCCCAGAGAGCTGTGGAGGCGGGTCATTGAATATATTTAAGGCGGAAATAGACAGATTTTTGAGCGGTAAGGGAGCAAAGGCTTATGGGGAGCGGACAGGGAAGTGGAGCTGAGTCCATGATCAGATCAGCCATGATCTTATTAAATGGCGGAGCAGGCTCGAGGGGCCAGGTGGCTTACTCCTGCTCCTATTTCTTATGTTCTTATGTTGTTAAGAACAGATTAGAGGCTAGGTATACTGCAACGAGTGTCTCATCTTCTGACTCCCCAAAGCCTTTCCACAATCTACAAGGCACAAGTCAGGAGTGTGATGGAATACTCTGCGCTTGCCTGGATGAGTGCAGCTCCAACAACACTCAAGAAGCTCGACACCATCCAGGACAAAGCAGCCCGCTTGATTGGCACCTCATCCACCACCTTCAACATTCACTCCCTCCACCATCGGCGTACTGTGGCTAGTGTGTACCATCTACAAAATGCACTGCAGCAACTCACCATGGCTTCTTTGACAGCATCTCCCAAACCCACGACCTCTGCCACCTAGAAGGACAAGGACAGCAGGCGCATGGCAACATCATCATTTGCAAATTTCCCACCAAGTTATATTCCATCCTCATTTGGAAATATATCATCGTTCCTTCATCGTTGCTGGGTCAAAATCTTAGAACTCCCTCCCTAATGGCACTGTGGATCTTCACCACACGGACTGCAGCAGTTCAAGGCGGCGACTCACCATCACCTTCTCAAAGGCAATTAGGAATGGGCAATAAATGCTGGCCTTGCCAGCGATGCCCATATTCCAGGAAGGAATAAAAAAAAGTCAGAGGACAAGTAGAATGGTTAGGAAGCTGGCTACAAAACAGAAAGTCAGGGTTACAGGTAGCTATGCAGACTGGCAAAAGGTGGGAAGTGGTGTTCCATAGGGATCGGTGCTGCTCACAGTTTACAGAAACAATTTGGATTCGGGAATCGGAAGTACAATTCCAAAATTTGCAGACAACACCAAATTGAGGGGTACAGTTAATACTGAGGAAGAATGCGACAAAATATACAAAGACATTGGCCCTGAAATTCCGTTCGACCTTAAAAAAAAGCAAAAATACACTTACCTGCTGCTGCTGCAACAGTCAGAACTTGCGAGACTGAGGCCCAGAGGTGACTGCGCGCACAGCTCGTGCATGTGGGGACTTGCGCAGGCCGGGATCTAGTAAGAGCAGCCAATCAGGTACAGTATAGTTTCTCATTCATAGCAATAGGAGTTCCGTAAGGACCGAACTTCTAGTGCTATGAATGAGAACCCCCCCCCAAACACTTAAAAACCAATAAAAAACAGAAAATAAAGTACACAATTAACATGCATTTAAATTAAAGTTGTTATAAAAAAATGTTTTCCAACTTTAAAAAAAAAACATTTTATTAACACTTAAAATAAACTTACCGTAGTGGGGAGGTTTTTTAAACATAAAAAGTGCTTTTATAACTTTATTTTTTATTTGTATGTGTATTTTTAACCACTTGCGCTTGTAAAAGTAGACTATACGCCTGCTTTTTCAGGCGCTGGATTTTAAAGGACCACCTCACACTTATCTGTGTTGAAATTAATTTGCCAATTACACACTCATTCTGCATGTTTACTAATGGCCCTGAGGGCAAGATATTCATAAATATCAGAAAGCTTACCCTGCAAGTGTCCTCGCTCCCGAGATACGGCCATCTATCAAGTCCAAAAACTTGACAGATCACTAATGTCGGTTTCCAGCGCATGCGCATTGCAGAATGAGTGTGTAATTGGCAAATTAATTTCAATATAGGTAAGTGTGAGGTGGTGCATTTTGGTAAGGAGGCCACATATTGCTTGGATACTATGGGGTCAAGTTTCAGCCGGCCGCTAGAACTGCGCACATCGGAGAGGCCCGCCTAATTTATAGAACAAAAATTGCGCCGAATACTTACCTTGCGATTCTCCGATAGCTGTAGGCCCAATTCCACCTCGGCGCTGCGCAGCAGGAGCTGCTGGGGGCGGAGCTACAGCCCTGCGCCGAAAACAGTGCCGGCAGCTGTGTGCGTCCATGGCGACGACCCTATCCCATCATCGTGTGGCCTGCGCATCTTACCTCGGCGGTGGGGCCCGCCCGCCCGGCCTCTCGCTGCGGGCCCTGCCCGAAGAGTCGGCGCCCGGCATCATCATCTTCTCTCCACCTCCCCCCCCCCCCCCCAATCATCTTCTCTCCACACCCCCCAATCTTCTTCTCTCCCCCCTCCCCCCCATCTTCTTCTCTTCCCCTCTGCTCCCTGCTGCTGCAGGTGAGTAGAAATAATATTTTATTTATTGAGTGATTTTTAATTTTTTTAAACATTTTTTATTTTTTAATTTATTTGGATTGATTTATTGGTTTATTTATCATTTATTATTGATGATGGCTCTTTATTTGTAAAAGTGATGTGTTTAGTGTTTGTTAACCCCCCCCCCCGTTCCCTACGCCTGATTTGTAACTTAGGCCTGATTTTCTAAAGTGTAGGCAAGGTTTTTCTGAGCGTACAAAAATCTACACTTACTCCATTCTAAGTTAGTTTGGAGTAAGTTTTCACTGCCTAAACTTTCAAAACGGGCGTAAGTGGCCGGACACGCCCCCTTTTGAAGAAAAGAAATCTGTTCCAAACTGAAATTATTCTAACTGACTAGAACTGGAGCAAACTAAATGCTGAGAATTGCAATTTCTAAGATACTCCATTCTAAACTAGTTGCTCCAAAAAAAACAGGAGCAACTCAGGCCGAAACTTGACCCCTATGTGTCTAAATGGAGCAAAGGAAACCAGGGGTACAGATACACAAATCACTAAAAGTAGCAACACCCAACACAGGTTAATTAAGGCCATAAAAAAGCAAAACAAGCACTGGGGTTCATTTCTGGAGGAAAAGCTAAACTTGAATAGAACCTTGGTTAGACCACACACGGAGCGCTGTGCACAGTTGTGGTCTCCATTTTATAAAAGGAATGTAGAGGCATCAGAGAAGGCGCAAGAAAAGATTCACAAGGATGATACCAGATGTGAGAGGTTATACTTATCAGGAAAGACTGAACCGGCTGGGCCTCTTTTCTCTAGAAAAGTGAAGGCCGAGGGGGTGACCTGGTAGAGGTCTTTAAGATAATGAAAGGGTTTGATAGGGTAGAGGTGGAGAAAATGTTTCCACTTGTGAGGAATCCAAAACTATTGCTCATAAGATAGTCACTAATAAATCCAACAGGGAATTCAGGAAAAACTTTCAGATACAACTTACCCTGGACTCAGATATACGCGAGTCCTGTAGTATGGTGTCAGCCATGGCTCGCTCAGCTCTGAGTCAGAAGGTTGTGGGTTCAAGTCCCACTCCAGGGACTTGAGCACATAAATCTAGGCTGACACTCCAGTGCAGTGCTGAGGGAGTGCCGCACTGTCGGAGGTGTCGTCTTTCGGATGAAACGTTAAAACCGAGGCCCCGTCTGCTCTCTCAGGTGGACGTAAAAGATCCCATGGCACTGTTTTGAAGTAGAGCTGGGGAGATATCCACATTACTACAGTGACTACACTCCACAAGTACTTATTCATTGGCTGTAAAGACGTCTGGTGGTCGTGAAAGGCACTACATAAATGTAAGTCTTTCTTTTTATAAAACAGCCAGCCATTCCTCCCAACCATCCAGCATTGAACCAACACTTGCGTTATACAGCACCCTACCACACCAAAACATTTCAAACTGCTTCAGACAACGGATCACAGTCACTGTCAGTGTGTCGGCAAACGTAGCAGCAGGGCGATCAAGGGCACTTTTATCTGAGGTTGGTTGAGGGAGGGGTGTGGGCCAGGACATCAGGAGGACTCCGTGCACTTACTCAGATGGTGCCATAGAATCTTTCACCATCACCTGAATGGGGTATGGGGAAAAAAGCGGGAATATGATGTTGATATATAGGATCAGCCATGATCATATTGAATGGTGGTGCAGACAGGAAGGACCAAATGGCCTACTACTGCTCCTATTTTCTATGTTTCTATGAAACAACTGACGAGCCGTATTGGATTGCATTGGAGGCAGTTCAGAGAAGGTTCACGAGGTTGATTCCAGAGATGAAGAGGTTGTCTTATGAAGAAAGGTTGAGCAGGTTGGGCCTATACTCATTAGAGTTTAGAAGAATGAGAGGTGATCTTATTGAAACATATTAGATTCTGAGGGGGCTCGACAGGGTAGATGCAGAGAGGATGTTTCCCCTCGTGAGGGAATCTAGAACTAGGGGGCACAGTTTCAGAATAAGGGGCTGCTCATTTAAAACGGAGATGAGGAGGAATTTCTTCTCTCTGAGGGTTGTGAATCTGTGGAATTCTCTGCCCCAAAGAGCGGTGGAGACTGGGTCATTGAATATATTTGAGACGGAGATAGACAGATTTTTGAGCAATAAGGGAGTAAAGGGTTATGGGGAGAGGGCAGGGAAGTGGAGTTGAGGCCAAGATCAGATCAGCCATGATCTTATTGAATGGCGGAGCAGGCTCGAGGGGCCAAATGGCCTACTCCTGCTCCTATTTCTTATGTTCTTATTTGCTTGCTGTACACCCATGTGTTTGGTGGAGGCAGTGTGGATTGATAGGGAAATAGCACCAAACTAGGAAGCATGTCGGTGTCAGGAAGGCAAGAGACGCTCAGTCATAAACTAGGAAACACCATCGTTAGGTGTGGAGCTCGAGTACAAGTGAGACATTAACTTGAGAGGGCTGAAAGTGGAGCGAAGAGCAAGGATTTGTTCTCCTGTCCCCATTCATAGCTCTTCTACTATATAAATGATATATGCGTTGAATCTAAAATTAAGCCTTTCTAGTCTGCATCTGCAACAGCTTTGAGGACTACACATTAAGAAATATAATGTGTCGTGTGGCTGAACCATTTTAAAAATGCATGCTAATATTTATTCGATAGTAGATCCATTCTCGCGGTTTCTATTGTAATCCAAGATCCTGCAAATCCCCTGGGAGGACAGACGCACCAACGTCAGTGTTCTCGATCAGGCCAACATCCCCAGCGTCGAAGCACTGACCACACTCGACCAGCTCCGCTGGGCGGGCCACATCATCCGCATGCCCGACACGAGACTCCCAAAGCAAGCGCTCTACTCGGAACTCCTACACGGCAAGCGAGTCAAAGGTGGGCAGAAGAAACATTTCAAGGACACCCTCAAAGCCTCCTTGATAAAATGCAACATCCCCACCCACACCTGGAAGTCCCTGGCCAAAGACCGCCCTAAGTGGAGGAAGAGCATCTGGGAGGGCGCTGAGCACCTTGAGTCTCGTTGCCGAGAGCATGCAGAAAACAAGCGCAGGCAGCGGAAGGAGCGTGCAGCAAACCAGACTCCCCACCCACCCTTTCCTTCAACCACTTCTGTCCCACCTGTGACAGAGACTGTAATTCCCGTATTGGACTGTTCAGTCACCTGAGAACTCACTTCAGCAATGGAAGCAGGTCTTTCTTGATTTCGAGGGACTGTCTATGATGATATGTAATCCACTGTTATTTCACAGTGACTTTATCAACTTTAAGCACCAGAGTCTGTCCAAGGAGATAGGCTGGCCTGACATTTAGTAGCTCAATAACAGAACTGGTTTGATGGGACTGGGTGTGAACGAGAGCAACGTAATGCGCCTTTACATTAAGCAGCAGACTCTGTTCCTACATGGTTGATGTTTATATTAGCAGCACTGCTGTCAAGAACCGACTCAAAAGTCTTTAAACATTTTCTGAAGGTTTTCGTTCCAAGACTGAATACTGGAATATGCAGCAGGAGCATTTGTTGAGGTATCTGGAATCTGTATTCGTGACATTTAAAAGACTTGGATTTATATAGTGCCATTCACAACCATCAGACGTTTCAAAAGCGCTTTGCAGCCAATGAAGTACTTTTGGAGTGTAGTCACTGTTGTACTTTGGGAAACGCGGCAGCCAATTTGCAATCAGCAAGCTCCCACAAACAGCAATGTGATAATGACCAGATAATCTGTTTTTGTTTTGTTGATTGAGGAATAAATATTGGCCCAGGACACCGGGGATAACTCCCCTGCCCTTCTTCGAAATAGGGCCATGGTATCTTTTACGTCGACCTGAGAGAGCAGACGGGACCTCGATTTAACGTCTCATCTGAAAGACGGCACCTCTGACAGTGCGGCACTCCCTCAGCACTGCACAGGAGTGTCAGCCTACATTAATGTGCTCAAGTCCTTGGAGTGGGACTCGAACTCACAACCTCCTGAGCCAAGTCCAGTTTGAAGCAATGTTATGACATTCAATGTGTTGAGGCTGTATTTATTCCATCAATTTCGGTTTTCTGTATGAAAGTGGTGAAGAGCAAAAATAGCTGGCAAGTTTACAGAATTGCCCATTGGTGCTATACAGACCATGTGATTAACTTTGATGCCCAAACAGCAAATTCAAGCGTCCCGTCTCCCGGTCCTGCAACGCCTCGGTTTTAAAATTCTCAACTTGTTTTAAAATCCCTCAGGGCCTCGCCTCTCCCTATCTCTGTAAACTCCTCCAGCCCTACAAACCTCTGAGATCTCTGCGCATCTCCAAGTCTAGCCTCTTGCGCACCGCCGATTTTCATCGCTCCACCATTGTCGGCCGTGCCTTCACCTAAACTCTGGAATTCCCCCTCTAAACCTCTCTCGCCTCCTTTAAGACGCTCCTTAAAGCCCACCTCATTGACCAAACATTTGGTCACCTGTCCTTCTATTTCCTGATGTGGCTCGGTCTCAAACTTTGTCCGATTTACGCTTTCTGTGAAGCGCCTTGGGATGTTTTACGTTAGAGACGCTATATAAATGTAAGTTGTTGTTGCCTACCAGTTACAAATTTTTGGAACAGCTTAGCGGAACTCTGCCAGTATGCCACAGAACCACGGGCTACAACGCACTCACTTCCGTGCACTATGCACCTGCCCCAGTGGGTTGACAGCGGGTTTTGTCTGAGAATATAATCATGTTCAAAGTTGGGTTTGAAGCGTCCTGTTACAAAGGGAAATGGCTGGGACAAGAATGAACAGCTGACTGGGCCTGAGCAGGAGAGCTTGATGTTTTACCCGAACATCTCCCTACGGGACAGGAAGACGTGCTGCTTTCATCGGTTGTTTATTCAGATTTTAAGTGAGACCTTGAGCCTACACCAGCTGAAACCGAGGTCAAGAAGCAAATGATAGAACCTCCCCTGCAGCAAACTTAACTACAGCAAGATCGCAGGGTCCTAATACCTGGACATCTCCGCTATGTACCCAAAACACACTTGTTCCAAGTTTATTCCATTAAATTGTCAGACTAATCCAACTTTTTGCACTAAATAGATTTCCACACAGAGAAGTTACTGAGGCTAATGGTATGAGAGAACAGAACTAACGCATTCATATATACATACACACGCACACACACACATCCGCCACACACACACACACAGATATGCACACACCGAGCCACAGAAGGAGAAATTATGGCAGATCAAAGAGGTAGGTTTTAAGGAGTGTCTGAAAGGAGGAAAGAGAGGTGGAGAGATTTAGGGAGGGAATTCCAGAGCTTGGGGCCCAGGCAACAGAAGGCACGGCCACCGACAGTTGGACAATTATAATCAGGGGTGCTCAAGAGGGCAGAATTAGAGGGGCGCAGATATCTTGGAGGGTTGTAGAGCTGGAGCAGGTTAGAGGGATAGGGAGGGGTGGGGTCATGGAGGGATTTGAAAACAAGGATGAGAACTTTGAAATCGAGGCATATATATGTGTGTGTGTGGTGTGTGTGTGTGTGTGTGTGTGTGTGGTGTGTGTATATAATATGTACATATATATATATATATATACACACACACATATAATATGTACACACGTTAGTTATATATACTAGTGTGTGCGTGCATCACCCCATTCCCATTTCTCCCACCATCGCTAAGTTTTGCTGTTTTGGGTTTGCATCTTCCACTATTGCCACACTGGATTTTCCTTATTTGGACTTCATCGAATGTCAGCAAGATGGCTCTTTTTTATCATTGCAGGTATGTTGCCAAGGTGTCCACGATAAATAACTCGTGACAAGGACCCCTAATGTCTCACTGATTCAGTCAGTGCTCATTCACCAGGCGGATTAAATGCCCCTCGTGATTACAAGACATGTTGTGTGCTCATCATGCTCTGCTGCATCGAACAAATAAATACAAGGGAGACCTGCTTCTTTCACCACAGTTACACTGCCCTGTGTGACACGGCTCGCTTCCACCACCTTGCCACGGTCTGGTGTCCACCACTCCCGGTTTAATTTTCAGCACAGGCCATTCGGTATAAACTACAAACTTTATTGTAAGCACCGAGTTCAGGAATGGAATTTTACAAAAAAACAGCCATCAGCAGAGTTCACAAACCGAGATCGGAGGCAGAGGAAGGAGAATAAATGTGATTTGTGTATAGCACCTCTGTTGCTGGGAGTAGGGTAACTGCACTGTGAGCGGAAAGACAATTACATGGATCCGTTGAAAAGCTTCAGGACAAAAGCTGTAGAACTTGGCGCATTCGTTCAATCTTCGCAGTGCTGTCCTCAGTGGAATCATCTGTTCAAGTGAAAACATATGAGCAAATATTGTGTTTCTTTGCGCACGTTAATATCAAGAACTAATACCTAATGAGCTCCATAGGTAATTATTTAATTCCTTAACCCAGAGGATCGCTATCCCTCTCTTGCCCAAGCAGTTCTAAATCAACAGAGCACTGCATTGTATGCAGCTTGGAAACTAGCATAACTACAGGATGTGTGTTGGAAATGGAGAAAGAGAGAGAGAGAAAGAAAAGATAGAGCGATAAAGATAGAGAGAGAGAAAAAAAGAGAGAAAGAGAGAAAGGGAGAGAGGAGAGAGAGGAGAGAGAGAAAGAGAAAGGAGAGAAAGAAAAGGAGGGAAAGAGAGAGAGCGAGAGAGAGGATGAGAGAAAGAGAGAGAGAGGGAGAGAAAGAAAGAGAGTGAAATAAAGAAAAAAAGAGAAAAAAGAAGGAAAGACTTGCATTTATTTTACTCCTTTCACAATCTCGGGATGCCCCAAAGCATTTTACAGCCAATGAAGTACTTTTTGAAGTGTCAACACTGTTGTAATGTATGAAACACAGCAGCCAATCTGTGCACAGCAAGCTCCCACAAAAAGCAATGCGTTAATGGCCAGATATTCTGTTTAATAGTGGTTTGAAGTTACTGAAGTATTTTTTTTTAAAGTGTACTTACTGTTGTAATTGTATTGAAAATGTCTTCACTAACTAGAAGATGTTAAGGGCCTTTTTCATAAATTTGTAAGGTTGCTCATAGTTACAATCTTTGTGTCAGCAAAAGTATCCAACCATGCTCTTTACAAATGAAAGCCCTTGAACTTAATGCAGTCGTATTCCATGAGCCAGTGCACATTATTGTGGTCGAGTCATACTAGGCTTGCTGTCTATTAACTCCCCCGAGGTCTTTCTCTGTAAAGGGCCACTAGAAACTTCCCAACTGAGACGGAATTATGCTTTCTCATCCAAGTGACGAGCTACGCAAAGCCCTCAATGCAAACTCTGCAGGCACCATGGAATGTGCAATCTAGCATGCATTCCATCATGTACAATAACCCAAAATATGCCCATTTTTTTTTGTATAACTCAACAATAAAAACAATTTTGCTGCAATGCAGAAAAAGTAAATTCAAAATATATTTGACCTTTCCTCAGACTCAGTTACATCGAATCAGAGAATGGTCACAGCACGGAAGGAGGCCATTCGGCCCGTCGAGCCCGTGCCGGCTCTCTGCAAGAGCACCTCAGCTAGTCCCACTCCCCCGCCCTTTCCCCGTAGCCCTGCAAAATGTTTTCCTTCAGGTATTTATCCAATTGCCTTTTGAAAGCCACGACTGAGTCTGCCTCCACCATCCTTCCATTCCAGATCCTAATCACTGGCAGTGTAAAAAATATTTTCCTCGTGGCGCCTTTGGTTCTTCTGCCAACCACCTTAAATCTGGGTCCTCTGGTTCTCGAACTGTTTGCCAATGGGAACACTTTCTCACTATCTGCTCTGTCTAGGACCCCTCAGGATTTTGAACATCTCTATCAGATCTCCTCTCCACCTTCTCTGCTCGAAGGAGAACAGCTCCAATTACTGCTCCTTACAGTGCTGTGGAAATACCAGATTACCACTGTTATATATGTGGACTTGTAATTACTCTGTAGAGCCACCAGAGGGCTCGCTCCCTGGAGTCCCAAGGGATCCCATAATCCCTTGGGAGCACAGGTATTTAAGAAGCCTTCACAGGTTGGAGAGGCACTCTGGAGACCTGCAATAAAAGACTAAGGTCACACTTTACTTTGAGCTCACAGTGTTCAGTCTGACTCTTTCTCCATGCACAACAACTGGTGACGAGATACAGATAGCGAACCCAACGATGCAGAAAACAGTGGGCAGCCTGGAGAAATTTTTGGAGGGAGATGATTGGGAAACTTTTGTGGAGCAACTGGACCAATACTTCGTGGCCAACGAGCTAGGTGGGGAAGAGAGCGCTGCCAAACGTAGAGCGATCCTCCTCACTGTCTGTGGGGCACCAACGTATGGCCTCATGAAGAATCTGCTCACTCCAGCGAAACCCACGGAGAAATCATATGACGATTTGTGCACACTGGTCCGAGAGCATTTGAACCCGAAGGAAAGCGTCTGATGACGAGGTACCAGTTCTACACCTACTAAAGATCTGAAGGCCAGGAAGTGGCGATTTATGTCACCGAGCTAAGACGCCTTGCAGGACATTGCGAAGTTGAAGGCCATTTGGAGCACATGCTCAGAGACTTTTTCGTACTTGGCATTGGCCACGAAACCATACTTCGCAAACTTTTGACTGTAGAGACCCCAAACTTGAGTAAGGCCATAGCGATAGCCCAGTGACAATACTAAGCAAATCTCTCAGCACACAAGTGCTGCTACAAGTACTGTGAACAAAGTGATGATGTTTTCGAATCGTAACATACAGGGCAGGCCCCACATGCCTGCAGCTGTACGTCCGCAGATGTCTCACAGTCCACCATCAAGGGTGATGAATGCAAGGCCATTAACACCTTGTTGGTGCTGCGGGGGTGATCATCGTTTCCATTCATGCCGATTCAAAGGATATATTTGCAAGAGCTGTGAAACAATGGGATACCTCCAACGAGTGTGCAGGCGAGCTGCTAAGCCTGTTAAACCTGCAAACCACCATGCTGCAGAGAAGGACAGATCCACAGAGGATCACTACAAACCAGAGCCTCAGATAGAGGAAGCAGAGGTATATGGGGTGCACATATTCACCACGAATTGTCCCCCGATAATGCTCAATGTTGAACGAAATGGACTCCAGGTGTCAATGGAGCTGGACACGGGCACGAGCCAGTCCATCATGGGCAAAAAGACTTTCGAAAGGTTGTGGTGCAACAAGGCCTCAAGGCAAGTCTTAATTCGAGTTTGCACGAGTCTAAGAACTTACACTAAAGAACTGATTCCTGTAATCGGCAATGCTACTGTAAAGGTCTCCTACGATGGAGCGGTGTACAAGCTACCACTCTGGGTGGTACCGGGCGATGGTCCCACGCTGCTCGGCAGGAACTGGCTGGGAAAAATACGCTGGAATTGGGACGACGTCCGAGCGCTATCGCCCGCTGACGACACTTCGTGTGCCCAGGTCTTAAACAAATTTCCTTCGCTGTTCAAACCAGGCATCGGGGGAAATTCCAAGGAGCAAAAGTGCAGATCCACCTAATTCCAGGGGCGCGACCCATCCATCACAAGGCGAGAGCAGTACCGTACACGATGAGAGAAAGCATAGAGATCGAGCTAGACCGGCTGCAACGAGAGGGCATCATTTCACCGATCGAGTTCAGTGAGTGGGCCAGTCCTATTGTCTCAGTCCTCAAGGGAGACGACACCATCAGAATCTGTGGCGATTACAAAGTTACTATCAATCGTTTCTCCCTGCAGGACCAATACCCACTACCAAAAGCCGATGACCTCTTTGCAACACTGGCGGGAGGAAAGACGTTCACGAAGCTGGATCTGACTTCAGCCCACATGACGCAGGAACTGGAGGAATCATCAAAGGTCCTCACCTACATCAACACGCACAAAGGTCTTTTTGTTTATTACAGATGCCCTTTTGGAATCCGATCAGCGGTGGCGATATTCCAGAGAAACATGGAAAGTTTACTGAAGTCGGACCCGCACACCGTGGTCTTCCAGGACGACATCTTGGTCACAGGTCGGAACACACTCGAGACCTGCAGAATCTGGAGGAAGTTCTTCGTTGACTCAACAGCGTGGGGCTCAGGTTAAAACGCTCGAAGTGCGTTTTCCTGGCGTCTGAAGTGGAGTTCCTGAGAAGGAGGATTGCGGCGGACAGCATCAGGTCCACCAACGCGAAGATGGAGGCAATCGAGAACGCACCGAGGCCACAGAATGTGACGGAGCTGCAGTCGTTTCTGGGACTTTTGAACTATTTTGGTAACTTCTTACCAGGTCTCAGCACCCTGCTGAAACCACTACATGTCTTACTACGAAAAGGGGACGAATGGGTTTGGGGCAAAAGCCAAGAAAATGCCTTTGTAAAAACGAGAAAATTGTTATGCTCAAACAAATTGCTTGTGTTGTATGATCCATGTAAGCGTTTGGTATTAGCATGTACTGCATCGTCATACGGCGTCGGGTGTGTATTGCAACAAGCTAATGAATCTGGGAACTTGCAACCGGCTGCTTATGCATCCAGGAGTCTGTCTAAAGCCGAGAGAGCCTACAGCATGATTGAAAAAGAAGCGTTAGCGTGTGTCTATGGGGTAAAGAAAATGCATCAATACCTGTTTGGGCTAAAATTCGAATTGGAAACTGACCATAAGCCACTTATATTCCTGTTTTCCGAGAGTAAAGGGATAAATACCAATGCATCGGCCCGCATCCAGAGATGGGCGCTCACGTTGTCCGCATACAACTACGCCATCCGCCACAGGCCAGGCACAGAAAACTGCACCGATGCTCTCAGTAGGCTGCCATTGCCCACCACGGGGATGGAAATAGCGCAGCCCACAGATCTAGCCATGGTTATGGAAGCATTTCAGAGTGAGCAATCACCCGTCACTGCCCGGCAGATCAAAACCTGGACAAGCCAGGACCCCTTATTATCTCTAGTCAAAAGCTGTGTGCTTCACGGGAGCTGGTCCAGTGTCCCAGTGGAAATGCAGGAAGAGATAAAGCCGTTCCAGCGGCGCAAAGATGAAACGTCTATACAGGAAGACTGCCTTCTGTGGGGCAATCGAGTAGTGGTCCCCAAGAAGGGCAGAGACACCTTCATCAATGACCTCCACAGTACCCACCCAGGCATCGTAGTGATGAAAGCGATAGCCAGATCCCACGTGTGGTGGCCCGGTATCGATGCGGACTTAGAGTCCTGCATTCACAGATGTAATACATGCTTGCAGTTAAGCAATGTATCCAGGGAGGCGCCGCTAAGTTTATGGTCGTGGTCTAGGGCACACGTCGACTATGCAGGCCCGTTCTTGGGTAAAATGTTCCTTGTGGTTGTAGACACGTATTCCAAGTGGATTGAATGTGAGATAATGTCGGCTAGCACGTCTGCTGCTACCACTGAAAGCCTGCGGGCCATATTTGCCACACACGGCTTACCCGATGTCCTGGCGAGCGACAACGGGCCAGGGTCATAGTCTAAGGATAAGGGGTAAGCCATTTAGGTGAAACTTCTTCACCTAGAGAGTGGTGAACCTGTGGAATTCTCTACCACAGAAAGTTGTTGAGGCCAATTCACTAAGTATATTCAAAAAGGAGTTAGATATAGTCCTTACTACTAGGGGAATCAAGGGGTATGGCGAGAAAGCAGGAATGGGGTACTGAAGTTGCATGTTCAGCCATGAACTCATTGAATAGCGGTGCAGGCTCGAAGAGCCGAATGGCCTACTCCTGCACCTATTTTCTATGTTTCTATGTTTTACCAGTGCTGAATTCAAAGAATTCATGACCCGTAACGGGATCAAACATGTCACATCTGCCCCGTTTAAACCAGCGTCCAATGGTCAGGCAGAGAGAGCAGTGCAAACCATCAAGCAAGACTTGAAGAGGGTAACTGAAGGCTCACTGCAGACTCGCCTATCCCGAGTCCTGCTTAGCCACCGCACGAGACCACACTCACTCACTGGGATCCCACCTGCTGAACTGCTGATGAAAAGAGCACTTAAGACAAGGCTCTCGTTAGTTCACCCTGATCTACATGAACAGGTAGAGAGCAGGCAGCTTCAACAAAGTGCATACCATGATAGCGCAAATGTGTCACGCGAGATTGAAGTCAATGATCCTGTATTTGTATTAAATTATGGACAAGGTCCCAAGTGGCTTCCCGGCACTGTCATGGCCAAAGAGGGGAGCAGGGTGTTTCGGGTCAAACTTTCAAATGGACTCATTCACCGGAAACACTTGGACCAAATCAAACTCAGATTCACGGACTACCCTGAGCAACCCACCTTGGACCCTACGTTTTTGATCCCCCAACACACACACCAGTGGCAACCGACACCACGGTTGACTACGATGCAGAACCCATCATCCACAGCAGCCCTGCAGAGCCCAACATGCCAGACAGCCCAGCAAGACCAGCTGCACAGCAGCTCATCGAGGGCCCAACAAATGATTCAACAACACCACCTTTCACACTGAGACGATCAACCAGGGCAAGAAGGGCCCCAGATCGACTCACATTGTAAATAGTTACACTATTGACTTTGGGGGGGGGGGAACATTGTTATATATGTGGACTTATATTTACTCTGTACAGCCACCAGAGGGCTCATTCCCTGGAGTCCCAAGGGATCCCATAATCCCTTGGGAGCACAGGTATTTAAGAAGGCTTCACAGGTTGGAGAGGCACTCTGGAGACCTGCAATAAAAGACTAAGGTCACACTTTACTTTGAACTTACAGTGTTCAGTCTGACTCTTTCTCCATACATAACAACCACGATTCACATTGAATGCTTCAAAGTTGATCATATAAAGTACTCACCTGAAGCATCAGTTTCCTTAATCAGAGCCTCTGCTTTCTGAATAGTCAGCTCACGGGCATTCCCCTTCAGCCCATCCAGATACCCAAGCAGCTGAGTGAAGTGCTTGGCCGAGATCTACATTGCAACAACAATAAGTTGCATTTATACAGCGCCTTTAACATAGTAAAACATCCCGAGGCGCTTCACAGGCACATTATAAAACTAAATTTGACACCGAGCTACCAAAGGAGATATTTGGACAGGCTTGGTCAAAGAGGTAAGTTTTAAGAAGCGTCTTAAAGGAGGAGAGGTGGAAAGGCAGAGAAGTTTAGGGAGGGAATTATGGAGCTCAGGGCCTTGGCAGCTGAAGGCACGGCCGCCAATAGTGAAGCGATGGATATCGGGGATGCTCAAAAGGTCAGAATTACAGGGGCGCAGATATACTGCAACAGATGACAGTAAATAGCTCGGCATTGTCAAAGGAAATTCCCCCTGCAAATTTTCCCAAATCCAATACATGAGAGCATTGCAACAGAGCAACTCTTTAATAACACTGCACTCTCAGTTTATATTACCCTAAATATCAAGCAACAGTATTTGGTGGACCAGTAGATTGATATTCGTAGTTTTGAAGTACTACGATACAAAGAATAATGGCCCACTTCTAAAATCTCATGAGTCAGCAAGGATTATTGCTAGGCCACATATTAGGCTGTGGGAAATCCGTGATTTGTCTGTCAATTCCCTAACCCAATTTCTCCCAGTCTTTGTTTTCCCAGCAATCATCGAGGCCAAATTCAGGAGACCGCAGTCCTCGTTACAGTTATCTGCAGCAGTACCCTGTGGTCACGTTACTTATTAAAAGCAGGCACAAACTCAGGCACCACAGGGTACCAATGAACCAGTAGAAAGAAAGGTAGAAAGGTAGAAAGAAAGAGAAAGAGAGAGAGAGCAACAAAGAGAGAGGTAGATAGAGAGGTAGCGAATGAGAGAGGAAGAGAGAGAGAAAGCGAAAGGTAGAGAGAAAGAGAGAGAGAGAGTGAGAAAGAGAGAGAGAGAAAGAGTGAAATAGAGAGAGAGAGAGAAAGAGAGAGAGAAAGAGAGAAAGGAAGGTGCAATGCAGGTGCTTTGCTGATGCTCACCTGCATTTGGCAATGGGACACACAGTACAGAGGAACACAGGAACAGCAGGAGGCCATTTAGCCTCTCGAGTCCATTCAATGAGATCATGGCTAATTTGCGATCTAACTCCATATACCCACCTTTGGCCCATATCCCTTAATACCTTTGGTTAACAAAAATCTATCAATCTCAGATTTAAAATGAGCAATTGATCTTGTATCAATTGTCATTTGTGGAAGAGAGTTCCAAACTTCTACCACCCTTTGGGCTCAATTTTCCCCAGGGATTTGCACCGTTTTTTTTTAGCAGGCCGCTTCTTTTAGCCTAAGTTGATAAACCACAGTTTCCCCGATCAATTTGCACCAGCGTAACTCAGTTAGTTTCGATTTTTTTAGGTACTTATTTTTCAGCCAAAGGGGCGTAACCTGCCACCTGCGCCAAGTTTGGCCATTTAGGCAAGTTTGGCCATCTGAGAGTTACTCCAGTTCTTCTTAGGCCAACGTATGTGGCCTCTGCAGAAAAACCTTCTGGAGAGCTAAAGAAATGGCATAGGTAAGGAAATCGGTGCAGGTAAGTGCAGCAGACGCCCGGACAGCAGCAGCAGGAGAGGTAAGGGGGCGAGGGGGGGGGGGGGGGAAGCGGGGACCGGGAAGGAGGAAGGCATTCGGCCTGGGCTAGGGGCGGGGGAGCAGACCAGGAGGCCATTCGGCCTGGGATAGGGACAGAACTGACGGGGGTGTGGGGGGGGGTGGTGTGGGAACTGGAGCTGGAGTGGCACAGGCAAGGGGCTCGGTACAGGCTAAGGAAGCAGACCGGCAAGCCCTTCGACCAGGGCTAGGGGCGGGGAAGTGGGACCTGCACCGGCTAGGCACTGGGGGCTCGGGGGTGGGGGGGGGGGGGGAACTTTAATAATTGGAGGTAAGTTGCAGCAATATATTTTAATGTGTTGTGAGCTGGCTGTATGTTTGACTTTGCAGCCTCAGCTCAAATTGTATCCCTGGTTACCGTGGCAACCCGATCTTTTTGCCGCATATCAAGGCTCCAACCCCAAAACGAAAGCACAGGTTAGGCTGTGCCAAAATGAAGAAATCCAACAGGGAAACGTAGAACATTTTTTTTTGGCGTACTTGGGCCCAAAGAAAACGGGCGTCACTCTTCAAGTATGTCCCAAAAAAAAGCTTCGGGGAAAATTGAGTCCTTATGTGTGAAGAAGAGTTTCTTAATTTCACTCCTGAAAGTCTGGCTCTTAATTTTTAGCCTATGGCCATTAGTCCTAGAATCCCCAGCCAGCGGAAATAGTTTCTCTCTATCTATCCTATCTGTTCCCCTTAATGGCCCTGAAATTCTGTTTTGTCCTTCCTGCGGGCATTTTAGAGAAAAAATACGCTCCTAGCTTAGGCTGCTGCCCACGTTGGACCTTCCGATGCTGAGGCCTCCTTCGACTGAGATTCGCAGCACGTGCACGTCGACGCGTGCGCAGGCCTCGAGCTGGAGTCACATGGCTCTGGGCAGCCAATAAGGTAAGGTATCATAGTAATAGGAGTTCCGCAGGGTCCTAAACTCCTATTACTATGATTGTGATCGAGCCCGAAACACCCAAAACACAGCACCAAACACACAAAACACAGCACCAAACACACAAAACACAGCACCAAACACACAAAACACTCAAAAATAATTACACTACATTCATTTAAATTAAATTTTTTAATGTCTTTAAAAAATAATTTCCCGATTTTTTTTTTTAAGTTTTTTTTAAACTTACCGTTGTGGGGAGGGTTTTTAATGATAAAATATGTTTTAATAACTTTATTTTTGTATGTTTTTGTGTTTTTTTAAAACACTTGCACCTGTAAAAGTAGGCTATGCGCCTGCTTTTTCAGGCGCAAGATTTGTGAGGAGATTTGTAAGTGTAAATATTGGAAATTTCCACAAGCCAGAAACTTGACAGGTCGGAAATGCTGGTTTTCAGCGCATGCGTATTGCGCGCCGGAAACCGCCATTTCCGATGCCTTCCCGGGTCCGTAGGAACTCTGTACAGACCTGGGGAGGCCGGAATTTCAGGGCCAATATCTTGAAAACTTCGATCAGATCACCCCTAAAGTCCAGAGAATACAACCCGAGATGGTGTAACCTCTCCTTGTAATTTAACCCCTGGTGTCGGCTATCATTCTGGTAAACCTAGGCTGCACTCCCTCCAAGGCCAACATATCCTTCCTAAAGTGACCGGGACTAGCACCATCGCCACAGGCTGGAATCAGACCAGTAAAGCTCACTCACTGCTACAGTATAACGGGGCAGAAAAGGGTGGAGGGGTTTATAGGGATAAGGAGATGTGAGGCCGTGAAGGGATTTAAACACAAGGGTGAGTTTTTTTAATTTGAGCTGTTGGGCGAACTGTCTTGAACTCACAACCTGCCGACTCCGAAGCAAGGGTGCTACCCACTGCTGGCACTTGAAAGTTTTATTCTCTGCATGGGAGGTAACTGGGAGGTAACAAAGGTTGGTTCGAAAGCAGAAAGATTGGGGGGAAATTATCCTGGGAGGACTCTCTGCCCCACATGCTCCCAACAAACCGATCAAGCAAATGGCGTTGACGGCGTCCGTGAAGGTGCTTGGAGACGCCATCATCCCAGGTCTCCTGATCGAGAGAACTAGTTTGTGTACTTGGGGGAGAAATGGGCAAATGTAGATACACACACACAGGCACGCTCACACTCACACACATTGAGACACCTCATCATCATAGACGGTCCCTCGAACGAGGATGACTTGCTTCCACATGAGTTCACAGATGTTTCAATGAAAGACCCGATGTTCCAGTCCTGAACTCCAATTGAGTGGGTGGAAGATGCCTGTGCGTGGATTTTTTTAACGTGTGGTGACCGTTGCACATCAGCCACCACACAGGCGTGACAGAGTTAGGTCTTGGTCCAGTGGCAAGGGTTGAACCAGGACGACTGGAGACCTGCTCTGCTGCACGGACCTAGTGCGTGCACATATCGCAGTGTGGGCTGGGCTCGTGCTGCCCCTGGGCCCCTCACCTCTTCTGGGCCCCGTACCCTCATTCGCTGCACCTTTGCCCACGACCACACACAGACACACATGCATGCAGACACACACACGCACACACAGACACCCACCCCCCCCCCCATGCATGCACATACACACATAAATCCCATTTAATGGTACAGCTAGCTTTTGTTTGGTGACTTACGATGGTCTATCTTTTCTTTGTGTTTAGAGTTTTATTAAAGCTCAGAGTCTGTCAGCTACGGAGAACAGAAGAATCTCCTTTGCTAATAGCGTTCGTGTCCAAACAGAGAGAGATGACTCTTTTATGGATACTCGGAGTATAGCTGTCGTGAGAGACAGACAAATGAAGGATTTCTCTAAAATGCCCCTTTGGACTAAATCCAATTTAAGCAGGTAAGTGCGTTTTAACGTTCCATGATATCTGGTTTGTTTGCACAGTGCTGACTTTGGCGATTGGCACAGTTTAAAGAGGCACTTTATTTGCATTTTCTCAATATTGCTGCTTTACCTTATCACAGTCGTACATGTGCTGCAGGAGCCAGGTCTGCCTCGTCTTTTGAAATCTCCATTCCTTGCGCTTTTTGGACCAGCTGCAAACAATGGTTACATTCTTTAAAAGGTGAGCAAGATAAAAGGGAAAATACGGCCATATTTTCTTTGAAAAGAAACAACGGGAGACTTGCATTTATATAGCGCCTTTCACAACCTCAGGATCTTCCAAGGCGCTTTACAGCCAATGAAGTACTTTTTTTGAAGTGTAGTCACTGTTGCAATTCAGGAAATGCGACAGCCAATTTGCGCACAGCAAGCTCCAACAAACAGCAATGTGATAATGAGCAGATCATCTGCTTATTGGTGTTGGTCGAAAGGCCAAATGTTCATTGCACAGGAGTTTCGTTTGATTTTTTTCATATTCACAACGTAAATAAAATGTTATTTGAGGATTCAGTGAGATGTACAGGAATCTTCTGAGATCAAGCCTTAGTTTACAGGCAGACTCTGTATCTGTTGACAGAATCAATCCCATATGCCTTAGAGGGAGTGCAAGGAAGGTTCACCGCACTGATCCCTGGGATGGGGGGATTGTCCTATGAGGAGAGATTGAGCAGGCTAGGTCTATATTCCCTGCAGTTTAGAAGAATGAGGTGATCTCATTGAAACATGCAAAATTCTTACAGGGTAGATGCAGGGAGGATGTTTCCCCTGGCTGGGGAATCTAGAACCAGGGGTCACAGTCTCAGAATAAGGGGTCGGCCAATTAGGAGCTGGATGATGAGAAATATCTTCTTCACTCAGAGGGTTGTGAATCTTTGGCATTCTGTACCCCAGAGGGCTGTGGGTGTTCAGTCATTCAATTTTCAAGACGGAGATTGATAGATTTTTAGATATTAAGGAAATCAAGGGATATGGGGATAGTGCAGGAAGGTGGAGTTGAGGGAGAAGATCAGCCATGATCTCATTGAATGGTGGAGCAGGCTCGATGGGCCGAATGGCCTACTCCTGCTCCTAATTCTTATGTTTTTATGTTCTTATGTAAAGGAAAAGGTCTATTTTTAAAGGAAAACAAATCAATAATCAACACAGAGCATGGACTCGATGGGCCGAGTGGCCTCCTGCTATGCCGAAACGACTCTATGGTCTGGATTTGCCCCGGAGCGACAGCAATGGTGGCAGCGAGGGCTTCAGTGTGCAGCCGCGATCCTCCAGTCGGGTTTTGTGGCTGCGCTGAGCAGCACTGCCGGAAAGAGCTGTGCCCGTGTGCAATGCCCCTGGTTGTGACACCAGCGTGGGTTTGAGCTCCTGTTTGACCCGTCCGCCCCACAGCACATCCCACAATGACCGCCTGGGAAATCAGGGCAGTCCAACCATGCCGTCGGCGAAGAGATGAGTCATGAACTCCTAAGGTAAGTGTGATTGATTTTTCTTTTAATTTTTTTAGCGATTTATGTTGTGATGGCATGGGCAATGTTATGGGAATCTTTTTGTTATGTCTGTGATGTACTTATGAATGACTCCACGAGGCAATGTGTTGTACTCAAACTGTTGTGAGCTTGGTCCTTTATTCATAACTCCAGAGTGAGGCAGCCACATGGTGGCTCCCTCTTTTATACAGCCCCTGTCATCAGGGCAGGAAACCCCGGTCTCAACCAGTTGCACCCTCTAGTGGTGCCAGCATAGTATATACACAGTGTAAACCTTATTGATAGTACATCAGGAAAACAAGTCTCCATCTTATGCAGCTATACTGTGACTACACAGAGAGTATATCTATAGTCTGCATATTTAAGTTTTTGTGGGTTTTTTTAGGTCCCTCCCGCCCCCTCCACTCCCACCTCAGACATCTCTTGGCCCGACTCTTTAGCTCAGGAGATTCCCATAATAGCACCCAAGAGAGGTGAACAACTCCTCCCTTAGCGCTGCGCCCCCTGACTCAGGGCCCAGATTCCCAAACTTAGATACTAGAGCTAAACTATTCCGGGTAGCTAACTTTCCCGCCCTGCCCCTATTATCACCCCATAAACATCGTGGCCCCCCGACCTGTGAGAGAACAGCTCCACAGGTCAGGGCTACTGTTATGTATGTAACCATGTAATACTTGCCACCAGAGGGCGCGATTGTTGGAGTCCTAATGGTCAACTGCACACATGTGCAGGGCCAGTATAAAAGGTTGGCTCCCATGTTGTTTAGGCACTCTGGAGTTGTAATAAAGAAGCCTAAGGTCACGCTAAGTTTAGCTCACCGTACTCAGCCTCGTGGAGTTCTTCTATACATAACAGCTACAAAAGAGCTAGAGTGGCATACCACTGCAACTTCCAGTGCGAGCTGACACAAATGTGTGACTGCTTCGAGGTGGGCGAGTGGGTGATGTCATCAGGACCCAGGTCGCCGTGGGCAGGAACATCGGCGGGGCCCAGGTACAGCAGGGGAGCGGGAAGATCATGACGGATGTATGGCGAGTGATCGAGGCGGAGGTGCGATGAGGGATCGTGGCTGAGATTTGGTGGGTGATCATGGCGGAGGTGCGGCGAATATTTGTGGCGGAGGAGCGGCGAGAGATCGTGGCGGAGGTGTGACGAATGAGGGTACGGGGCCCAGAAGAGCCGAGGGCCCAGGGGCAGCACGGACCTGTCCACACTGCGATGTGTGCGCACTAGGTCCGTGCAGCAGAGCAGGTCCCCAGACATCCTGCTTCAACCCTTGCCACTGGATAAAGGCCCAGCTCTGTCGAGCCCGTGTGGCTGATGTGCAACAGTCACCACACGTTAAAAAAATCCACGCACAGCCATCTTCCACCCCTTCAGTTGGAGCTCAGGACTGGAACATTGGGTCCTTCAGTGAAACATCTGTGAACTCGTGGCAAGTCATCCTCGTTCAAGGGACCGCCTATGATGATGATGAACATCAAGGCCAAATATCCAGCCCATTGACTCTGCAGAGTACCTTGGGCTTTGCTTCCATTTGTTGCTCTTGTAAAGAAGCACCAACGCACAGCTTACCATTTGCTCTCCCTCCTTGTTCATCCTCTGCCACCTACAACAGAATCTTAGGATATGCTTTTTGCCAGCAGCATAGCCGTGTTTTGTTACCAAGGCGTTCTCGATGCTGACACAAGTCTGGAGGTTGTCCTTCACAGGCTGAGAGCAGCATGCACAGAGCTGCAGCGAGGGCGTGGGTCAAACTGTGAGCGTGAGCAGCAAACCCAACGAGCAACTAGAAAGAATCCTCCAATCATTCAACAAAAGACTTGTGGGTTAATTTTGGATTGCAACAGTTCAAATCTGACCAAATATCGAATTAACTGAAAATAATCAATTACAACAGGTACCTAATCTAACTCCCGAACCACACCAGAATTTGGGATTTCAAACGTTGGTCTTTACAGAGCTCATACTGAAGGTGCCATGCAAATGATATATATATATATATATATATATACACATACACACATCTTCTCTCCTTCGAGTCCTCTGCGTTCCTTCAACTCTGGCCTCTTGAGCATCCCCAATTTCCTTCGCTCCACCATTGGCGGTCGTGCCTTCAGCCAGCTAGGCACTGGAACTCCCTCCCTAAGCCTCTCCGCCTCTCTCTCCTCCTTTAAGACAATCCTTACAGCCTAACTCTTTGACCAACCTGTGCCAGTATCTAGGGTGTGAGCTCGGTGTCAAATTTTGCCCGATAACTCTCCTGCGAAGCGCTTTGGGACTTGTTTTTTTAAACCACCTCAATGGCGCCATATAAATTGCTGTACATGAACATTTTCGGGGGGGCCTGGGGTTTTTCCAACTTATCTCCAATCTCATCGAAAATCTATCAGTTTTTTCATCAAGTGTATGACATTCTAATTGGATACAACACAGAAAGTAATGTTTTAAGAGGCGGCATTACTCTTGGACTGGTCTGCACTTGCATGTTTAAATTGCTGTTTTATTCAGAGTTTACCATTTAGCCAGCTCATTGTTCTACGCTGCATCAATTATTCCCAAAAACACCCGGGGCCCATTTTTCGAATGTGATGCAGCAGTTGAATAATTAGTTAACTTCACGCAGAGTACATTAAGCCTATTTTGATAAACATGTAACGAAAGTGGGCAGAAGCATAAATCTTTCCACAATAAGCTAAATGGGCAGTTCAGACAGCCCTCACTATGATATCCCCCACCCTCCCCCTCGAGTCTCTCTTAAAGTGCGCACAGAATTCTTTGCCTAACATTATAAAGAAAAACAACCCACTCCAGAATGTGAATCACTTCACATCTTGAAAATCTCTCCAAATCATTCTGCAAAGCGAGATCTGCCAGCT
The DNA here is from genome assembly GCF_044704955.1 of Pristiophorus japonicus. Lineage (NCBI taxonomy): Eukaryota > Metazoa > Chordata > Chondrichthyes > Pristiophoridae > Pristiophorus > Pristiophorus japonicus. The sequence goes on along the minus strand of NC_091991.1, from coordinate 170,736,717 downwards.
GCCATAATTCACAGCTTTTTAAAAAGCCCTTTTTCAAAACCACATTCCCTCTTTTAGATCTCCCACAGCTCAGCAGGCGAAGGAAAGAACTGGCATTTATATAGCGCCTTTCACAACCTCAGGACGTCCCAACGCGCTTTACAGCCAATGAAATACTTTCTGAAGTGTGGTCCCTGTTGTAATGTAGGAAATGCGTAGGAAAGCCTGCGTGGGGTGTGCCGTGTACGACCTGGGATTGACCTTTCACCCATTTTGCCACAGATGGTAGTGCTCATGGTCAGTGCCCATCTCTCCTGTTCTCCGTACTGCGTGCAGCATTTGTGGCACGAATGTGGACTCATCATCATAGGCAGTCCCTCGGAATCGAGGAAGACTTGTTTCCACTCTAAAAATGAGTCCTTAGGTGACTGAACAGTCCAATACGAGAACCACAGTCCCCGTCACAGGTGGGACAGACAGTCGTTGAAGGAAGGGGTGGGTGGGGAGTCTGGTTTGCCGCCCGCTCCTTCCGCTGCCTGCGCTTGATTTCTGCACGCTCTCGGCGACGAGACTCGAGGTGCTCAGCGCCCTCCCGGATGCTCTTCTACCACTTGGGGCGGTCTTGGGCCAGGGACTCCCAGGTGTCAATGGGGATGTTGCACTTTATCAAGGAGGCTTTGAGGGTGTCCTTGGAACGTTTCCTCTGCCCACCTGGGGCTCGCTTGCCATGAAGAAGTTCCGAGTAGAGCGCTTGCTTTGGGAGCCTCGTGTCTGGCATGCGAACAATGTGGCCTGCCCAGCGGAGCTGATCAAGTGTGGTCAGTGCTTCAATGCTGGGGATGTTGGCCTGATCGAGGACGCTAACGTTGGTGCGTCTGTCCTCCCAGGGGATTTGTAGGATCTTGCGTAGACATCGTTGGTGGTATTTCTCCAGCAACTTGAGGTGTCTACTGTACATGTCTCTGAGCCATACAGGAGGGCGGGTATTACTACAGCCCTGTAGACCATGAGCTTGGTGGCAGATTTGAGGGCCCGATCTTCGAACACTCTTTTCCTCAGGCGGCCGAAGGCTGTGCTGGCGCACTGGAGGCGGTGTTGAATCTCGTCATCAATGTCTGTTCTTGTTGCTAAGAGGCTCCCGAGGTACGGGAACGTGGACTAAGTTGCTGGCAGAAGATTCTGGAACATTACGGATTCTGGAACTCTGGATTTTCGACACTGCACCTGTATAGGCTTTCAATGTCCATTGTAAACAATATCCCATTTGGGGGCACTGTCAGTGAATTAATTATTTCTGTGAGATTGACATCAGTAAACTGCCCAGAGATTTACCGTAGTTTCACATTTTTATTGTGTACTGTATTTGAACAGCAGATTTTTTTCCATTACCGTTTTCGTAAATTATATATGCAACCGAGTTGTGTAAATGTTGATGGAAAAATGTGCTCTCCAAAATCAACACACAATTTAAAAATAAACAGATGTGAAGTAAAGTAAATCTCATTGCGATTGACTGATGTCCGTTTCATATCTGGACACCATTTGAACAGTGTACAAGTTCCAGGATACCAAGGTCCAGGTCGCTGATTGGAGCGTGGGCAGGTACAGCAGGAGCGGCGCATGATGGTGGAGTAACGCGATCGGGGCCCAGAAGAGCCGAGGGCCCAGGGGCAGCACGGGCCCAGCCCACACTGCGATATGTGTGCACACTAGGCCCGCGCAGCAGAGCAGGTCTCCAGTCATCTTGAACCAAGACCTAGCTCTGTCAAGCCCATGTGGTGGCTGGTGTGCAACGGCCACCACACGTTAAAAAAAATCCACACACAGGATGTAGTTCGGGACCTGGAATATTAGGTCCTTCATTGAAACTGTTATGTATTGTCCAGGTACATTAAATGTTTAAGTACAATGGTGCGCCACAGAGGGCACTGTGGTGGGAGACCTGAAAGTACCTGCAAGACGGAGTATAAAAGGCTGCTCAACACACCTGGGAGGCTCTCTGGAGTTACACAATAAAGGACCAAGGTCACGGCAGTTACTACAACACCAGACCGTGTGGAGTCAGTGATTTGAGTGCTACATACATCACATTGGCGACAAAGACACGGACGAACTACACGCAACCATGGCTACTCTGGGCTCGTTAAAGGATTTTACGGTGGGCAATGATTGGGAGGCCTTTACGGAAAGGCTCGAGTACTACTTCACAGCAAACGATCTGACGGGGAACACGGACGCACTGAGAGAGAAGCGTAAGGCGATATTGCTTTCCAGTTGTGCCGATGAGGTTTACTGTCTCATCAGGGATTCGCTGGCAACCGCGAGCGCCAGGGACAAGTCATATTAGGAGCTGATCGCACTCATTCGTGACCAACTGAAACCGAAGGAAAGTATCCTCACGGCCCGGCACAAATTCTACCACCACTGCAGACCTGAGGGCCAGGATGTCACCAAATATGCTGCGGACCTCAGGAGACTCGTGGCGCCATGTGATTTTGGCACACACCTTGACGAGGCGTTGCGAGATGTTTTTGTTATGGGGACTGGCCAAGAGGGTCTCCTTCACAGGCTGCTACCCACTGAACCCACAGTCACCCTGAAGCAAGCCATCAACATCAGCCAGGCATTTGTGACCTCGACTTGCAGCACCAAGCAGATGATCCACATGGTCTCGAACCCGGCAGGCACTGTCCACAGGATAGCGGCCACCACGGACAAAACTGCAGAACGTGGCTCTGCCCGGGGCAGAGAGCACGGATCTCGGGGTCCTGGAACTCAGAGTCCGTTGAGGGGGGCCAATCAAGCAGCACCATGCTGGCGCTGCGGAGGAAGCCATGGGGCTCACCGGTGCAGGTTTGCGGAGTACACGTGCAATACCTGCCACATTAAAGGCCACCTTCAGCGTATGTGTAAGAGACACCTGACTCACCATGTGGCTGAGGAGATGGTAGAGGCTCCATTTTCCAGCAAGGAGCAGGCAGAAGAAGATGAGACGCTTGGACTGTACACGTGTACCGACGATTCGGCCCCAGTGATTATGGAAGTCAAGATTAACGGAGTCCCAGTGAGTATGGAAGTGGACACTGGATCGGGTCCGTCGTTGGTGAGTCAGAGAACTTTTGAGAAACTGTGGGGTAACCCGGCTGCACGACCCGAGCTGGTCCCGGTCACGGTGAAGCTGCGTACCTACACCAGGGAACTGATTCCTGTTCTTGGCAGAGCGGAGGTGCAGGTATCTCACGGGGGCGAGACGCACGGTTTATCTTTGTGGGTCATTGCAAGCGATGGGCCGACGCTTCTCGGCAGGAGGTGGATGGGAAAGGTCCGTGGGAGCTGGGAAGACTCAATTCCTCCACAGACTGCTGTTCCCTGGGTTCCCAAAGAGCAGCGCGACCGAGCTGGAGGAGGAAGAAGCCGTTCGTCGGCAGTCTAAATCCCCACGCAGACGACAGCAGCCCAGAACTCCTGACCTCAAGCAATCCTGCAGCCTCAGCCTCCGCAGACCAGCAGACCCTGGAAGAGCAGGCGTTGATCGTGAAATCTATTGACGGCCGACAAATCGGGGGGGGGGGGCCCACGCGGGGAGGAAGTCAGGCGGCGATCGCGGCTACGGTGGAGGCCGGGACAGCGGCGGTGGTGGTGGTGGTGGCCATGGCAACGGCAGGAGAGGAGGCTACAGCGGCAGCAGGTATGACCCGGGAGAATGCGATAAGTTTTATTTCTAAGATCTTTCCAGTGATGGGCTTCCTTCTCCACACGTATAATCACACAATCGATCCAGCCTCTCTTAAAGCTCCTGCTGCTTTGCTATGTGTTACTTCCCTTACATCTACATCATTTACCCGAAGGATGCAATCATTCACCCGCAGTCTTCCATCCTGTGCGGCTGCACCTCCTACAATGATTTTTGTAATGAATATGCTCGGATCATCACCAACGTGCGGATTATCTGTGCCACCTGCAATGCTGAAGCCAAGGCCAGAATTTCCCCCTCTTCAAGCCTGATTTTACACTTTCTTTCTTCTTTGTCAGCGAGCTCAAGATGGTGGCGAGCCTCGTGGCAGCAGAGCTCTGCAGACAAAGGCCAGCAGAGGAACTAAAATGGCGGCGCCCAGTGAAAGCCTCGTGGGAAACACAAGATGGTGTCTTAAAAGGGAAATGCACCCGGGATTCTTAAAAGGGCCTTACACCGTTGACCATCCCCACAAAGAGACTTTTGTAAGGCAAGAGCGAGTCTAAATGAGCAATGTGAATATAGGACGACGGACTTGTGATAAGAGTTAATATTTTAATGCTGAATGGTTACTGTGTTTAAAATATGGATATGAATTACGAAAAGAGTTAATACCACGAGGTACATGTAAAAGGGTAATGGACCCGTGACTAACATGACTAATGGACGAATGCGATTTTCGATTTATGTGATTCATGCAATGGTTCAGTGGCTGCGGATGAGCCGCCAAGGCGACTACTTTCTGAGAACAGAGGCAACGCACCAGTTGCGATACCTTGTCTCAGCGCAGCCCATTACCTCGGGCAAAAAGGGGCCGTATACTGCCACCGTACCACACCCAGAGGAGCTGGAATTAAATAACTGTTCAGTGTACCTGCAACTTTTAATATTACATCTGTACATATTACATGTACCATACTATGTACTGTCTATGTATACCTGCTTTCTGTTGGAGGTTATGCTCGTGTACTTCATCACCCATGTAAGGACTGCATGGTGCCGGGGGTGGGGGGGGGGGAAAGAGGGAAGTAGATGGTCATGGACTCACACTCACAAATCAATCAGGACGAACAGGGCAGAAGTTACCGGCAATGGCTTTTGGAACTGGGGGGGGAAGTGAGATGTTATGTATTGTCCAAGTACATTAAATGTATAAGTACAATGGGGCGCCACAGAGGGCGCTGTGGTGGGAGACCTGAAAGTACCTGCAAGACAGAGTATAAAAGGCTGCCCACTACACCTGAGAGGCACTCTGGAGTTACACAATAAAGGACCAAGGTCACGGCAGTTACTACAACACCAGACCGTGTGGAGTCAGTGATTTGAGTGCTACATACATCACAGAAACACCTGTGAACTCATCCCTTTTTGGCGTGGAAACGAGTCATCCTCGATACGAGGGACCGCCTATGATGAAGTTGTTGCTGGCAGTGTTAGGAAGAAAGAACTCGCGTTTGCATAGTGCCTCCTCACATCCTCGGGAATTCCCGGAGAACTCTACAGTCAAGGAGTTGCTTTCTGAAGTTTAGTCATTGCCGTCATGTGGACAATCGCAGCGGCCAACTTGCACGTGGCATGGTCCCTGGAACAGTAAATGGGCAAGTTACCCGTGTTTGGTGGTGTTGGTGGAGGGAAGAATGTACAAGGAAAGTGCAAGCCAATCCCGATACACCTCCTTTCTCTGCCATTCGAAATTCAAAGTGGAAGCAAACATTTATCTCCCAACAAGGTGGCTCTTTTACAACCAGCACGGACACGATGGGCCGAATGGCCTCTTTCTGTCTGGTCATTTTCTGTGGTTCTATGAAAAATGGCAACTGGGAGACGGTTAGTTCATTCCCCTCCCCTTCCCCCCGCCGCCCCCCCCCCCAAAAAAAAAGCAGTGAGGCCTAACAAGCTATGAGAAAGTGATGCCGTGACTTTGTGTTCACGTGACTTTGTGTTCACGTGACTTTGTGTTCACGAGGTTGATTCCTGAGATTTAGGGGTTGACTTATGAAGAAAGGTTGAGCAGGTTGGGCCTATAATTACTGGAGTTTAGAAGAATGAGATTGCGATCTTATTGAAACATGTAAGATTCTGAGGGGACTTGACAAGGTAGATGCAGAGAGGATGTTTCCCCCCGTGGGGGAATCTGGAACTAGGGAGCATCATTTCAGAATAAGGGGCCGCCCATTTAAAACGGATATGAGGAGGAATTTCTTCTCTCAGAGGGTTGTAAATCTGTGGAATTCTCTGCTTCAGAGAGCTGTGGAGGCTGGCTCATTGAATATATTTAAGGTGGAGATAAGACAGGTTTTTGAACAATAAGGATGTCAAGGATTATGGGGAGTGGGCGGGGAAGTGGAGTTGAGGCCAAGATCGGATCAGCCATGATCTCATTGAATGGTGGGGCAGGCTCGAGGGCCAGGTGGCCTACTCCTGCTCCTATTTCTTATGTTCTTACGTTCCCGCCCCTAGCCATTGACGGGCGCCAGGAAGCTAGATGCTGTTTGGCTGCTGCTTGAGGTTTGGAATGGAGTTGCGACAGCATCGCTGGGCCAGCATTGTGCAACAAACTGGTCACAAACCGCCCAGGCTTCTGTGCAGCAAAATGTAGTATTTCAAAAAGTAAAACCAAGCCCTTGGCGATTTATTTGCAGACAACAATAAATTTACTCCAGCAACGTGACTTAACCCCACCGCAGCTTTGTTTGTGTATCTGTAGCCTGGAAACCAGGTGAGTTTCTCAAAGTGCAACCTTTGTTTTCGTCTAAAGCGAATTGTCTCGCCCGTTTCGCTCCGAGGTTGGGTGCTTGGCTCAGCATTCTCTCCTCTAGTGGTGAGTATAGAAAGAAGGGGTTGCATTTTCGGCTTTGCTGATTTCGGGGGGCGGGGGGGGGGGGGGGGGGGGGCGGTAGGGGCAGTAGAGTTTGCGCCCGGGAACAGTTTGTGGCCCAGTCAGCAAAATTGGGCAGCGGGGCGGAGCGCTAAGGGAGGCGTTACACACCTCTCCTGAGCATTAGCGTGGGGAAACTCCCGAGCTAAAGAGTCGGGCCGGGAGTGTTCCGAGAAACGCCTGGGGGGGGGGCGGGGGGGGAACTGGAAAAAAAAACACAAAATATTCACAAAACACTCGTTCTAGATTCCTCAAGTGGAAACATCCTCTCTGCATCTACCCCGTCGAGCCGCATCAGTCTCCTATTCTTCTAAACTCCAATGAGTAGAGGCCCAACCTGCTCAACCCATCTTCATAAGTCAACCTCCTCATCCCAAGAATCAACCGAGTGAACCTTCTCTGAACAGGCTCCAAGGCAAGTATGTCTTTCCTCAAATACGGAGACCAAAGCTATCTGCAGTACTCCAGGTGTGGCCTGTACAGTGGTCTTACCCCGTCAGATATTCCAACGCGAGGTCGCATGCTGAAGACTGCGGTGGCTTCTCCTCTTCCAGCGACTCACCACCTTCCCTCTGCAGCTTCTTCGCTTCCTTTTTACGCTCCTTCTTCAGTTTCCTTTCAAGCTTTCGCTTTACTTCCGGCGCCAGCTCCTCCTCTTCGTGGCGCCCCTGCACCTCCGCCTTTTCCCCTTCAATATCCTGATAACCAGAAAAACAAATTGAGAGGCTGGCCAGCGTTTTCAAAAATCTAAATTATTCTACGAGCAGCGCGCAAGTATCAGGGTCCGGATTTGCGGTTGTCTAACGCCGCAGTTAGCGGCCAGAGGGGGCGTGAATGCGAGCGTTGGAGCTTAGCGGCCGGGCACTCAGCTATTAGCGCCCCGGCGGAAAGTTCACGAGGGGCTTACCGGGGGGCACAAACCGCGAGCGCCTGGCGAGCGCTCCGATCCCTGACGCATTCCCTGATGCAACACCCACTGAGCGCCCGCCAACGACAACGTCTGGGAAAACAGTGGGCCCAGGCTTGCGGAGTCGTTAACTGGCGGCTACTTAAAGCAACGAGGAAGCGCTTCCCTCGGCGGTCACAGTCAGTGCAACGTGTGCACACAGCGCGGTGCGTGAGCCTCCGAGTGTGCAGCGGCAGACAGACATAACAGTGCAGGCCGGAAACAAGTGATTTCGAAAACTTTAATGGGCGCATTACTATGCCACGCGTTTAAGACTCAGCTTTTCCCGAGATCTGATTCAAAGTTCCGCGCATGTGCAATGGGTCCACTAAACTTTAGTTATCGCCCCCCCCCCCCCCGAGCTCTGGTGTCAGCTCTTTGACCAATTCTGACGGATTTCTGGTCGGGAGGTGCAAACTTTTTCAAGGCGCTAAAAGTATCGCTCCGCCCGGATTAACACCGTAACAGAGACGCGACCGAATTTCTCCCCCCAGATTCTTACACAGCAAACACCTCCAACATGATACATATTATAAAAGCCAACTAAATTAAGCTGTTTATAACTCGCCAAGGTTTCTTCCACAGCACCTCCCAAACCCACAGCCTCCACCACCTAGAAGGTCAAGGGCAGCAGGCGCGTGGGAACACCACCACCTCCACGTTCCCCTCCAAGTCACACACCATCCTGACTTGGAAATAGATCGTCCGTTAACCTTCATCGTGACTGGGTCAAAATCCTGGAACTCCCTCCCGAAGAGCACTGTGGGAGCACCTTCACCACACGGACTGCAGCGGTTCAAGGCGGCGGCTCACCTTCTCGAGGGCAATTAGGGACGGGGCAATAAATGCTGGCCTTGCCAGCGACGCCCACATCCCGAGAAGGAACACAAGAGAAAAGGACTAGTAGCACGTCTGAATGATCTGCTTTGTTGTTTGCTGCTACTTTTGAGTACAATGAAATTGTGTAAGAGAACCTTGAATAATACAGATGAGAACTCTTTGGTAATCGAAAAAGGCAGCCTTTATTCGACAGAATCATGGTTGCCTTCATCCAAACCAGCCTGCGTTTCACATCCTAACTGGAGATTGCGGCCCAACAAAGCAAGCGGTGCGAAAAACCTGTATGAATGAAGTGCCCAGGAAAAGGTAAATAGTACTTTTCAACGGATCGCAAAGCAAATTAAGATGTAAAGCAAATGTTAAAAATGCAACTGCCCCTTTGTTTTGTGCGAGCCTATTTCACCAACTGCCGGTGAATGGGGAATAGCTCACAAATAACACTCTTTCTTGAACTTTCCTGAGAAATGTTCTCAGTCCATGTATTGCAAAAACACCAGCAAAGTTGGGCGCCTGGCTGACAGGTCACATGGGATTTAGCCACCACCTGTGCAAATCTACTCAGTATGGATTGCCCCATGATTTGAGTGCAAGTTAGAATAAATTGTTGGCTAATCCTTTGATGGTAGGATTGAGCATTCGGATTAATATGCACAGGATTTAGATGGGCTGCCGCTGAGGTCTGAACACTACAACAGACCGTGGTGCCTTTAAGCCTAGAGTGTAAACAGAAGTAGGGCAAACTCTCAAACAAAGCCGCTCAACTGAGATGTGTGTTCAATTCTGAATGTAGCATTAGATATAATTCCATTGAGCGGCACTTAAGTAAATCAAGGTGGTACATTACAGCATCTTGCAGGAAGGGGGGAAAAGGACAAAATCATTTTTGTAATAAATTTTACTGTTCTTCTGGGCATATCTGCACAATTCATTGGGAACGCTTCTGAGCTGTACACAGGAATTCTTTACAAGAGCAATGAGGAAAAGGAGGGGAAGGAGAAAGGGAGGGAATGAAGAGGAAATGGCAGGGAGCAGAAGTCAGGAGCTTTGGCAAGGAAGAAGGGAGAAAGAGACTATATCGAAGGTGGAGATAAAAACAGATTTTTGAACGATAAGGGAGTCAAGGGTTATGGGGAGCGGGCAGGGAAGTGGAGTTGAGGCCAGGATCGGATCAGCCATGATCTTATTGAATGACGGAGCAGGCTCGAGGGGCCAAGTGGCCGACTCCTGCTCCTATTTCTTATGTTCTTAGGTAAAATGGGAGTGACATTTTGGGGTGGTAGGTGACTGGTTGAGGAAAAAAAAAATCAATGAATTGTGAAGTATAAAAAGTGCATTAAAATCCCCAGAATGACCCATTTTTAATATAAAAATTCCACATGTTTGTGGGAGTGTGACTCTCCCTCCCCCTTTAGATATATGCAACCAATTGCATCAAGATTTGGATTTCCTCCCTTTCGCCTTATATGGGCGTATTAGCCCCTCGAACACCACTGAAGGAATGTCGGGTATAGCTGTAGCCTGAGTTACGAACCCCACGCAAGGACGTATCTTTGCACGTCACAGGCTTATAATCGAGATCATTCTGGAGTCGCCAGCAGTTTGGGGGCTAAGTCAGACACAGCCATTGCTGCTTTAACCAGTTGGCAGGGAAGGGTTAAACCTGTGCAAGGGAGCTCAGCTGGGCAGCAGGAGCCCAGGCTGCAGGGTTTAGGGCAAAGCCTCCCAGCAGTCTGCTCCCGATCGGCGTGCGGCAGCTGCCCGTGTGCTCAGTGCGAGACCGGGGGGGGGGGAACTGCGAAGCCCCCCGTGGTCGAATAGTCCCACTAACGCACTCCTACTCAAGGCTCACCTGTGAAAACCGCCCACATCGGGTGAGGTGCTGGAGGATAAGCCCTCCCCTAATCCAGTAATTAAGTCTTGGGGAAGGGGAAGGAGGGAGGAAGGGGAGATTCGATAGAGGTGTTCAACATCACAAGGGGTTTTGACAAGAGTAAATAAGGAGAAACTGTTTCCAGTGGCAGTAGGTCCGGTAACCAGAGGACACAGATCATTGGCAAAAGAAGCAGAGGCAAGATGAGGAGAATTTATTGTTTACGTAGTGAGTTATGATGATCTGGAACGCACTGCCTGAAAGGGCGGTGGAAGCAGATTCAACAGTAACTTTCGAAAGGGAATTGGATAAATACTTGAAGCGGAAAATGTGCAGGGAAAGAGTAGGTGAGTGGGACTAATTGGACAGCTCTTTCAAAGAGCCAGTACAGGCATGATGGGCCGAATGGTCCCCTTCTATGCTACCATTCTATGATAAGAAATGGTGCAGCCAAGTCAGTAAATCACATCTGCGCAATCCCAGATTGCCTGCAGAGTCCTAGTGTTTCCATGCATTCTCCACATACCGGTCTTTGCAGCCGAGAGTATTTCAGCAGCCTGGTTTTTTTCTGTCTTTTAAAACCGAAAAGGCCTGGCGAATGGACATCGGCGCACATACACGGACCCTCCAGCAGGGTGCGCTGAAGGGCAATCAGGAGCTGGCTGATTATTTTTAGGGACCACAAGCTGATTGCTCCTCCGGCCGAGGTCCACTCACCCGGCAGGGGTCAGGGGTCAGAGTTGGTGGCTGCGGCCTTGCGGCTCGGTGCGAACCATGCGTGGAATTTACCGACTGCACCGTCGCGGAGCTTTCTGCCTTGAGAGTGCCAGCTTGCCCAGAACCTGTCATCAGTCAGTACGCTTATGAATAACTACTGTTAGATTTAATCAGCGTCACTGTAATAACATCATTATAATCAGTTCACTTTTTTTTTTAAACCAGCGTCCAGTCACTAACTAACCAAAACAAAGCTTTTAAAAGGCAGGAACAACCGTCAGCTGGTCTGTCAAACGCATAACCTGCCATCTGAAATTATTCTGGACAAGAGGAAAAGCAGAACATGAACAATGATTAGCAGATGACCTGCAAGTCTCGCAGAAACTAACTTCAGGAAACCTTCGGATGCATTTTTACTGATTTCTGTCAGTACCAGTTCAAGCTTGTGTTTAGAAACATAGAAAATAGGAGCAGTAGTAGGCCATTCGGCCCTTCGAGTCTGCACCGCCATTCAATATGATCATGGCTGATCCTCTATCTCAGCACCATGTTTCTGTGAAGGAGGTCGGGCAGGCTCAAGCCAAGTGTGCCAGTGTGTGCGCGCCGGTGAAAACCAGTCCCCCCCACCCCACTCAACCCCCTCCCATCGTCCTCCCAATGGGTTCTGACCAGTTGAGATTTTATCCCTGCTTTCCTCTGTCCGCGGGGTGCTGCCAGACCTTGGCCAAAGTTTCCGACATTTCTCCGGTTTAAAAAAAATATTTCAGATTTTCCCCCGCCGACGCGGGGGGGGGTGTTTTTTTTTGGTCTGAAGTGGTTGGGATCATTCATGTACAGCAAGGGGTTGTCTGTCTGTCTGTCTGCGGCCTTGCGGGGGGGGGGGGGGGGCGGGGGGGGGGGTGAATGCATGTGGCTCTCAGCCCCTTGAACCCCAGCTAACTTCAGCCTACTTCAAGAGGAAGAACTCGGATCCAACGTTCCCGTTAAGCTGCGCGGCCGGGCACCGGTCTGGAGCTCCCGGGCAGCCGGCTCACCGGCTTTTAAATGGGAAAACTGCGCATGTACGGAAATTCAAATTAAAGGGGCCGCGCGCCCAAAAAAGAATTAGAGGGAACATTGCTCGTATCTATGTGAGACCCGTCATGGCATCTGGACTTTCAAAAGCGTTTTTATGGCCAATGAAGATGTTTTGAAGGTTGATCGCTGATGTAATGCAGATATGTGGCCCACAAAGATAAAAGCTTAACAACCCGAGATATTAGCACCAAGCAAAAGCAGCTGGCAATGAAAGAAAGGGCGTTGCCTGAAATCAGATTGGAGTTCTACCCGTTAAAGAGCACCATCGCCTCAAAAGACATCCACTTTAGCGGGCAGGTCACACAAGCTGGAACAGCACCCAAGAAGATAGGAAGGAATTAAAATGAGGACGAAATATACAAAGATTTCCTTCTCCATGCTTGGCTAATTTGTGCAGGGTTTAGGTCCCGCAAACATCAATGAGATAAAGGACCAAGTAATTGTGCTTGCATTTCTTATTTGGTGGCTTGACCTGATGAAATTTGTGGGCCTGAGGATGTAGAAGGGCTGTTCAATTGTGCGATTGGGTTGATTCAGTATTGGGAAACCGAGATCTGTTAGTATTGATGGTGTCAGCCGTGGCTCAGTGGGTAGCACTCTTGCTTCTGAGTCAGAAGGTTGTGGGTTCAAGTCCCACTCCAGGGACTTGAGCACCCAAGTCTAGGCTGACACTCCGTGCAGCACTGAGGGAGTGCTGCACTGTCCGAGGTGCCGTCTTTCAGATGAAACGCTAAACCGAGGCCACGTCTGCCCTCTCAGGTGGACATAAAAGATCCCTTGGCAGTATTTCGAAGAAGAACAAGGGAAGTTTATCCCTGGTGTCCTGGCCAATATTTATCCTTCACTCAACATCACAAAAACAGATTATCTGGTTATCACATTGCTGTTTGTGGGAGCTTGCTATGCGCAAGTTGGCTGCCGCTTTTCCCACATTACAACAGCGACTACACTCCAAAAGTACTCCATTGGCTGTAAAGCGCTTTGAGACGTCCGGTGGTCGTGAAAGACGCTATATAAATGCAAGTCTTTCTTTTTTTTATTGGTAATCCAAGATAATGGGAACAGGGACTTAAAAAAAAACTTTATTTATTGATGGTATGCAGATATGTGGCCCACAAAGATAAAAGCTTAAGACACTCGAGGTATTAGCACCAAACAAAACAGCTGCCAAAGAAAGGAAGGTCGTTGCCTGAGATCAGATTGGAGTTCTACCCGTTAAAGAGCACATCGCCACAAAAGACATCCACTTTAGCGGGCAGGTCACACAAGCTGGAACATCGCCCAAGAAGATAGGAAGGAATTAAAATGAGGATGAAATATACAAAGATTTCCTTCTCCATGCCGATGCCAAGTCCTTCCCCGATTTATAAGAGCAGCTCCACACAGACGAGGAGCTTTCATAGATTGTAACACATCTAGTCAGTCACCATGAAGAGTCCTGGCTACGGACATGTTTACCCTGGTGAAAATAAACACTTAAAAAAATGTTTTTATTCGTTCCTGGGATGTGGGCGTCACTGGTAAGGCCAGCATTTATTGCCCATCCCTAATAACAACATAAAAAATAGGAGCAGGAGTAGGCCACCTGGCCCCTCGAGCCTGCTCCGCCATTCAATAAGATCAAGGCTGATCTGATCATGGACTCAGCTCCACTTCCCCGCCCTCTCCCCTTAACCCTTTATTCCCTTATCGCTCAAAAATCTGTCTATCTCCACCTTAAATATATTCAATGACCCAGCCTCCACAGCTCTCTGGGGCAGAGAATTCCACAGATTTACAACAATCTGAAAGAAGAAATTCCTCCTCATCTCAGTTTTAAATGGGCGGCTCCTTATTCTGAGACTATGCCCCCTAGTTTTAGTTTCCCCTATGAGTGGAAATATCCTCTCTGCATCCACCTTGTCGAGCCCCCTCATTATCTTATATGTTTCAATAAGATCACCTCTCATTCTTCTGAACTCCAATGTGTATAGGCCCAATCTACTCAACCTATCCTCATAAATCAGCCGCCTCATCTCTGTAATCAATCTAGTGAACCTTCCCTGAACAGCCTCCAATGCAAGTATAACCTTCCTTAAATACGGAGACCAAAACTGTACGCAGTACTCCAGGTGTGGCCTCACCAATACCCTGTACAGTTGTAGCAGGACTTCTCTGCTTTTATACTCTATCCCCCTTTGCACTAAAGACCAACATTCCATTGGCCTTCCTGATTACTTGCTGTACCTGCATACTAACTTTTTGTGTTTCATGCACAAGGGCCCCCAGGTCCCTCTGTACTGCAGCACTTTGCAATTTTTCTCCATTTCTATTTTTTCTGCCAAAGTAGATAACCTCACATTTTCCCACATTAATTGCCCTCGAGGAGGTGGTGGTGAGCCGCCTTCTTGAATCGCAGAGGGCAGTTAAGAGTCAACCACATTGCTGCGGGTCTGGAGTCACATATAGGCCAAACCAGGTAAGGACGACAGATTTCCTTCCCTAAAGGACATTAGTCAACCAGATGGGTTTTTAACGACAATCCGGCAGTTCCGTGGTCACCATTACTGACACAAGCTTTTTTTAAATTCCAGATTTATTCAATTAACTGAATTTAAATTCCTCAGCTGCCGTGGTGGGATTTGAACTCACGTCTCCCGGACCATTAGTTCAGGCCTCTGGATTACTAGTCCAGTAACATAACCACTATTCTCCGAGGTGGGTTACTGGTACAGTCCAAGTAACCTTGCATATTATTAAAAGTCTTGTGTCTCTATGAACGTGTCCTTAGCGCTGGAGAATCGCTCCGAACACTCAGTCCGTAGAACCATTGGGCTCGATTTTCCGGTGCTGTTCGCCTCTGTTTTCACCCCAGAGGGGCGGCAATGGCGGCGGCCAGCTCCCAGCGCCCCACCGGGGTTTTCGGGGCCAGTTTCGGCGGGGCACGGAGCATTACTGCCGGGGAGAGGCGAACCGGTGTGCAATGCCCCTGGTTGTGACACCGGATCGATTTTTGGCTCCCACCCGATCCTACGCCCCGCAGCGCCCCCTGCTGGGACCGCTTGGGAAAGCGGGCGGTCCGTGTAGCTACTGCAGTGAGATAAGTAATGTCCAGCTCAGGTAAGTGTGATTGTTTCTTCTTTTTTTTTTGCGATTTATGTTCTGGTGGCATGGCCAATGTATTGGGAATGTTTTTGGTGGGTTAGTTTCTCCCAGAGCGCTCCCGGGCCGGCTGTTTAGCTCGGGATTTGTGGTCGCTCAGCCAGCCTAGCGCCCTGAGAGAGGTGTGGAACGCCTCCCTTAGCGCTCCGTCCCACACTCAGGGCCCAGCTGCCCAATTTAGCTGACTGAGGCGCAAACTTTACCGCCCCGCCACCATTACTGCCCCGAAATCGGCAAAGCCGAAAATCCAGTTCACTGTCTTTGGCCCCTGCTGCATACTCCGTTCCCTCGCCTTTGATTCCATCCCCTTCCCCAGCCCATCTCTCACCTCAACCAAACCTCAGAGCCTGCTCCAACCCGAGCTGAGCTTCAGATCCCATATCCTGCCCATCACAAAGAAAAACTACTTCCACATCGGTCCCGGACTCAGCCCTCTGCAGCTCAAACCTTTCCCTTACACATCGCCTCCCGACTTCACTGGTCCAACTCCCTGCTTGCTGGCCCTCCCAGTCTCCACCCGCCATAAACTTCAGCGTCCAAAAACCTACTGCACGTGCACTGACCCAAGCTGAGCCCCACTGGCCTGCTACCTTGGTCACCATCCTTGTCCTCGTTGTTAAATCCCTCCATGGCCTCATCCCATCCTACACCCATAATCTACTTCAGCCCTATTGCCCCCAAGCTCGTCACTCCTCTGGCATCTTGCCCCCTCCCATTGCCCCACCACTGCCAGCCAGCAGAGTTGTCTGGGTCCCACCCAGTGAAACCTCCCTCCCCCAGTTTCCTCTCAGTCGCTCTCCTTCCTTAGGAAGCTTTTCGTCACCCACTCGAATATTTTGAGTTTTCCATACTCTTGTGCAAAGTGCCTCGAGATGTTTTAATACATTATGCAAATGTCGTTGTGAGCTGCCAGGCACTGAACTGTGGTAATGTAAAAAACTAATATGATTAACTGTCATAGGCTGAGCTCATGCACACAAATAATATATTAAATTTAATAGTAAGTTGTCGAAAACTGAACTGCAGTATAATGAGCTGCTGTAAATGGAACTGTCATACTAAATATATTAAATGACTATATACTAAACTATTATATACTGAGTTGTAACACAAATATACAAACTGTAATACCGTGATAGTTGTATACTAAACAAATACACAGAAATGAAAAATGCTAAATTGTAATATACTGCAAACACTTTACCTATAGCTTAAAACAGAAAAGAAAGACTTGCATTTATATAGCACCTTTCACAACCTCAAGACATGGTAAGAAGGAGGAACTGAAGGATATCCTTATTAGGCGGGAAATTGTGTTAGGGAAATTGATGGGATTGAAGGCCAATAAATCCCGGGGCCTGACAGTCTGCATCCCGGAGTACTTAAGAAAGTGGTCCTAGAAATAGTGGATGCATTGGTGATCATTTTCCAACAATCTATCGACTCAGTTCCTATGGACTGGAGGGTAGCTAGTGTAACACCACTTTTTAAAAAGGGAGGGAGAGAGAAAGTGGGTAATTATAGACTGGTTAGCCTGACATCATTAGCGGGGAAAATGTTGGAATCAATTATTAAGGATGAAATAGCAGCGCATTTGGAAAGCAGTGACAGGATCAGTCCAAGTCAGCATGGATTTATGAAGGGGAAATCATGCTTGACAAATCTTCTGGAATTTTTTGAGGATGTAACTAGTAGAGTGGACAAGGGAGAACCAGTGGATGTGGTGTATTTGGACTTTCAAAAGGCTTTTGACAAGGTCCCACACAAGCGATTGGTGTGCAAAATCAAAGCACATGGTATTGGGGGTAATATACTGACGTGGATAGAGAACTGGTTTGCAGACAGGAAGCAGAGAGTCGGGATAAACGGATCCTTTTCACAATGGCAGGCAGTGACTAGTGGAGTGCCCCAGGGCTCAGTGCTGGGACGCCAGCTATTTACAATATACATCAATGATTTGGACGAAGGAATTGAGTGTAATATCTCCAAATTTGCGGATGACACTAAGTTGGGTGGCAGTGTGAGCTGCGAGGAGGATGCTGTGAGGCTGCAGAGCGACTTGGATAGGTTAGGTGAGTGGGCAAATGCATGGCAGATGAAGTATAATGTGGATAAATGTGAGGTTATCCACTTTGGTGGTAAAAACAGAGAGACAGACTATTATCTGAATGGTGACAGATTAGGAAAAGGGGAGGTGCAAAGAGACCTGGGTGTCATGGTACATCAGTCATTGAAGGTTGGCATGCAGGTGCAGCAGGCGGTTAAGAAAGCAAATGGCATGTTGGCCTTCATAGCAAGGGGATTTGAGTACAGGGGCAGGGAGGTGTTGCTACAGTTGTACAGGGCATTGGTGAGGCCACACCTGGAGTATTGTGTACAGTTTTGGTCTCCTAACCTGAGGAAGGACATTCTTGCTATTGAGGGAGTGTAGCGAAGGTTCACCAGACTGATTCCCGGGATGGCGGGACTGACCTATCAAGAAAGACTGGATCAACTGGGCTTGTATTCACTGGAGTTCAGAAGAATGAGAGGGGACCTCATAGAAACATTTAAAATTCTGACGGGGTTAGACAGGTTAGATGCAGGAAGAATGTTCCCAATGTTGGGGAAGTCCAGAACCAGAGGTCACAGTCTAAGGATGAGGGGTCAGACATTTAGGACCGAGATGCGGAGGAACTTCTTCACCCAGAGAGTGGTGAACCTGTGGAATTCTCTACCACAGAAAGTTGTTGAGGCCAATTCACTAAATATATTCAAAAAGGAGTTAGATGAGGTCCTTACTACTAGGGGGATCAAGGGGTATGGCGAGAAAGCAGGAATGGGGTACTGAAGTTGAATGTTCAGCCATGAACTCATTGAATGGCGGTGCAGGCTAGAAGGGCCGAATGGCCTACTCCTGCACCTATTTTCCATGTTTCTATGTCTTACTGCAGTTGTACAGGGCCTTGGTGAGGCCTCACCTGGAATATTATGTTCAGTTTTAGTCTCCTAATTTGAGGAAGGACATTCTTGCTATTGAGGGAGTGCAGCAAAGGTTCACCAGACTGATTCCCGGGATGGCAGGACTGACATATGAGGAGAGACTGGATCAACTGGGCCTTTATACATTGGAGTTTAGAAGGATGAGAGGGGATTCATAGAAACATATAAGATTCTGATGGGACGGGACAGGTTAGATGCGGGTAGAATGTTCCCGATGTTGGGGAAGTCCAGAACCAGGGTGCAGTCTTAGGATAAGGGGTAGGTCATTTAGGACTGAGATGAGGAGAAACTTCTTCACTCAGAGTTCTTAACCTGTGGAATTCCCTGCCACAGAGAGTTGTTGATGGCAGTTCATTGGATGTATTCAAGAGGGAGTTAGATATGGCCCTTACGGCTAAGGGGATCAAGGGGTTGGAGAGAAAGCAGGAAAGGGGTACTGAGGGAATGATCAGCCATGATCTTATTGAATGGTGGTGCAGGCTCGAAGGGCCGAATGGCCTACTCCTGCACCTATTTTCTATGTTTCTATGTCCCAAAGTGCTTTACAGCCAATGAAGTACTTTTGAAGTGTAGTCACTGTTGTAATGTGGGAAACGCGGCAACCAAGCTCCCACAAACAGCAATGTGATAATGACCAGATAATCTGTTTTTTCAGTGATGTTGATTGAGGAATAAATATTGGCCAGGACACCAGGGATAACTCCCCCTGCTCTTCTTTGAAATACTGCCGTGGGATCTGTTGCATCCACCTGAGAGAGCAGATGGGTACATAACACAGTTTGTGAAGTGTTGTAATGTATGAAATGCGGCAGCTAATTTGCGCACAGCAAGCTCCCACAACGCAATAATGGGCAGATAATCTTTCTTTACTGACACTGGCTGAGGTATAATTATTGGCCTGAACACCTGGGATAACTCCCCTGCTCTTTGAATGGGATCTTTTACATCCACCTGAGAGGGCAGACGAAAGATGGCACCTCCGACAGTGCAGCATTCCCTCAGTACTGCGCTGGAGCGTCAGCCTGGATTGCATGATCAAGTCTCTGGAGTGGGGACTTGAACCCACGACCCTGTGACTCGGAGGGAAGAGTGCTACCCACTGAGTCACGGCTGACACCTTACAAACCCCACGTAAGTACATACGTATTTTCACACGTACAATTGGGGCCATTCTGGACTCATCAGCTTCTAGGGGCTGCGTCAGCGCCATATACTCAAGTGTTAAAACAAATATACCACACCAAGCCATAATATTTCCCCCAGTATGATTCCGCACCTCACTGCCCACAGCCAGGAAACTGCTGGAGGCAGCAAATGATTGCAATCACTTATCAGTCCTATGCACATTGTGCAAATTCCTTGGCTGGAGTCCCAACAGTTGTGGAGCAAGTGTTAATTCAATCCGTGCAGTAAGACCCCCTTCCTCTTTCTCCAGCCTAAACCCCCCCTTCCTTCACCCCCAGCCCCGCCCCCATCTCAAAGATTTGAGAGCTATCTCCTGATCCTTCAGCTGTTGTTTTCTCAAAACAACTTGCTGCATCCTTTGCTAATGAGACCAGTCATAAAAATGCCAAGCACTTGACAAAGACCTCTTAATCGGTCCCGGCTCCGGCTCTGGCTCCGGCTCCCTCTCGGAGGTATTTCAGAAACAAAAAGCAGATTTTTTTATTTTGGGGGTGGGGGGGTTTACTGCGAGGAGTTCTGTCCAGAGTCACTATTTGGAAAGTGCCCCCCCCCCGACCCCCACTCTTCCCATTTCCTCTGCTGTTTCCTATTTTTTTTAAATAAAATGCTTAACAACCTTTTCCCTCTGCTAGCTGTCACAAGCACTATAGTTTTTGATAGAAAGAAAATGCCAGCAATGTTTCCTCCTAAACACCCCCACCCCCCCCAACACACACACACACACACACCACCACCACCGCCCTTGCCAAAAGATTTTTTTCAAACCAGTCTGGAAATAGTCTGAACTATCTTGCCCTCGTTGAGATTGAAGTGGTTTGTGGGGTTGGGAATGATACAGAGATGTAACTCGTTTCCATGCTGCATAAAAATAAAACCCTTTTATTTGGGGGGGGGGGGCGGAGAAGAATATAAAAGGCTCACGGTGCTGGGGAACACTAGGCTGAATTTTTTTTTAAGTGTGCTGAGGCAGAAGGATTTTCAAAAACAAGCTGGGTAGGAAACATGTCTTCTCCTCTCTCTGTCAGTGAGAAAGCCATTGTGTACAGACTGCACAAGGTGGGGATTGTGAGAGGACTCATTCTGAAGTTTACACGACAGAGGGAGAGGTGGACGGGGTTGCGGGGGTTAATAAAAACAGCCGAGATCTTAGGTGCCTCTTTGGAAATCGTGCCCATGGAATAGGCAACTTGCCAAGACAAGCCTTCTGTGGTGTGACCGCAATGCATTCAGGCTTTAATGAAAAGCAGGCAGTGCACATTACATGGTGTATCTGCTGAGACCCGGCCTCCCTTCAGTGATCACTAAAGAACACTAGACAGAGACATGGGGGGAAGAATAAAGAGAGAAGTGGTTCAGTTATTTCGTGCTTCATTATTTTCAGCAGATACAATCTAGGTCGTCCTGCTTCCTCTGAATACTTGGGACAGTTTATGAACTTTCTCTCTCTCTCTCTCTCTCCCACTCTTCCCTCCTCTCCCTTGCTGTTGACATCGCTCAGTGGCTAGAATGAAAATGAGCTGTTGCTCTGTGCTTGCTGCCGCTGCTGCTGGAGGCTGCTGCACAATCTTGTAGTCGAACTTGCGTTTCCCAGGAAAGGATGGACTTTTCCTTCCCCCTCTAGGAAAGGGGACTCCCACACACCCACCCCCCCCCCCCCCCCCCACACACACACACACACACACAGGCTGGCCAGGGTGCAAGGAACCATGGAATCGCCTCCGATCACTAACCCACAGGCAAGCTGAAGTCACCCACAGCTCTTGTACAAGTGCTTACTGTTAACCAACACGCAAGGACACAGAAAGCTTTTTGGGGAGACAGCGTTGAGAGCAACCTCCAATTTCTTCAGATCCAAGCGCAGGCTCAAAACTGGGGTAAGTGTTTCTTTTATGTTTCCCCCACCCCTTGCTAGACCCCGAAACTAGAAACCAACTGCAATTTTTGTTGTTGCTTGACTCGAGTGTTTCTATGGCAACCACTGGAGCAGAGCTCTTCAGTCACCTGCTTTAAAGCAAACTTTGAGAGTTTTTAAACGGCGCTTCAGCAATTGTCAGCCGCGCATGTTAATTAGGTCCAACCTGTTTTCCACTCACGGATTAAGTGCTCGGTGCACACACACACATTTCCGAAGCCCAGAGAGTACGCGGTGAGAGCTGAATGTGACACTCGCAGAGTGCAGTGCGGTAGTTTATAATTCGATTTCAGACTCAAATGAGATCCAGTAAATTATAGGTCGGGCACCCGGAATTTATCACCGACTGCCCCCAACGAAACAATAAAGTACAGGAGCCGACACCCGGCTACACAGCCATTAGTGAAATATAGACAACACAAAAGTGACAGCATCAGTTTTCCCTTCGCTGACTCACTTACTCAGAGGGGACTAAACATACCGTGGTCAGTCAAGAGTTCTGCTAACTAACAGGGTCTTCAAGACTAAGGGGGTGGGGGGAGAAAAGGAGGAGAATTTGGCAGCAGATTAGGTCTTAACTGCAGGACGGCTCCCAAAGTGAAAGATTACCAAGTTCGAATCGATGTTCTGAGTGGCACCTTTCACACTCGGAAGATTTACACCAGTCCAACAGAAGGCACAGAGGGAGAAATAGGTGCCTCTGCGGCTCCCGTTGGCGCTAGCGAGGCGCAAATGATTTTGCGATCGGGTGCGGCGCTAACATCGACTCCCGCCATATTGGCCGTGAGTTTAGCTGCGGCGCTACGCCCCGATCTCCTGCGCACGGGGACCATGGTGTCATCGCCATGCGTATCGCCCGGGACCCTAATATTGACTTCCACATCGGCAGCTGCAGAAGGCATGCGTCGGGCAGCCAGCTGTTACCGGGGGGGGGGGGGGGGGGTGTCATGATTGACGGCTTGGCAGGCCGGGACCAGGGGCTAAGGGGGGGCTTCCCTGGATGCGTTGCCCAGCTGAGCACACTTGTTGCACCTGCGAACACAAAGTTCCAGATCTGCATCTATCCCTGGCCACCAAACGTGTGACCTGGCAATTGCCTTCATCATGACAATGCCTGGGTGTTCATTGTGAAGTTCTCTAATAAACACCTCTCTGCCCTTCTGTGGCATGACTACTCGGTTTCCCCATAGTAGACAATCGGCCTGAATCAAAAGTTCATCCTTGCGCCTATGAAACGGTTTAAACTCCTCAGGGCATGCCCCTTACGTGGCTGCCCAGTCCCCATTCAGGACACATTTCTTAACTAAAGACAGTAGCGGGTCTTTATTTGTCCAGACTTTAATCTGACGGACTGTCACAAGTGAGCCTTCGCTTTTGAAAGCTTCAACAGCCATGACCATTTCAGTATCATGCTCAGTTTCCCCCTCAGTGATGGCTAGTGGGAGCCTGCTGAGTGCATTGGCACAGTTTTCAGTGCCTGGTCTGTGCCGAATTGTGTAGTCATAGGCGGCTAACGTAAGTGCCCACCTCTGTATGCGGGCTGATGCATTCGCATTTATGGCCTTGTTGTTGGCCAAAAGGGACGTTAGGGGTTTGTGATCTGTCTCCAGCTCAAATTTCCTGCCAAACAGGTACTGGTGCATTTTTTTTTACTGCATATACACATGCTAGCGCTTCCTTTTCTACCATCCCATAGCCCCTTTCTGCCTGGGACAGACATCTGGAGGCATAAGCTACCGGCTGTAACTGACCATTGGCATTCACATGCTGCAACACACACCCGACCCATAGGACAATGCATCACACGTTAAAACTAGTTTCTTACACGGGTCATATAACGTTAACAGTTTGTTGGAGCATAACAAATTGCGTGCTCTATCAAAAGCCCTTTCCTGGCTGTCCCCCCAGACCCAATCGCGACTTTTGCGTAGGAGCACGTGTAGTGGCTCTAACAGCGTGCTCAATTTGGGAAGAAAGTTGCCAAAATAGTTCAGGAGCCCCAGGAACGAATGCAGCTCCGTCGTGTTACGGGGTCTGGGTGCTCTCTGGATCGCTTCCGTTTTGGACGAGTAGGTCTGATCCCGTCTGCTGCTACCCTCCTTCCCAGGAATTCTACCTCCCAAGCTAAGAAGACGCACTTCGCCTTTTTCAGTCGCAGCCCTACCCGGTCCAGTCTGCATAGCACCTCCTCCAGGTTGTGGAGGTGTTCTTCAGTATTGCGACCCGTGATGAGGATGTCGTCTTGAAAAACCACCGTCCTTGGAATGAACTTGAGGAGGCTTTCCATATTTCGTTGGAAGATCGCGGTGGCCGAGCGAATCCCGAACGGACATGTGTTGTACTCAAACAACCCCTTGTGTGTCGTGATGGTGGTCAGCTTCTTCGACTCACTCACCAGCTCCTGGGTCATGTAAGCTGAGGTCAGGTCCAATTTTGAAAAGAGTTTGCCACCGACAGCGTTGCAAAGAGGTCCTCCGCTCTCGGTAGCGGGTACTGGTCTTGGAGTGACACCCGATTGATGGTGGCCTTGTAATCGCCACATATCCTGACCGACCCATCCGCCTTGAGCACCAGCATGATCAGGCTCGCCCAGTCACTGAATTCGACTGGTGAGATGATGCCTTCCCTCAGCAGGCGGTCCAATTCGCCTTCTATCTTTTCCTGCATCACGTATGGCACCGCTCTGGCCTTGTGGTGTACTGGCCTGACGTCCGGGTTTATGTGAATCACTACCTTGGCCCCCATGAAAGTGCCAATGCTGGGTTAAAATAATTAGTCAAATTTGTCCAGGACCTGTGAGCATGATACTCGCTCCACAGAAGAAATTGCATTGACATCGCCCCATTTCCAATTCATGACAGCAAGCCAACTCCTCCCCAGTAGTGCGGGACCGTCCCCCGGGACAATCCAGAGTGGCAACCTGTTCTCCGAATCTTTGTGGGTCACGACTACCGTGGCGCTGCCTAGCACCGGAATGATCTCTTTGTATATGTCCGTAGCAGTGCGTCAATCGGCAATAATTTTGGCCTCCTGGCCTTGGACACCCACAACTTTTCAAACTGTTTGGTACTCATCAGGAACTGGCTGGCCCCCGTGTCTAGCTCCATTAATACATTGAGGAGCACTTTCATCATTATCGGTGGCGTCCTGGTATATGAACTATCTATGTGCTTCACATGAACTCGCTGAACTTCAGCTTCCAGCGATTATCATTCATTTGGCCCAATATTCATTTGGCCTCGTAGGGCTTACATCGGGCCCGCCCTCCTTGCACATCAGCCTGGCTGCAGGCTTCCTGCACATACACACCAAGTGACCGCTGATGTTGCAGTTTCTGCGTATATTGCTCTGGCTGGGTGTTTGCCTCCACACCTCCAGCATGAGCTAGAGGCCCCATTGTTGGAAACAAAAGGTCCATTACCAGTCGATTGTCTCTGACTGTCTCTGTAACTGTCCTTAAGCGCACCATTGACAGGTGTTGATGGCCCCATTACTGGCCACATTGTCCATTGCGATGGCTTGAATTGCCGTTCAACTAGCCATTGTCTCTGTTGAATTCCCCCTTTGGGTTCGACTGCATGCTGGGGCATGTCCAATTGCCCTTGTCTGCCTAGAGAACTGTGTGTTGCGTTAACAATGTTGACTCCCTGGTCGTTTGCCGCATTTGAGCCAAGATTTTTGCCATAAATCATTCTGGTCTCTTCCTCCCCCGAGATAATTGTCTGGGCTATCAGCCGCCGCTTCCAAGGTCAAGTCTTTGGTCTCAATCAGTTTCCTGAAAACCCCAGCGTGCCCAATGCCCTCAATAAAAAAGTCTCGCAGCATCTCCGCTCTGCATGCATCTGGGAACTTACATAGGCTCGCCAGTCGCCGGAGATCTGCCACGAAGTCTGGAACGCTTTGCCCTTCTCGCCGTCGGTGCCTGTAAAACCGGTGTCTCGCCATGTGCGTGCTGCTTGCCAGTTTAAAGTTTTCCCCGATCAACTTACTGAGCTCTTCGAATGTCTTGTCCGCCGGCTTCTCTGGCGCTAGAAGGTCCTTCATCAGGGAGTACGTTCTGGATCCACAAACCGTCAGGAGATGAGCCCTGCGTTTGTCGGCCGAATCCTGTCCCAACCATTCCTTAGTGACAAAACTTTTCTGTAGTCTCTCAATAAAATTGTCCCAATCATCAACTACACAGTACCTCTCTTCTGTGCTGCTAGTGGCCATGCTCGCGTGGTTTAAATTCCAGTTTCTCGTCGCCAATGATATGTCCTTACTATACAGTATAAATGCACACGAGGTCCATACTTGAGAGAAGGTCACTCTGTGACCAGTTATCTTTATTACCAAGACCTCAAGAGAGCGAAGGTGGGTGCAGCTTCCCCTTTTATACCGGAAAGTCCAGGTTAGGAGTGTCTCCCACAAGTTCGCCCCCTGTGGTCAATGTTCTCAAGGTGTACAACTTCGGTCAGCTTATACATGGGTTACAATGACAGTTGAATACATGACACTTCCGCTCGAAGAATTTCTGCGCCACACATTGTTGCAAGTGCGAGCTGATAACAGGACAGCAAGGGCAACGGGGTGTCTGGGGACCCTGGAGAGTGACGGGACCAAGCGTCTATTTCCTTAACCCATGAGATTGAAGGATAGAGAAAGAAACAGAGGAATGGCGGAGAAGGAAATCGGGTGAATTGGAGTCAAATCAAGGACAGAAAGAGAGAGAGAGGAAAGAAAGATTGGATTATTGAGAGAGAGAGAGAGAGAGAGAGAGAGAGAGCGAGAGAGAGTAAAGAGATAGAAATAAAACAAAAATCTAAGGTTTTAAAAATCTCTAACGATGGTTAGTATCTCTAGGAATGTGACTACACAGCCTTAAATTGTTCCCTTTCTGATTGGGAGAGGTTCAGTGGCATTCTAGGAACATAAATCTCCTCATTAAAATGGTCCTTACGTTGCTAAATGCCAGCCCTAACTTTCCGTGCCGAGTTTAGTGGGTAATGCAGCAACTTCATGAAACTCAGCGCGGGGTTGAGGGCGAGCTGCCATTATCACCAGGCTAATCATCCAACGACTCGTGACAATTCACAATTCAAGGGGTATCTCTTCCTCTGGACGATTTACACGTTAATAACGACACGCACCATTAAACTCGCCCTGATTTCGGCAGCAAAATCTGGGCCAACATCCGAGAGGTGTATTTGTCTGCTCGTATGGCCACTATGGACGTAGACTCCAGCTTCCGTTGCGCTCTGTGCACTAGCAACCGTGAGCTTTCCGTTGGGGTCAGTCAGTGGGGCTCGGGCACCATTTCCACCTTCCCCCGCAAGTTAAAAAAAAATTCATCGGCCGTAAAACTTGAAGAACTGTTTGTCCCAATAAGACAGACTAGAAAGGATTCACGCTGTTCAGACTCAAAAGCCCAACAATAAAGCAGGAAAACATTGGTGCAGTACTGATGCTCTGCCACTAGATGCCACTAGCAGGGTTAACAAATCAACGTTACTCTTTTCAACCATCGGGTTTGGATTTTGCATGGAAAGTTGGATGGAATTGGGGAACAAGAGCTCTAAAAACACAGCTAAAAATCCCCTGAATTCCGTGTAATAAAATAAAGGGAATTGATTTATGCAGTGGCCCCCATTAAACAAACAAATATTTTAATCACCTCCCAAAATTTAAAAAAACTTGGAAGCCCATGTAGCAAAAAAATGAATATATTCGGTCACCATAAACCATCATGTCCCCCTCCCCCATTTGTTCTTGGGATACGAGGAGATGCCCAGCAAAGCCTCATTAATTGTCCATCCCTCGTTGGTCTGAGGTAATAACGGGCCTTCTTTAGGTATTGTTTTTAGACTATTGAGTGGATTAGAGGGCATTAAGAATTAACTCCCCAGCGATAGGGTTACCAACTCTGGTTGGGGTTATTCCTGGAGGTTTCATCACATGACCTCCCTCACCCAACTGTCTCACCTGGTCAAACAGCCCTTTTTCACCTTCAATCTCCAATAGTTTTAACTATGATCGGAAAGTGATCAACAAAATGGGGGGAAAAGATTTTTTTTAATGCCTCTATTATTTTTCTCCTGATTTGCTGGAAGCAGATTAATCTCTAATTCCTGGAGACTCCAAGACAATCAAGGCGGATTGGAGTCAGGGATAGGCCAGATTGGGTGGAGGTGCCCGTGAGCTACATGGCGATATTGTGCGATCATTTTTATTTTCTGCTGGCAGTGTGCAAGTTACCTTTGAAATCAGCCGTGGCTCAGTGGGTAGCACACTCATCTCTGAGTCAGAAGGTTGTGGGTTCAAATCCCACTCCAGGGATTTGAACACATAAATCCAGGCTGACACTCCCAGTGCAGTGCACTCCCAGGAGGTGCCGTCTTTCGGATAAGACGTTAAACCGAGGCCCCGGCTGCACTCTCAGGTGGATGTAAAAGATCCCATGGCACTATTTCAAATAAGAGCAGGGGGAGTTCTCCCCGGTGACCTGGCCAATATTTATCCCTCAACCAACATCATTAAAAACAGATTATCTGGCCATTATCACATTGCTGTTTGTGGGAGCTTGCTGTGCGCAAATTGGCTGCTGCGTTTCCTACATTACGACAGTGACTACACTTCATTGGCTGTAAAGCGCTTTGGGATGTCCTGAGATTGTGAAGGCGCTATATAAATGCAAGTCTTTTTTTCCAATCTTAAAATTTGTCATGGTGGTAATGAAATCACGGCCTCTGACTTGCTGGTCCTGTGACATAAAGCAGTGCGCTACTGCGCCCTTTCACGAAACGTGAAGAACATCTGGATGCCTATCTTTGCCACTCCCGACAACCTCAGCCACTCGACTGCTTCGTGAAATATCACATTCTCGGCTGGCGTACAGAAAGGACCGCTGGCTTCAGAGTCAGAAATACCAATCGCAACCACCAGAGTGGATGAATCTTGTCTGGTACAATTCATTTCAAAAGCCCTGTGAATTCCAACAACTTGCTCGCCGATAGAGACGCCTCACGCTTTAAGCTTGTGCACTGATGGCCCAAATTTAAAAAAACGATTTCGGTCTGTCTCGACTGGAAGTCAGAATATAACAGATGCTGTAACTGCTGCCCAGCACTGCTGCCTACAGGAAATGTTTTCATCACGCCCTCTGATCACTGCAATGATACTATTTACAATGCCAACATTTACAATGCATTTTTGCCTTCTAGCTGCTTGTCATTTCAGACTTGGCAATGACTTTGCAATTGTATAGAGGTTTAATTTGAAACAGCCAGATTAGGAAGACTTACATTTATATGGCGCCTTTCACAACCTCAGGACATCACAAAGCTCTTCATTGCCAATGATGTCATTTTGAAGAGTAGTGACTACTGTATTGCAGGGAAACGCGGCAGCCAATTTGCGCACAGCAAGATCCCACAGGCAGCAATGTGATAATGTCCAGATAATCTGTGATTAGCGATGTTAGTTGAGGGTTACATGTTGGCCAAGACTCTAGGGAGGATTTGCCTGCTAACAACAACAACAACAACTTGTATTTATATAGTGCCTTTACCGTAGCAAAACATCCCAACGCGCTTTACAGGAATGTTTTAAGACAAAACAAATAAATTTGGCACCGAGCCACAGAAGAAGAAATTACAGCAGGTGACCAAAAGCTTGGTCAAAGAGGTAGGTTTTAAGGAGCGTCTTAAAAGGAGGAAAGAGAGGTAGAGAGGTGGAGAGGTTTAAGGAGCTTAGGGCCCAGGCAACTGAAGGCACGGCCACCAATGCTGAGCGATTATAATCAGGGATTTTCAAGAGGTCAGAATTAGAGGAGCACAGATATCTCAGGTGGGTTTTGAAGTGTAGTCACTGTTGTAATGTGGGAAACGCGGCAGCCAAGTTGCACACTGCAAGCTCCCACAAACAGCAATGTGATAATGACCAGATAATCTGTTTTGTTACGTTGATTGAGAGATAAATATTGGCCTGGACATCGGGGAGAAGGCCGTGTCTTCTTCAAAATAATGCCATGGGATCTTTTATGTCCACTCTCGCCTCTGAGTCAGAAGGTTGTGCTTTCAAGTCCCACTGCAGGGACCTGAGGGGGCAGACGGGGCCTCGGTTTAACGTCTTATCCCAAAAGACGGCACATCCAACAGTGCAGCACTCCCTCAGCACTGCACTGGAGTGTTAGCCTAGATTTATGTGCTCAAGTCCCCTGAACCCACAAGCTTCTGAGTCAGGGGCGAGAGTGCTACCCACTGAGCCACAGCTGACATGATGTACCCGTCTGCTCTCTCAGATGGATGTAAAAGATCCCACGGCACCATTTCGAAGAACAGCAGGAGCTCGCCCAGGTTTCCTCAACCAACATCACTAAAAACAGATTATCTGGTCATTGCTGCTTGTGATAGATTGATGTGCGCAAATTGGCTGCCGCGTTTCCCACTCTGCAACAGTGATCATACTTTAGTGTCGGCTGTGGCTCAGTGGGCAGCACACTTGCCTCTGAGTCAGAAGGTTGTGGGTTCAAGTCCCACTCCAGGGACTTGAGCGCAAAAAAAAAATCTAGGCTGACACTCCCAGTGCAGTGCTGAGGGTGTGCTGCACTGTCGGAGGTGCCGTCTTTCGGATGAGACGTTAAACCGAGGCCCTGTCTACTCTCTCAGGTGGATGTAAAAGATTCCGTGGCACTATTTTCGAAGAAGAGCAGGAGGAGTTATCCCCAGTGTCCTGGCAAATATTTATCCCTCAATCAACATAACAAAAACAGATTATCTGGTCATTATCACATTGCTGTGTGTGGGAGCTTGCTGTGCGCAAATTGGCTGCCGCATTTCCCACATTACAACAGTGACTACACGCCAAAAGTACTTCATTGGCTGTAAAGCGCCTTGGTACGTCCGGTGGTCGTGAAAGGCGCTACAGAAATACAAATCTTTCTTTTAGTTGTACAGCTTAGACAGTGAGCATGTTGTCTGCAGAAAGGTGGGATGTGCACAAAACAGAATTCACAAAGCTGAGCCGCAGGAGAAGAATTCTGGTGGTTCTTTTCTTCTGGCTTGCCGTGAGGCTTTCCTTTAACGGCAGTGCTTTGTGACCTCTGATACTACATCTCTACAACTACAAATCTCTCTGCTGCCAGTAATCAACCAAGACTGTGGAAAACAAGAGAAGGGAGGCCCCTCTGCTACCATAAATGGGAATCTCATATCTGCTCCAAATATCTGGAGCTGCATTAAGCTCTGGGCACTTTTGTTCAGCAACCAACTTGGCTCGAACTATTAAAAGAGGAATGTTATACTCGCACTCTACTGATATGAATGTATGTCATGCACGACTCTCACACTCATTAGCAGAGAAACTGCATAAATCCCCTGGCTCTGAAATTTGTGGCCTTCGGAGGGGGTGGGGGCGGAGGGGCACAGAACTTCCATCTGCCCACTGACATTGACCCCCCTGACATGATCCGA
Source organism: Pristiophorus japonicus (assembly GCF_044704955.1). NCBI lineage: Eukaryota > Metazoa > Chordata > Chondrichthyes > Pristiophoridae > Pristiophorus > Pristiophorus japonicus. The sequence continues at coordinate 170,706,008 of NC_091991.1, read as the reverse complement.
GATCCTGGGGGGGGTCAAGGTTACTTAAATGTAAAGGGCGGGCGTAGGTTTGCAGGGTAGCGGGGACACCTGGCTGGGCATGGAGGAGAGGGGAGGGAGTCAGAGATGGGGACAGTAGACGGAGAGTTGGGATGGGGAGGGAACGAGGAGGGGGAGGGGAGGGGGGAGGAAGGGAGGGAAAGGGATGGAGGAGAGGGGAGAAAAGGGGAGTGGAGATTAGGGGGAGAGGTAGGGAGGGAAGAGGTGGAGAGGAGGATGGGACATTTTTCTGCGCCATCTTTCTCTGCATCGTTGGTGACCGATTGCATCGCAAAACTATCCTTTACGTTTTCTGTCCACCCCGCTGCCTTAGCAACGGTGGTTGCCAGGGGCCCAATGGTGTGACACTCCCCCCGCCACACCCCACCCCCAAAAACAATGTTGTGGGGTGAAGCATTTTGCTGGGGTATGTGGCATTTATTGCAGAGGCTATGCAGGGTTAAGTATTTTGCTTTTGAGACAATATTTGTCACAGTCAAATTCTGCTGGATAAACAAAACATTTTATCCAAAAAGAAATGGCAGCGCAGATGTGCAAGAGTGCCATGTTATTAAAGTCACTGAGTCAACAAAGGGCATATAAAGAGGTGTTTTTCTTCACAAAGCTGAATCAACAAGATTTCTTGTTCGCCCCATTTCAAACCTTACACATAATTAAGCTTGCGCACAAAGGTTGTAATCTGCAGAGAAAAATATTAATTCAAGCACTGAATCACGCTGCCTGAGCAACGCACCGTTCCCTGTCCAAGCAGAGATCTCGATAACCTGCTCCCCGGACTTCACTGCCTTATCTCCAACTCGAAGAGACGCAAAGTTATCGCTCCTGGCCTGTCACCTGTGGTTCAGTGGGTAGCACTCTCTCTCTCGCCTGTGTGTCAGAAGGTTAGGGGTTCAGTGTCCTACTCCAGAGACTTGAGCACATAATCTGTGCCGACACTCCCCAGTGCAGTGCTGAGGGAGCGCCTCACTGTCGGAGGTGCCGTCTTTCAGATGAGACGTTAAACCGAGGCCCCATCTGCTCTCTGAGGTGGATGTGAAACATCCCCTGGCACTATTCAAAGAGCAGGGAACTTATCCCCGGTATCTTGGCCAATATTTATCCCTTAGCCAATATCAGTAAAGAAAGATTATCTGCCCATTATTACATTGTGGGAGCTTGCTGTGTGCAAATTTGCTGCTGCATTTCATACATTAGAAAGAAAGACTTACATTAATATAGCACCTTTCACGACAACCAGACGTCGCAAAGCACTTTACAGCCAATGAAGTACTTTTGAAGTGTAGTCACTGTTGTAATGTGGGAAAAAGGCAGTCAATTTGCGCACAGCAAGCTCCCACAAACAGCAATGTGATAATGACCAGATAATCTGTTTCTGTTATGTTGATTAAGGGATAAATATTGGTCAGGACACCGGGGATAACTCCCCTGCTCTTCTTTAAATAGCGTTGGAGCGTCAGCCTAGAATTTTGTACTGAGGTCTCTGGAGTGGGACTTGAACCCACAACCTTCATTACTCAGAGGCGAGAGTGCTGCCCCCTGAGCCACAGCTGACACATTACAAAGAATGTTCCATTGGCTGTCATCACAGGCAGTCCCTCGGAATCGAGGAAGACTTGCTTCCACTCCCAAAGTGAGTTCTTTGGTGGCTGAACAGTCTGATACGAGAGCCACAGACCCTGTTACAGGTGGGACAGACATTCGTCGAGGGAAGGGGTGGGTGGGGCTGGTTTGCCGCGCGCTCCTTCCGCTGTCTGCGTTTGACCTCTTCTCGCTCTTTGCGTTGAGACTCGAAGAGCTCAACGCCCTCCCGGATGCACTTTCTCCACCTCGGGCGGTCTTCGGCCATCGGCTGTAAAGCGCTTTGGGATATCCTGAGGTTGTGAATTTAGAGAGGCAAGTCATTTTTTTTTTAAAATCCCATGGGGAAAGGTTTGCTTCTTTGTGAGTTGATGGGTGAACCGGGAAATTGGCGTGGTGCGGAGAATCACGGGCATTAGCGCGTGTTAGACACGGCACGGTGACTGGCTGTAGCACTGAGGGTTGCTGATCACTGCAGCGGCTCAGCGATCCCACCTCCGAGTCAGAACTTTCAAACCCCCACTCAACGAACCAGTTACCAGGGTAACCCGTCCTGTTTCGCTACCCCGGGAGCGGCAAGGACAACTCGGAGCAAGGTTATCGCCCTGTGGTTTCCGCCTCTGTGAGCGGGCACTGCCCATCGTGACGACCCTGAGGAGGGGTCGCTGGCTGGCAAGAAGCAATATTTGGTTCACTCTGGGTCACATGACTAAGGGTTATCCGAGACTTGTACTCAACACACTTTGACATCAGGTCTGTCAGAGCCAATGAATATTTAATAGAGCAGCTGCTGAACCAACAAGAGCTAAAAGCTTAAGTGCTACTGAGTGGATACTCTGGACTTTCGCTTTGTGACTGGATTCTTACTTCACACCATAACACTGTTCATTAAGATCAGGGTCTGTCATCCCCGCGGGGTTCAAAGGGTTAAATTATGAGGAAGAACAGATTGCATAGACTAGGCTTATATTTCCTCGAGAATAGCAGATTAAAGGGTGATCTAATTGAAGTGTTTAAAAATGATTGCATGATTTGATAGGGTTGATAGAACAACAACTTGCATTTATATAGCACCTTTAACAGAGTAAAATGCCCCAAGGTGTTTCACAGGAGTGTTACTGATACTGAGCCACATAAGGAGATGCCTGTATTAAGGTAGGTGACCAAAAGCTTGGTCAAAGAGGTAGGTTTTAAGGAGCGTCTTAGGAGAGAGAGCCGGAGAGGTTGAGGGGGGCAAATTCCAGAGCTTAGGGCCCAGGCAGCTGAAGGCACGGCCACCAATGGTGGAGCATTCTTCAAAATATTGCCATGGGATCTTTTACGTCCACTTGAGAGAGCATGCGAGGCCTCGGTTTAATGGGGATGTGCAAGAGGCCAGAATTGGAGGAGGGCAGATATCTCGGAGGGTTGTGGGGCTGGAGGAGGTGGGGAGGGGGTGAGGCCATGGAGAGATTTGAACCAGGAGGGGGGAAGAGGGGTGAGGACGAGAATTTTAATATCGCGGCGTTGCAGAGTACGGCACCTGCCAGGTGCAGAGCAGCGAGGGCTGTAGCTGTGGATTAATCCAGGCCCTGGGTGGTCAGGCCCAGCCGGCCTACGATGGGCGATTAGATGAGAACCGACTGTGACAAAACCTCCAATGATAATTTGTGGACTGTTTTGTTTTTTGCCGGTGCAGCTTTATGTAATGACAGCTGATAAAATGTCACCGAGGCAAATCTGTGAAAACAGCTCCACATGTAAGCTGTTCGAATCGCAGCGTATGGAATCTGTCTCCAAGGATAGGCTGGAATATTTTCTTTGGAAAAAGTCCACCAGCGATGTACTCTGGACTACAAAAATAAATCAGAGGAAAGAGTTATAGTGTGTAAAAACAACTGTTAATTGCACTGTGCCATAGAGTTCATGCAAACAGACACACTCTTGTGCAGAAAACAGTCTGCTCTGCTATACCATGCATCAACCAAGACTACTTCCTTCCTCTGACTGACTTTAGTATGACTTACCCTCTTGTCCTTGTGTAACTGCATATGGTAAGGTAAAGCAAAATAGCTTATTAAAATTCTATTTGAAACGACTATAGGATTTTCTGCAGTCAGGCATTCCAATTTCTCAAAGTCAAGTCACTCGGCGACTGAACAAGAATTAAATTAGTGCTGATATTCACAACATTTCTTGTGCTCTAAACGTAGAGAGGGTGGGGGGGGGCTCTTCTTCATTGGGCAGGGGACAGTGAGAAATGCTCCCGTATAAATGTATTGGCCGTGCGGCAATGGTTTACACCCCAGTTGGTCAGAGGGAAAGTGGGTAAGCTCAGCCCAATCGTTGGGGAAAGTGTCACCCCGAGGTCATTAAACTAGAAGGGATTCAATTCCCTCACCCCTCCTCATCCCTGCGCTGCCTCGTGGTCACATGCTAGTCAGAGTAGGAATCGCAGGATGGCTCAGATGAATACGTGGCTTGAGGAGTGGTGCAGAAGGGAGCGATTCAAATTCCTGGGGCGTTGGAACCGGTTCTGGGGGAGGTGGGACCAGTACAAACCGGACGGTCTGCACCTGGGCAGGACCGGAACCAATATCCGAGGGGGAGTGTTTGCTAGTGCTGTTGGGGAGGAGTTAAACTAATATGGCAGGGGGATGGGAACCTATGCAGGGAGACAGAGGGAAATAAAAAGGAGGCAGAAGCAAAATATAGAAAGGAGAATAGTAAAAGTGGAGGGCAGAGAAACCCAAGGCAAAAAACAAAAAGGGCCTCATTACAGCAAAATTCTAAAGGGGCAAAGTATGTTAAAAAAACAAGCCTGAGGCTCTGTGCCTCAATGCGAGGAGTATTCGGAATAAGGTGGATGAATTAACTGCTCAGTTAGGAAGGATAGACAGAAAGGAAAAGGAGGCGGGGTGGCGCTGCTCGTTAAAGATGAAATTAATGCAATTGTAAGGAAGGACATTAGTTTGGATGATGTGGAATCGGTATGGGTGGAGATGCGGAATACCAAAGGGCTGAAAACGCGAGTGGGTGTTGTGTATAGACCACCAAATAGTAGTAGTGAGGTTGGGGACAGCATCAAGCAAGAAATAAGGGAAGTGTGCAATGAAGGTACAGCAGTAATCATGGGCGACTTTAATCTACACATTGATTGGGCTAACCTAACTGGTAGCAATGCAGTGGAGGAGGATTTCCTGGAATGTATTAGGGATGGTTTTCTAGACCAATATGTCGAGGAACCAACCAGGGAGCTGGCCATCCTAGACTGGGTATTGTGTAATGAGAAGGGACTAATTAGCAATCTTGTGCGAGGCCCCTTGGGGAAAAGTGACCATAATATGGTAGAATTCCTTATTAAGATGGAGAGTGACAAAGTTAATTCGGAAACTAGGGTCCTGAGCTTAAGGAAAGGTAACTTCGATGGTATGAAGCATGAATTGGCTAGAATAAACTGGCAAATGATACTAAAAGGGTTGACGGTGGATAAGCAATGGCAAACATTTAAAGATCACATGGATGAACTTCAGCAAATGTACATCCCTGTCTGGAGTAAAAATAAAACTGGGAAGGTGGCTCAACCATGGCTAACAAAGGAAATTAAGGATAGTGTTAAAGCCAAGGAAGAGGCATATAAATTGGCTAGAAAAAACAACAAACCTGAGGACTGGGAGAAATTTAGAATTCAACAGAGGAGGACTAAGGGTTTAATTAAGAGGGGAAAAATAGAGTACAAGCGGAAGCTTGCAGGGTATATAAAAACTGACTGCAAAAGCTTCTATAAATATGTGAAGAGAAAAAGATTAGTAAAGACAAACGTAGGTCCCTTGCAGTCGGATTCAGGTGAAATTATAATGGGGAACAAAGAAATGGCAGACCAATTGAACTAATACTTAGGTTCTGTTTTCACGAAGGAAGATACAAATAACCTTCTGAAGGTACTAGGGGACAGTGGGTCTAGTGAGAAGGAGGAACTGAAGGATATCCTTATTAGGCGGGAAATTGTGTTTGGGAAATTGATGGGATTGAAGGCCGATAAATTCCCGGGGCCTGATAGTCTGCATTACAGAGTGCTCAAGGAGGTGGCCCTAGAAATAGTGGATGCATTGGTGATCATTTTTCAACAGTCTAGCGACTCTGGATCAGTTCCCATGGACTGGAGGATAGCTAATGTAACACCACTTTTTAAAAAAGGAGGGAGAGAGAAAACGGGTAATTATAGACTGGTTAGCCTGACATCGGTAGTTGGGAAAATGTTGGAATCGATCATGAAGGACAAAATAGCAGCGCATTTGGAAAGCGGTGACAGGATCCGATCAAGTCAGCATGGATTTATGAAAGGCAAATCATGCTTGACGACTCTTCTGGAATTTTTTGAGGATGTAACTAGTAGAGTGGATAAGGGAGAACCAGTGGATGTGGTGTATTTGGACTTTCAGAAGGCTTTTGACAAGGTTGCGCACAAGAGATTGTTGTGCAAAGTCGAAGCACATGGTATTGGGGGTAATATACTGACGTGGATAGGGAACTGGTTGGCAGACAGGAAGCAGAGAGTCGGGATAAACGGGTCCTTTTCAGAATGGCAGGCAGTGACTAGTGGAGTGCCGCAGGGCTCAGTGCCGGGACCCCAGCTCTTTACAATATACATTAACGATTTGGATGAAGGAATAGAGTGTAATACCTCCAAGTTTGCAGATGACACTAAACTGGGTGGCGGTGTGAGCTGTGAGAAGGATGCTAAGAGGCTGCAGGGTGATTTGGACAGGTTAGGTGAGTGGGCAAATGCATGGCAGATGCAGTATAATGTAGATAAATGTGAGGTCATCCATTTTGGGGTCAAAAACACAAAGGCAGATTATCTGAATGGCGGCAGATTAGGAAAAAGGGAGGTGCAACGAGACCTGGGTGTCATGGTTATCAGTCACTGAAAGTGGGCACGCAGGTACAGCAGGCGGTGAAGAAGGCAAATGGCATGTTGGCCTTCATAGCTAGGGGATTTGAATATAGAAGCAGGGAGGTCTTGCTGCAGTTGTACAGGGCCTTAGTGAGGCCTCACCCAGAATATTGTGTTCAGTTTTGGTCTCCTAGTCTGAGGAAGGACGTTCTTGCTATTGAGGGAGTGCAGCAAAGGTTCACTAGACTGGTTCCACGGATGGCTGGGCTTTCATATGAGGAGAAACTGGATCAACTGGGCCTTTATTCACTGGAGTTTAGAAGGATGAGAGGGGATCTCATAGAAACAGATAAGATTCTGACGAGACTGGACAGGTTAGATGCAGGAAGAATGTTCCCGAGGTTGGGGAAGTCCAGAACCAGGGGGCATAGTCTTAGGATAAGGGGTCGGCCATTTAGGACTGAGATGAGGAGAAACTTCTTCACTCAGAGAGTTGTTAACCTGTGGAATTTCCTGCCGCAGAGAGTTGTTGATGCCAGTTCACTGGATATATTCAAGAGCGAGTTAGATATGGCTCGTACGGCTAAGGGGATCAAGGGGTATGGAGAGAAAGCAGGAAAGGGGTACTGAAGGAATGATCAGCCATGATCTTATTGAATGGCGGTGCAGGCTCGAAGGGCCGAATGGCCTACTCCTGCACCTATTTTTCTATGTTTCTACATCAAGAGCAGCTGATGTCGAGGAAGCAATTTGCCTACACAATAACCGATTGGGTAGCCGACTGTAATGTATTTGCTTCACGGGTTCTTTGCTTAAGAATCCATAGCAACACATTGCTATTAAGAACGAGTTGGTTTATTAGCAAAAAGTTGAACAATCACACTACACATTACCAGTTCATCCACAGGGCTCACAACCACCTGCCTCATCGTGGATCCCCCGAACCCAACTGGCTGGGGTTTTATTGAGTCTTGTGTACATCACGTGACTGGCTAAGCCACTCCCAACTCAACAGCTCTACAAACCTGTGAATATACTCACCAGGGGCACACCAATCCTCCAGAATTGTCCTGGAGTCTCCCGGAATTAAAGATTAATCTCCTGGACATTTCTCACCTGGAGATTGTGTTTATTTGGCAATAAACGGCCAGGAGAAAAAGTTTAGGGGCAAAAAAAAAAAGTTTTTTTTTCAACAATTTTCTTTGAACATTGAAGCTGTGAAAGAAATTCTTTGACTGGGTGGGGCGGGTGGAGGTGAGAAGTCCTGTGATAGAACCTCCAGGAACACGTCCAACCGGAGTTTGCAACAGTTGTCACGGTATAATTGATTCCTCTTAATAATAAGTTGTTTAATTCAAGTTGCCCAATCAAATGATTGACATTTATAAATGGAATTATTCAAGCAATCAGGAGTAGACTGTACTTCAAAAATTGTGAAGTATTTTGAGATCCTTCAATGCGATGCATGCAAAATAATGCATGCCTATATTATCTTGGGTGGAACACACTGTGTGGTCTCAAGAGGGGATTAACTTTGTACTTAACTTAAAAACAGTAACTCGATATATGCCACATCTTGAACATTTTTCTTTTCTCAAAGATTTTTATGCTCATCAATGTGAGCTATGTTAGTGCTGGTGAATATACCATTATGCTCCCTCAGGACAAGTATACAACGACCGGATCCATATAGTGAAGCTCGTTATATTCTGCCCCAAAAATATGCCTCACCACCCCTGACATCACCAGTGTGACAGATTTCCATTTCCCACACTAGACATCCTTTGGCCTCTCTGGGTGAGAGTGCCAATTGGTGTTTGAGTAGGGTCAGTAGCTCCTCCCCTACAAGGTATTGGCTTGAGGCGGCCCAAACTCATTTTATATTGGACCCTTGCAGCCAGTAGATCGAGGAGACTTACATCCCATCATTCCATTCGGCATTTGAACCCAGGCCACTCAGCGAAAGGTCGAATGATTCAAGGGAGGAGGATCTAAGGTTTGAAGGGGGGGGTCCAAGGTTTGAAGGGGGGTCCAAGGATTGCGAGGGGGTCTAATACAGGGATATAATGATTGGGAGGGATCTAATGATTGAAGGCTGTCTGCGAACTAATGGGGGTCCAATGATCGATGGGGGGGGGGTCTAATGATTGACGGGTGGGGGGAGTCTAATGATTGACGGGGGGGGGGGGGAGTCTAATGATTGATGGGGGGAAGGGGGAGTCTAATGATTGATGGGGGGTGAAGTCTACTGATTGACATGGGGTGGAGTCTAATCATTGACGGAGGGTCTAATGATTGACGGGGGTGGAGTCTCATAATTGACAGGGGGTGGAGTCTAATGATTGATGGGGGGTCTAATGATTGACATGGGGTGGAGTTTAATGATTGACGGGAGGTGGAGTATAATGATTGACGGAGGGGTGGAGTCTAATGATTGTTAGGGGTTTTAATGATTGACGGGGGTGGAGTCAAATGATTGACAGGGGGTGGAGTCTAATGATTGACAGGGGTGGAGTCTAATGATTATTGGGGGTTCTAATGATTGATGGGGGTGGAGTCTAATGATTGACGGGGGCTGGAGTCTAATGATTGACGGGGGCTGGAGTCTAATGATTGACGGGGGCTGGAGTCTAATGATTGACGGGGGCTGGAGTCTAATGATTGACGGAGGGGTGGAGTCTAATGATTGACGGGGGTGGAGTCTAATGATTGACGGGGTGGAGTCTAATGATTGGGGGTGGAGTCTAATGATTGACGGGGATGGAGTCTAATGATTGAGGGGAGGGTCTAATGTTTGACAGGGTGCTTCAATGCTGCTTTGTCATTCACACCAGACTCAAAACGGTAACACGTCTCTCCATTGGCTCCGCTACAGCTTACAAATCCTCAATGGGATAAAGTAAATCCGAAACACGACTGCTTGAGATCTTCTGCGAGTGCTTAATTTCATAAACAAGAAATGTTAGTGTGCCTGCGTTGGCGGTATTTACCGAGCGCGATTACAGAAACGATTTGAACTTGCACAACCACACAGGACCTCCTGCTGCAGAGTGGTTGAGTGTTCCTCTACAAAAAACAAAACACGTGCCACAAGTTGTTTTACAGCCCACCAGGAATTGAATTTATTCCAACCATTTCTCACTTTGTGGCATTTCAGACGATTCCTTTCTTGACTCCAGAGAAATGGGCAGAGACTGAACCTCTCGGTTAATGAACATCAGAATCCAACTCTATATCGGTCTCGATTGGTACGTCTCTACTGAGCCAGATTTGGCAGCTCTCCCATGAACACCAGTCAGTTCTGCCGGAACAGAGCATCTGCTGGTTGAAAATAGGGTTGGACGTATTCTTGGAGGTTTCATCACATTACCTCCTCCCCCCCCCCCCCCGCCCCCAATTTCTGGTCAAACAGCCTTTTCTCCTATCTCCAATATCTTTATATCTAATAAATCAAAGTGGTCAAAGAAATTAGGAACAAAATACTAAATAGAAAGAAAGATTTGCATTTATATAGCACCTTTCACCACCACTGGACATCTCAAAGTGCTTTGCAGCCAATGAAGTACTTTTTGAAGTGTGGTCGTTGTTGTAATGAGGGAAATGCGGCAGCCAACTCGCGCACAGCAAGCTCCCACAAACAGCAATGTGATAATGACCAATTCGTCTGTTTTTGTTATGTTGATTGAGGGATAAATATTGGGGACACCGAGGATAATGCCCCTGCTCTTCTTCGAAACAGTGCCATTAATTTGTTTAAAGCCCCTATGGTTTTGCTCCTGGGTTTTGGCTGACAGCAGTGTGCAGGAGATGAATCTTCAGTCCCTGGAGCAATCCTGAAGAGTGAATACTGTACATTCCCATCGGACAGTTGGCACAAGACTCAGTCCAGGTGAATGGATCATAGAAAGCCGCTTTAAGGTACCACATTGCTGTTTGTGGGAGCTTGCTGTGCGCAAAATAAGCTGCCGTGTTTCCTCCATTACAACAGTGACCACACTTCAAAAGTACTGTGTGTATTGGATGGTACGGTCATTGATTTGACTCTAGGGAATTGTTTTTTTTTCAAATGCAGTCGTGTCATAAGTTATTCAGGGTTGTTTCAGCAGGAAGACAGTTTCATTTCAGTTTCTCGTACAGTTTTGACAAAATTCAAGAGGGAGCGGATTGCAAAATATTGTGTGTAATTATGTGACAAGTACCAACGTGATTGAGATGAAACACAGAGATTGATTGCATTGTCAGCAGGTATCACTTTATAAATGCAGACATCACCTCACTTATGTTCATGTAAATTACATAACTGCTATTCCCCTAACAGTTTTTGTGATTCATTTGTTATTCAAGGGTTGATCCATGTTGTAGCATGTTGTATGCATTTATGTCGTGCTTTTAATGTAGTATACCATTCCAAGGCGCTTTAGTGGAACATAATCAAACAGAAATTTGACACTAAGCCACGGAGGGAGATACTACGAGAGGCTTGCTTAAATAGGTGGGTCTTAAAGAGCATCTTAAAAGAGGAGAGGGAGGTACAGAAGGTGGGTGGGGGGGGAGGTTTAGGGAGGGAAATCCAGAGCTTGGGGCCCAGGCAGCTGAAGGAACGGCCACCAATGGTGGCGCGATGAAAGTCAGGGATGCACAAGAGGCCAGAATTAAAGGAGCGCCGAGATCAATACAAACATTGGTGGTCATTTTCCAACATTCTATCGACTCTGGATCAGTTCCTATGGACTGGAGGGTAGCTAATATAACACCACTTTTTAAAAAAAGGAGGGAGAGAGAAAACAGGGAATAATAGACCGGTTAGCCTGACATTGGTAGTGGGGAAAATGTTGGAATCAATTATTAAAGATGAAACAGCAGCACATTTGGAAAGCAGTGACAGGATCGGTCCAAGTCAGCATGGATTTATGAAAGGGAAATCATGCTTGGCAAATCTTCTAGAATTTTTTGAGGATGTAACTAGTAGAGTGGATAAGGGAGAACCAGTGGATGTGGCGTATTTGGACTTTCAAAAGGCTTTTGACAAAGTCCCACACAAGAGATCGGTGTGCAAAATTAAAGCACATGATATTAGGGGTAATGTACTGACGTGGATAGAGATCTGATTGGCAGGCAGGAAGCAAAGAGTAGGAATAAACGGGTCCTTTTCAGAATGGCAGGCAGTGACTAGTGGGGTACCGCAAGATTCGGTGCTGGGACCCCAGCTATTTACAATATACATTAATGATTTAGACGAAGGAATAGAATGTAATATCTCCAAGTTTGCAGATGACACTAAGCTGGGTTGCAGTGTGAGCTGTGAGGAGGATGCTAAGAGGCTGCAGGGTGACTTACAAAGGTTAGGTCAGTGGGCAAATGCATGGCAGATGCAGTATAATGTAGATAAATGTGAGGTTATCCACTTTGGTGGCAAAAATAGGAAGGCAGAATATTATCTGAATGGTGACAGATTAGGAAAAGAGGAGGTGCAACGAGATCTGGCGGTCATGGTACATCAGTCATTGAAAGTTGGCATGCAGGTACAGCAGGCGGTAAAGAAGGCAAATGGCATGTTGGCCTTCATAGTAAGAGGATGAGAGTATAGGAGCAGGGAGGTCTTACTGCAGTTGTACAGGGCCTTGGTGAGGCCACATCTTGAATATTGTGTAGTTTTGGCCTCCTAATCAGAGGAAGGACATTCTTGCTATTGAGGGAGTGCAGTGAAGGTTCACCAGACTGATTCCTGAAATGGCAGGACTGACATATGAAGAAAGACTGGATCGACTAGGCTTATATTCACTGGAATTTAGAAGAATGAGAGGGGATCTCATAGAAACATATAAAAGTCTGATGGGATTGGACAGATTAGATGCAGGAAGAATGTTCCCGATGTTAGGGAAGTCCAGAACCAGGGGTCACAGTCTAAGGATAAGGGGTAAGCCATTTAGTACCGAGATGCGGAGAAACTTCTTCACCCAGAGAATTGTGAGCCTGTGGAATTCTTTACCACAGAAAGTTGTTGAGGCCAGTTCGTTAGATATAATCAAAAGGGAGTTAGATGTGACCCTTATGGCTAAAGGGATCAAGGGGTATGGAGAGAAAGCAGGAATGGGGTACTGAAGTTGCATGATCAGCCATGATCTTATTGAATGGTGGTGCAGGCTCGAAGGGCCGAATGGCCTACTCCTGCACCTATTTTCTATGTTTCTAGTACTGTCAAATCCTGCGCAGCAGTCAGTGCAGATTTGTTGCTGCGTACAGGCTGCACGGGAACACTTTAATCTTGGCACGCTTAGCGCAAAATGTAACTGTGGGCAATAAACATGATGATTGAAATTGGTTTTCACATTACGATGATGTACTTGATAATGTGTATCTCCTGCACATACATTGCAGAATTGGACTCGTTACACCAGTAATCAGCATGGGATTCCAGCCAGCTTCACTCACCCACTTCAATACTAATTAAATCCCAAAGGTATTTGTTTGTAGCCCACAGGTGCAAGAATATTTGGCACTGGACACCTGGTGTAATGAACAGCAAGCCAATCAGTATGCAAAAGTGAAAGACAAGTTAGCCAGAGAGGACAAAAGCAAAATACTGCGGATGCTGGAATCTGAAACAGAAACAGAAAATGATCAAAATCTCAGCGGGTCAGGCAGCCTCTGTGGAGAGAAGCAGAGTTAATGTTTCAGGTCCATGAGATTTCCAGCATTTTCTGTTGTTATATTAAAAAGAGCTTGCCTTTGTATAGCGTCTTTCGCTACCTTAGGATGACACAAAGCGCTTTACAGCCAATCAAGCACTTTTGAAGTATAGGCAGCGCTGTAATGTAGGAAACGTGGCAGTCAGTTTTCACACAGCAATGTGATAATGACCAGATAATCTTTTTTAGTGATGTTGGTTGAGGGAATAATTCCGACCAGGACACCGGGGAGAACTCCTCTGATCTTCTTCGAAATAGGGCATGGAATCCTTTACTTCCACTTGAGAGGGCAGACCGAGCATCAGTTTAACGTCTCATTCAACAGCACCCCCGATAGTGCAGCGCTCCCTCAGTAATGCACTAGCCTAGATTTTGGGGCTCAAGTCTCTGGAGTGGGACTTGAACCCACGAGTTTCTTTCTCCGGAGCGAGAGTGCGACCCACTGAGCCACGGCTTGCGACGTTTAGGTTTCACTGGGCGGGAAAGTGGAGTTGATGTATAAGTTCAGCCATGATCTTACTGAATGGTGGACCAGGCTCAAGGGGCCGGATGGCCTACTCCTGGTCTTATTTCTTACCTTCTAATGAGCCTTTCTCTTTCGTGTGCTGTGTATTTCCAACAATTTCTGATTTTTATTCTGAAGTCCAACATGCATAATTATTCGATTTTTACCTCGAGTTAACTGCCGATGATTTTGCAGCCACCGTGGGGGAGATCCTGGTCTTGGAGCACAGCGCAGAACAGGCGGTATCGCACCCTCCACCAGTTATACACCCCGCCCGATAACTCAGTGCCTTTAACATAACAATTAGGAGCAGGAGTAGGCCATATGGCCCCTGGAGCCTGCTCCACCAATCAGAGATCATGGTTGAACTTCGACCTCAACTCCATCCCGCCCAATTCCCATATCCCTTGATTCAGTCCGAGTCCAGAAATCTATCGATCGCCGTCAAAGACTGAGCACTCACAGTTCTCTGGGGTAGAGAATCCCAAAGATTCACCACCCTCTGAGTGAAGAAATTCCTCCTCATCTCAGTCCTAAATGGCCAACCCCTTATTCCGAGACTGTGACCCCTGGTTCTTGATTTTCCAGCCAGTGGGATCATCCTGTCAGCATTTATCCTGTCGATCCCCCTTAGAATCTTGCATATTTCAATGAGCTCACACTCATTCTTTTAAACCCCAGAGAGTATTGGCTCATTCGGCTCAATCTCTGCTCCGAGAACAGCCCTCTCATCCCAGGGATCAGTCGAGCCACTGGACTGATCATTGAAGGGACTGGGCCTACAACGGGAAGCCGATGCAATAGCGGCTTGTTTGCGTTGCCACCCCAAGTCGATTTTCTGCCCCCGCGGCGCTCAAAGGTATAGATCCTTTCAGATATGTTGGTACAGATCTGTGTTCCGGCACTGCAGTGTCACGGGGGAGCAGAATGGGGGCGTTCTCAATCACGGGTGGCAAGTTCCTGGGTGTAATGTATTTGCTTCATGGGTTCTTTGCTGAAGAATTCATAGCAACACATTGCTATTAAGAACTAGTTGGTTTATTAGCAAAGGTTTAACAATCACACTACACATTACCAGTTCATCCACCAGGCTCACAACTGCATACCTCATCATGGATACCTACACAGCAGGCGATCCCCAGGTGGGCAAGGACACCCTCAAAGCCTCCCAGATAAAGTGCAACATCCCCATCGACACCTGGGAGTCCCTGGCCCAAGACTGCCCTAAGTGGAGGAAGAGCATCCGGGAGGGCGCAGAGCACCTCGAGTCTCATTGCCAAGAGCATGCAGAAAACAAGCGCAGGCAGCGGAAGGAGCGTGCAGCAAACCAGACTCCCCACCCACCCTTTCCCTCCAACCACTGTCTGTCCCGCCTGTGACAAAGACTGTAATGCCCGTATTGGACTGTTCAGTCACCTGAGAACTCACTTTTAGAGTGGAAGCAAGTCCCATCAATTTCGAAGGTCTGCCGATGATGATGCGACCCAACGGACTGGGGCTTTATTGAGTCTTGTGAACATCACGAGTGGCTAAGCCACTCACAATGCAACAGCTCTAAAACTACATTAATTAACAGATAAAGCTGAGTGCCCTCTTATTACAGTGACACTAGAACCCACAAATTACCAAATAAAACTTCAAAGGAACCTTATCCGATGAAATTAAAATTTGGTTGCCGGGGGGTGATGATGCACTCCAGTCCTTCCGGTGCCCACCTCTCGCAGAAGGCCGCGAGCGTACCGATGGACACAGCGTGCTCCAACTCCAGGGACACTCTGGCTCGGATGTAACCACGGAAGAGAGGCAGGCAGTCAGGCTGAACGACCCCCTTGACCGCCCGCTGCAACAGCTCTACAAACCTGTGAGCACACGCGCAGGTGCATACATTACACTGGTAAGGCCTGGAATGTCGGAGGGTGGGATCAGGGTAGAAAGAGAAAGCGGAAGAGAAAATGGGAAGGGGGAAAATGACTCCGGCCCTGCCTCGCGCCTCCTAACAAGGCAGTTACAGCACAACCACAGTCTTGATCGCTTCCCTTCTAGGAAATGGGGTTTGCACTGGAAGATCAAATCCAAATTGAGGGGGAAGAAGAAATAATTTGAGCGTGAGATCAGGACCCGAAATCCCTTCTCTAATGAGAAGCAACAGAAAGCCTCAGCTTCCTCTTAACTACTTAAAGAATGTATAGCGCACGGCTTTAAAGAAAGAATAAATGCAAGACTTGCATTTATATAGCGCATTTCACGACCACCGGATGTCTCAAAGCGCTTCAGAGCCAATGAAGTACTTTTGGAGTGTGGTCACTGTTGTAATGTGGGATATATGGCAGCCAATTTGTGCACAGCAAGCTCCCACACACAGCAATGTGATAATAACCAGATAATCTGTTTTTTTTGTGACGTTGATTGAGTGGTAAATATTGGCCCCAGGACACCGGGGACAACTCCTCCGCTCTTCTTTGAAATAGTAAAAACAAGGAATGTCTGAGCGCGACTTTGCTAGTGGATCAATTACCAAAAAAAGCATTCTCTCCCTTTTTTAAACTAAAAGAGGAACTTTAGCAGTGAGATAAATTTCTGCACATAGCACAGTCAGGAATACTATTGTGAAAGAAAGGAATACGGCCACAATGATACAACCTACCGACAACTGCCAAATGATCTCACCATTTCTCTGAATTATGATGTGCAATGCATGCAGTTTGTTTCCGACTGCCTTAAATCCAAACCTGCACCGCAGTTGCCAAATGTTTGACAACCTCGTCTGGCATCTCAACAAACTGAAAACACAACGGGAGCTGGGAGCTGCCCTTGGACAATGCTGGCTCAAGGACATGCCAGTGACTCCCAGGGACCGGGCCATCTCTGGCTCTGTCTGCCGCTTTCATGGGATCCTGCCAACAAAAGCCAAACCAGGAGTGCACACACACACACACACACACACACACACACACGAGGCAGAGATCGCCAGTGTACTTCAACAGTTTAAAACGGATTTCTACAAACCTACCCGGTATAATTGACAATGTGCCACCACTGCAGTGACACTCAAGAAATAATGAATCAAGAAATAAATTTATCCCCCAATCCTATTTTACAAATTGTGTCTCGTTTTGACACAGCCTTTGGCAGGGGTGGGGCGGAATTCCTAATTTTAAAATTTTGGTTTGATTTAGCAGATTTTGAATTCAAACCGGCTAGATATTTGGCTGTTTGGTCCGGTCTATTTGAATGGAAAACTTAAAGGGATGCCGTCACTCTTGGTAACAGGGGGAGTGGGAATAATTGGATTGCTGTTTCAAAGAACCAGTACACCACGCTGGGACGAATGGCCTCCTTCCGTGGTGTACGATTCTATGATCTGCAGAATCATTTCACTAACACTGAGGAGGACGGCAACAAATCACAGGACGGCACTAATGAACTGGCAGAATGGGCACATAATTGGCAAATGAAATTCAGCACAGATAGACGTGAGGTATTACAGTTTGGTAGGAGGAATAGGGAGGTCAGTTAAAGGAGGAAAGACGGGAGGAGGCTCGAGTGGAGCATAAACGCCGGCATGGACTGGTTGGGCCAAATGGCCTGTTTCTGTGCTGTATATCCGATGTAATCCTATGACCTGCAGTCAGAATACCAACGGAGGGTACACGATAACACCTGGTATCACTGCATCACCAAATGCCGTGTATAAGACACAGGAGGAAACAGCTCCCCAGGGTTTCAAACTGCGGCAAGCACAGCACCTGGTGCAGAGCGAGTGACCTTTCCTGGCAGCTGATACTTCAACCACCAAAGGCTTCTCAGAATGGGCCCAGCTTTACCCACTTACATCATCATCATCGGCAATCCCTCGAAATCGAGAAAGACTTGCTTCCAATTCTAAAAGTGAGTTCTCAGGTGACTGAACAGTTCAATACGGGAATTACAGTCTCTGTCACAGGTGGGATAGACAGTGGTTGAAGGAAAGGGTGGGTGGGGAGTCTGGTTTGTCGCACACTCCTTCCGCTGCCTGCGCTTGTTTTCTGCATACTCTTGGCGACGAGACTCGAGGTGCTCAGCGCCCTCCCAGATGCTCTTCCTCCACTTAGGACGGTCTTTGGCCAGAGACTCACAGGTGTTGGTGGGGATGTTGCATTTTATCATTTTGAGGGTGTCCTTGAAACGTTTCCCCTGCCCACCTGGGGCTCCCTTGCCGTGCAGGAGTTCCAAGTAGAGTGTCTGCTTTGGGAGTCTCGTGTCAGGCATGGAGACAATATGGCCCGCCCAACGGAGCTGGTCGAGTGTGGTCAGTGCTTTGATGCTGGGATATTGGCCTGGTCGAGGGCGCTAACGCTGGTCTGTACTCCCAGGGGATTTGCAGGATCTTGCGGAGAGATCATTAGTGGTATTTCTCCAGCGATTTGAGCTAGAAATTACACGACCCCCCCACCCACAAATAATCAGAGGTTCATGGGGGGGGCACCATTAAGGCACTTAACACTTTCCTCATCATGCCAGCGAAAGAAAGAACTTACATTTATATAGCACCTTTCATAACCTCAGGGCATGCTAAAGCGCTTTATAGGCAATCAAGGGCTTTTGACATGTAGTCACTTTTGTGATGTAGCAAACATGGCAGTCAATTTGTGCACAGCAAGCTCCCACAGGCAGCAGTGTGATGTTGATTGAGAGATAAATATTGGCCAGAACACCAGGGAGAACTCCCATGATATTTCTCAAAATAGAGCCATGGGATCTTTGACGGGAACTGTTTAATTCTACTAACATACAGCAAAAGGTGACGTACAAGAGTTACAGTCCAATTGAGGGATTTGAGCACTGCCATGTACTAAAACTTGGCGGTTTACACAAGCCTGCAGAATCCAAGGCTGAATTTACTGCCTTAAACTGACCATCAGTGCAATGAATTTGCTTCATGGGTTCTTTGCTTAAGAATCCGTAGCAACACATTGCTACTAAGAACCAGTTGGTTTATTAACAAAGGTTTAACAATCACACTACACATTACCAGTTCATCCACCAGGCTCACAACCACCTGCCTCATCGTGAATCCCCCGAACCCAACTGGCTGGGGTTTTATTGAGTCTTGTGAACATCACGTGACTGGCTAAGCTGCTCCCAACTCAACAGCTCTACAAACCTGTGAGCATACTCACAGGTACATATATTACAATCAGTACCTTATTATTGGAGATAAACAGTTATTACTGAAAGCAAAATTTGATTTCATTCACATTGCTGTCATTATACAGCAGACACAAGATTTAGGAACAGAAGTAGGCCATGCAGCCCCACAGTTAGGAGCAGGAGTTGGCCATGAGGCCCCAGACAGGCTGAGTGCAGGCGAAAGGGCCAGTAAGGTGCCCTAAGGAGTGGAATGCCATGAGCAGACCTACACTACAAGCAAATAAACTAAATTATATTTTAAATGCTCATACATTTTACATTATTTATGCCCCTTTTTAAAAATCATGTTTCCTTTCTCTTCAAGGTCTTTCCAGACATTTTCCCAGTCTGAGGGCCTGCTGACCTCTTGAACCAGCTGCTGAGAAAGGGCTGAGAGTCACCCAAATTCTTCCTCCATCGCTTAGTGGCAGTGACCCATTTGATGATGTGGCAGCTCATTCTGGTGTCAGCCGTGGCTCAGTGGGCAGCACACTCGCCTCTGAGTCAGAAGGTTGTGGGTTCAAGTCCCACTCCAGGAACTTGAGCACATAAATCTAGGCTGACGCTCCAGCGCAGTGTTGAGGGAGTGCTGCACTGTCGGAGGTGCCGTCTTTCGGGTGTGATGTTAAACCGAGGCCCCGTCTGGTCTCACAGGTGGACGTAAAAGATCCCACGGCACTATTTTCGAAGAAGAGCAGGGGAGTTATCCCCGGTGCCCTGGCCAATATTTATCCCTCAATCAACATGACAAAAAAAAACAGGGTATCTGGTCATTATCACATTGCTGTTTGTGGGAGCTTGCTGTGCACAAATTGGCTGCCGCGTTTCCTACATTACAACAGCGACTGCACTTCAAAAAGTACTTAATTGACTGTAAAGCACGTGGGGACATCCAGTGGCCATGAAAGGCGCTATATAAATGCAAGTCTTTCTTTTTATGGGAGTCAGTGCCAAGCCATCCTGTGGCCAAGCATTTTCGGGGCACCAACCTCCTTTGTTCTTCTTGGTGTGGGTCATGGTTAACGTCATGCTGCTGATTGGAGTTTGAATGAGTTCAAAGCCTCGCACCCCTGCCAATTCCCGGCTTCTCCTCACCGCTGATTTCTGTGCTTCCCCTGGCCTTCACAGTGTCGCCTGTTTTCACTGTAACCTTGAGCGAAAGATGTTTTTTTTCAGACACATAGTGGCAATTTGAAGAACTCAAGACTGGTTTCAATTATGGTACCCTCAACAACAGAGTCAGAAATTTTATTCCAGGACAAAACAAAGGAAGGATTCTATCCCATATATTGCAAATTACAAGCTGCGAGGATTCCAAGATGAACTTAATTACGAATGATGATGGAAAGGAATCTCTCTGGATTTGTGTAATAGCAGGGGTACAATTAATTTGTCACTCTAAAGGAGTGCAGATATTTCCCCCTCAGGGTTAACTACACGTGACTGCAATGGTAAATATCTATTCACATGTCTTTGAAAAATGAGTTAAAAAGAATCTTGGTTGGACACAGCAGTGGTGCAGCGGTTGGGAAGGCCGGTAAGCTGCTTTATAGAAAGGCATGAAGTCAAGTTTGAGTTTGTGATCTCAGTCCGGTGTAATGTATTTGCTTCAGGGGTTCTTTGCTTAAGAATTCATCGCAACACATTGCTATTAAGAACTAATTGATTTATTAACAAAGGTTTAACAATCACACTACACATTACCAGTTCATCCACCAGGCTCACAACCACCTGCCCCATCGTGGATCCCCCGAACCCCAACGGACTGGGGTTTTATTGAGTCTTGTGAACATCACGTGACTGGCTAAGCCACTCACAACTCAACAACTCCAGCAAACTCACAGGGGCAGACATTACACTCGTGAACTGACTTTTTGATCGGAGCCCAGGCACCTCCCCATAAGGAGAGAAGCAAAAAAAAAAACAAGACAGCTTACCTTTCGAGCTGCTCTTACCGAGCCTCTGGTAAGCTTGTTTCAGAGTAACATCAGTGGAGACCTGGGACCTGGTCATTGGCGTGAGGAACATGGGAACAGGAGCGAGCCATTCGGCCCCTCGAGCCTGTCCCACCATTCAATGAGATCGTGGCTGATCTGTGATCTAACTCCATATACCTGCCTTTGGCCCATATCCCTTAATACTTTTGGTTAACAAAAAGTTACCATTCTCAGATTTAAAATTAACAATTGATCCAGCATCAATGGCCGTTTGCGGAAGAGAGTTCCAAACCTCTACCACCCTTGTGTAGAAGTGTTTCCTAATTTCACTTCTGAAAGGTCTGGCTCTAATTTTCAGACTATGCCCCCTAATCCTAGAATCCACAACCAGTGGAAATAGTTTATATCTACCCTATCAGTTCCCCTTAATATCCTGAAAACTTCGATCAGATCAGCCCTTAACCTTCTAAATTCTAGGGAATGCAACCCTAATTTGTGTAATCTCTCCTCGTAACTTAACGCTTGAAGTGCGGGTATCATTCTGGTAAGCCTACACAGCGCTCCCTCCAAGGGCAATATATCCTTCCCAAGGTGTGATCACCAGAACTGCTCACAGTGCTCCAGGTGTGCTCTAAGGCAGAGCATCCAAAATGGAGAAAGGTAGACAGTTAAGCAAGCAAGGGAGGAAGCAAGCCTTATCCTCACCAAACACAAAGATGTAATGGGCAACACTTTAGCTTATTGCTCTTGTCTTGTGTTCAAACTCAAAAGTGCGTGAATGAAGTCAAAGGAACGGGCGCAGAGAGGAACCTGAGCCAGGCACTGTGAGCAAGCTGAACTAACACCACACATGTGTGCCCACACAGATGGCCAAATCTGTGAAACACTGGCTTTATCTACCGACATTGATTCAGCTCAGCAACGCTGAGCTCAGTTCTCACGGTGAAACGACCAGCACTCAACTTTTGAACAAAAATATTAACAGGGGGAGGGAGCACGTCGAACAGAAATCGACGGGAACAACACACCCGTTGGGAACACACGGGAGGAACACGCCCGATGGGAACAGATAGGCAAATATACATGACGATAAGACAGGAAAAAATACTTCATTCTAGCGACATACTTTTCTCCATTCAGTAATGGTACAGAAAACATTCAGTAAGAGAGTAATTTACCTCCGCCTGAAACGGGGGCGCACCTTCCGTGCTTTGTACTTTTTCTCCGCTGTGTGGGTTGTGGCGGAGGTGCCGTCCATTTTCAGCACTTGGGCGGTTTTTTTTTGCTCTGGCCGGATGTAGTCGCGGCTGAGGAGCAGAAGTGCCCTTGCAGTGGCTCGGCCGGCCCGATGATGTCCCCGTTGACATCAGCGCGTGCTGACGCGTCTCAACGTCTCTCCCCTTCAGTTAAAGGGGAGGGCCGCTGCGAGCTCTGCATATTTTTCACTTTGTTCCACTGGGCCACCAGGGAGGGGCCATGGGCCGGGCCAGCGGGGGGTGCCAGGCTACCCGTTGGCGGCCCGGCCGAACCCGGGGGGCATAATTGTCGGGCCGACAATAAAATATAAAATGGCGTCGCCGGCCGCGCCACCTCACCTTTAAGGGCCGCCGCACCGCCAACCAACGAGGAGCGCACTGTCGGGGGAACCGGCTGGCAGCGGTATCGCTCCCGCGGGGCAATTCCACAAAAGGGATATTTCCCGCGGGGCAATTTCGGGAAGGAGTCGGCGCCAGTCGGTAAGGGGTCGGCGCGTGGACACCGCGGTGGGTCCCCTAGACCGCTCCTCCCCTGATGTAAGGCAATTTGGAAAATGGCGGCCCCTCCGCGGAGAGTCGGCGGCCATTCCGCGTCGCCCTGTGGCCGCCATTTTCAGGATTATCGGGAGGGCCAATTTCGGCCCCTAAAGCTGTTGAAAGTTGGATAATCTCCGTATGAAACCATCAACAAATGCCATTTGTCGGTAAACCCCGCTTATCCTGTTTATCCTGCACTGAACGGAATACTAAGGGGAAGAGTTTAAAATGACTGAAAGCCCTTATTTTGTCCTTGATTTGTTTCCAGTGTTTCCCCCACTTCATACTCGGGCTGCGTTTGTTTTCAGTAACATTCGAGTGCAGAGGACAAACTACCTGGTAATGCTTTCATCTTAGAGAAGGTCCCAACAGCGAGTCCTTCACATTCTTTAATTGCTTCAATACCTTATTTCAATGTAGCCATGCTCACAACCTTCCAACGCAGAAAATCACGTTTATTGTCCCATCGGTGAGGCCGATGCAAAGGTACTTGCTCAGCATCTCCAACCTAATAAAGACTCGCGAAAGACTTGCATTTATATAGCTCCTTTCACCACCTCAGGATGGCCCCAATGCGCTTTACAGTCAATGAAGTACTTTTGAAGTGTTGTCACTGTTGGAGGTTTGGCTACTATTTCAGAATTAGCACTAGATCACACATGCTGCTCTCTTCTCTCTTAGACAGACCCCCAGAGTCGAGGATGACTTGCTTCCACACTAAAATGAGTTTGAAGGTGACGGATGAGACCAATGCGGGCCAGGTCCCGAACTTCATTGTGAATTTTTTTAACGTCGGGTGGCCGTTGCACATCACAGGGCTTGACAGAACTAGGTCTTGGTCCAATGGCAAGGGGATCCAAGATGATTGGAGACCAGGCACACACACACACATATTCCTACTGACTCCCTCCCTCCCTCCCTCAAGTCCCCTCTCCCTGATTTTCAGAGATCGCAGTGTAGGTGAGCGCATTGATCTTGGGACACATGCTGCACCCGTCAATCATCATCATCATTGGCAGTCCCTCGGAATCGAGGAAGACTTGCTTCCACTCTGAACAGTCCAACACGAGAGCCACAGTTCCTGTCACAGGTGGGACAGACAGTCGTTGAGGGAAGGGGTGGGGTGGGACTGGTTTGCTGCACGCTCCTTTCGCTGCCTGCGCTTGTTTTCTGCACGCTCTCGGCGACGAGACTCGAGGTGTTCAGCGCCCTCCCGGATGCTCTTCCTCCACTTAGGGCGGTCTTTGGCCAGGGACTCCCAGGTGTCGGTGGGGATGTTGCACTTTATCAGGGAGGCTTTGAGGGTGTCCTTGTAACGTTTCCTCTGCCCACCTGGGGCTCGCTTGCCGTGAAGGAGTTCCGAGTAGAGCGCTTGCTTTGGGAGCCTCGATACGGTTTACATGGGTCGACGAGAGAGTGCCACATGCGAGTGGTAGCTTCTCTCTCCTTTCCATTTAGTGACACGAGGAATTTCAATGTGTGTGAGTGGCCGTGGGGTCAGTATCTAAACACGGCTTCTGTATTCGACGCGTAATTACCCAGCCGGGAAGCGGTCGGATCATCTCCTTATGAAAGCAACAACAAATGCGGTTTGTCGGGAAGCCCGGCTTATCCTGTTTATCCTATAACTGAATGGCCTCAAAGGGCTGTACACATCCCTGTT
Source organism: Pristiophorus japonicus (assembly GCF_044704955.1). Lineage (NCBI taxonomy): Eukaryota > Metazoa > Chordata > Chondrichthyes > Pristiophoridae > Pristiophorus > Pristiophorus japonicus. The sequence goes on along the minus strand of NC_091991.1, from coordinate 170,681,759 downwards.
CTTTCATGATGATAAACACCAGAAGCAAGAAAACCTATTAGACACAAGAGTCCGTTAGAAAAAGATACTGTATACTTGCTGCCAGCAACAGCATCGTGACATTCTATTCCAAGTGGGATTCTTGAGGCTTGAATCAGACATTCTAGACACACGGATTACAACCTAAATCCCATCCATATGGTAATGATTTCCCAAGGATCTAAAATCATTTTATGGATTAATGATCGAGTTCAGTTGGATAGAGAATTAAAGTTCCCCTTCCTGTAATCTTGAAGTATGGATATTTCTTGTGACACTCAGTCTCAAATGCTCACTTTTTTCACATATAAAGTTGCAGACACTTTTGTTATCTGTTAAACTTGTTTATTGTTCCATTTCAGGACATAAAATCCCCCCCCCTCCCCCACCAACCGACCCCCGCATCTCTTCTGTGCTCCCTGGGACAACGGGGCGGGTGAGCAGGGAAGCTCGAAGAATGATGATTGGGATCATGTTCTCTTGATTTCCTCTACGTAACCCATTTTCCTCCGGAAATTAAGGCATCTGACCTCCACTCTCCCCCCCCCACGGCCCCCCACCCACTCCCCCCACAGCAATGTGACCAAGATTGGGGACGGAGCAACGGGGGAGGGGGGGGGAGGGGGAAATAAACCACTGCCAAAGCATTACGAGTGTCAATATGCTCCGTCACACCGCGACCCCCGATGCTTCTTGAACTCGATTCCTTTTGCTTTCTCTCTTCCGTAGGTGTCAGTTGTGGCTCAGTGGGTAGTGCTCTTGCCTCGGAGTCAGGACGTTGTGGGTTCAAGTCCCACTCCAGGCACCTGAGCACAAAAATCCAGGTTGATGCTCCGGCGCAGTGCTGGGGGAGTGCTGTACTGTCGGTCGGATGAGACATTTGTGGACGTAAACATCGCATGACACCATTAGAAGAGGAGCAGGGGGAGTTCCCGCCCAGTGTCCTGGGGCCAATATTTATCCCCCAAACAACATCAGTAAGACAGATTATCTGGTCGTCACATTGTGTTTGTAGGGCAGTGCCGAGGAAAAACTAGATTGCACAAGTGACAGAATGGGCAATAGTATCTCCCAGGCCCACCCTGGAGCCGTGAGTGTGACCAACGGCACATAGCCTGCCATGTGTTGCCAGAGGCTTGTTTTGACATAACACAAGGCATTTTACTAAAGGAATTCTTCAGAAATGCTAGGAGTAGGTTTCTCAGTTAGCGATTTGCATTTGCAAGACATGTGTTTTTAGGGAGAGTTGCCCAGACGAAATGTCAGCACTGGTGTTGACTGGAACAGGAATTTGAAACAGCTAGGAGCTTCAGCCAGCTTACACCATCTGTGCATTACTCAGTTCAGGATTCCGATGTTTTATGCCTTCACTCAATCAGTCCCAGCTTTGGGCAACAGAACCTCGAGGTTAAATAGGGAAGGTGGTTCGGCTATTTCATTTGGTTACGTTACATTGCTGAACCTAGTATTAGTATTAGGCAGTCCCTGGGCCCTCGCCTCTCCTGGGCTCCGATCACGGCGCTCCAGGGCCCCGATCTCTCACTGCTCCTCCGCCCCGATCTCTCGCCGCTCCTCCGCCCCGATCAAAAATGGAGCAGTCAGTAACAGGACATTAATTAGTCTCCTCTTATCTTGGAGAGGTGAACATACCTTATCTTTGGCAGGTGCCTGATACATATGGAGGCTCCTATTCCCAAAGGAAGCTGGGACAACAGACCTGATGACACCACTGAGATATGTGAATGCCTAACTCAGAAGCACCCCAATCACAGACGGTCCTACTTTCAGTGGTGAATGAATGCACACCAGGGTGACTAACAGCCAGTATAGCCTGGATGACCACACATACATATTGCTGAACCAGTCCGTCAGTATCAGCCGTGGCTCAGTGGGCAGCACTCTCGCCCCTAAGTCAGAAGGTTGTGGGTTCAAGTCCCCACTTTAGAAACTGGGGCACTGATACTAGGCTGCCACTCCCAGTGGGGTGCTGCACTGTCGGAGGCGCCGTCTTTCAGATGAGGCCTTTAAACCGAAGCCCCGTTTATCCTTCTAGGGGGTCATAAAAGGTCCCATGCCACTATTTCGAAGAAAAGCAGAGTTCTGCCCAGTGTCCTAGTCAATATTAAACCCTCAACCAACATCACTAAAAGAGCTATGTGGGTCATTATCACATTTGTGTTTGTGGGAGCTTGCTGTGCGCAAATTGGCTGCCGCGCTGCCCACATTACAACAGTGACTACACTCCAAAAGTACTTCACTGGCTGCAAAGCGCCCTGGGAGGTCCCGAGGTGGTGAACGGCACGGCTGTAAGTCTTTCCTTTAACGCTCCTGGCAGCAGTTTCAAGCCAGAGGCTTTCTTTCCCTAACCTCGAGCTACTGAGGTCTCCGTACGTGCGAGAATCAGGCTGGGGTTGTGTGGGAAAGGCACCGGCTTTAACCAGTGACGTAGCCCTCGACACGGGCACACCAAAATATTGCAAGAAACCGACAGGGTGGGGAGCACAATCGGTTCATTCAGGGTACCAAAAAAATAGAAAATAAAACCAGGACACACTGGAAGCACTCAGCAAGTCAGGCAGCATCAGTGAAGAGAGAAACAGAGTTAACGTTTCAGGTCTGAGATCTTTCATTAGAACTGGAAGGGGTTAGAGATTTAACAGTTTGTAAGCAAGTACAGAGGCAGGGAATAGGGGGTTGGGAGGGGGAGAACAAAAGGGAAAGGTCTGTGTAATATATGCACCTGAGAGTATGCTCATAGGGCTGTTGAGCAGACCCTCTTCCAATATCTGAAGGGGCTGCTCCTCAAATTCTGGTTGCACTTCAGTCCCACGCTCCTGATCTTTGGGCACCCTGTGCGGAGGGGAGCGGGCAGGTCGGAAGGCCTCCTCGTAGGACTGCTCCTGGGCACGGCCAAGGGGGCCATCAGCCGGTCCAGGCAGCGGGCGGTCGAGGTCGTCGTTCAGCCCGACTGCCTGCCTCTCTTCCGCGGTTACATCCGAGCCAGGGTGTCCCTGGAGATTGAGCACGCGGTGTGCACCGGTACACTCACGGCCTTCCACGAGAGGTGGGCGCCAGTGGGACTGGAGTGCATCATCACCCCCGGGAATCAAATTTTAATTTGATTTGTTTTATGTCCAAAGTTTAATTTGTTTAATGTGTCGGTTTTAGTGCCCCTTTAATAAGGGGGCACTTAATTATTGTTTCAACTTTAAAATAGTTGTAGAGCTGTTGAGTTGGGAGTGGCTTAGCCAGTCATGTGATGTTCACAAGAATCTATAAAACCCCAGCCAGTTGGGTTCGGGGGATCCACGATGAGGCAGGTGGTTGGGAGCCTGGTGGATGAACTGGTAATGTGTAGTGTGATTGTTAAACCTTTGCTAATAAACCAACTAGTTCTTAATAGCAATGTGTTGCAATGAATTCTTAAGCAAAGAACCCATGAAGCAAATACATTACAGTCTGTGACGGGGTGGAGGACAGGAGTGATGAAAAGGGACGATGGTGCAAGGCAAAAAAGGGGGTTAGTAATGGGACAAGTGCAGAAACAAAAGATGGGTCTAGAGGAGGTGGAAATGGGTACAGCAGAATAGCAGAGAGGGCAGGGGAAACATGGAAAATCTGGCAAGGAGGAAGAGGATGCCATGGCCCGGGAATGTGGCGGAGAAAGGTGGGTAGACCCCAGGGGTCCAGATCACCCCACCATCCGTGTACCAACAGGGGCCCCCACCACCGCAAGCACCAACCCACTACCCCCTTGCTCCCATCTCTACCCACAGCGGCTCTGGTGCAGTTATCCTCCATTGCTGGCACATACCCAGTGTGAGAAAGTCTGGGGCGGTGGTTACGATACAGCGAACAGGCTGACTGAATTCAATTAGAAGGGAATGAGTGATGGATGCAGATGGACATCCTGGACTGAGTCAAAATAAAACATGTGCCAATGATGTTCTTTTCTCAATTCCAAAACAACATTTGGTGGTGGGAGGGGGGGGGGGGGGGAAGTTAGTCAATGCCAAGTTTGGTTTTTGGCTGCGTACATTTTTCAAAGCATTCTAATCTGAAACATCCTTCCGCAAAATTCAGCCCTGCTTGTTGATCCAAAACATGCTGCGCAGCCATGAAATTCTCTCCCACGCGATCCCTCCCTTTCGCGCTATTTCTGGAAATAGTTAGATTGAGACATGCACTTTTTTGTAAAATTAAACACAGTCAGCACGCGTTTGATGATTAAGAAACAAGGGGGCTGAAATTGCCCCATTTTATAAGGACAGAAAGGGGCAGCCACGGGTCGTCGTGATGGGGCCGCCATTTTGGATATTGGCCTCCTTCAGTTTTGAGTGGTGTAGGGGATCGCTCCGCCCGTTTTCCCGCCACGGCGTGTGCGCTCCGACTCAATTACCGGCCGGCGCCGTCCCCTCCCTGAAATTGCCCCTTTTGGAAGTTGCCCACCCTCCACCCACATGGGAGCGACACCGCCCTCGGTGCCCCCGACAGCTTTTTCTGTCGGTACCCTTTCTGCGGCCGCCCTTAAAGGAGAGGTGGCATTGCCAGCAACTCCATTTTATTTTTTATTGTCGGCCAACTGCCAGAATAGCAACAAAAAATAAAAGAGTAGAATTAGTCTTGTAGATTGTCTACTAAAGGAGACAGACCAAGGCCGGAAGGGAGGGAGAAACCCACCTGGGAAGAACACCACAGAATGGATAATAATTCAGTGTTAATTTACCCCCAGCAGTGTAGCTACTGCTCCCCCATCTGTTCTTAGTTTTCTGTGCTCTGGAAGAACACTGTATTCATTGCGGATTAATTGTCTCCCAAATACTAAAAGCCTGGTTATGAAACTCATTCCAACATTCAGTTTGCAATGCAGAGCTCGGTTAAGTCGGTTCACGGACTCCCAGGCCGCCTGTAATTTCTGCGGTCTGGAAGAGTCCGTGTTCCATGTGTACACTGAACGTGTCAGGTTGCAGCCCCATTCCAATATCTGAAGGAACTGCTCCTCAAATTCTGGTTGCACTTCAGTCCCACGCTCCTAATCTTTGGGCACCCTGTGCGGAGGGGAGCGGGCAGGTCGGAAGGCCTCCTCGTGGGACTGCTCCTAGGCATGGTCAAGGGGGCCATCAGCCGGTCCAGGCAGTGGGCGGTAGAGGGGGTCGTTCAACCCGACTGCCTGCCTCTCTTCCGCGGGTTACATCCGAGCCAGGGTGTCCCTGGAGATGGAGCACGTGATATCCACCGGTACGCTCGCGGCCTTCCGTGAGAGGTGGGCGCCGGAGGGACTGAAGTGTATCATTAAACTCTAATTTGATTACAGTTTTAAATTGTTAATTTGTGGGTTCTAGAGCCCTTGTCAAAAGGGGGCATTTGATTTAAGTACAATATCAACAAAATAGTTGTAGCAGACAGATTTAACATTAATACTGATTTGAGATTACTATCTGGAATGTCAATGACCAACTAGGGTTCGAAAATATAAGATGGCCACTAAACCAATCCCGTAGGGAATTCAGGAGAAACCGCTTTACCCAGAGAGTGGTGAGAATGTGGAACTCGCTACCACAGGGAGCAGTTGAAGTGAATGGCATCGATGCATTTAAGGGGAAGCTGGATAATTACATGAGGGAGAAAGGAATAAAAGGTTAGGGTGACAGAGTGAGATGAAGAGGGAGGGAGGAGGCACATGTGGAGCATAAACACTGGCATGGATCAGTTGGGTCGAATGGTCTGTTTCTGTGCTGTACATTGTATGTAATTGTCAAATATTCATTTTTCCTTAAATTTTCATTTAATTATTGGTGAAATATAATTGTAGATTTTGAATAAAAATGATGGTGCTCAATCATTCCCCCTCCCTGCTCCAAGTCACCCCCTCTCATCGGCTGCTGTTGCGGCAACTCAACTCAACATCTTGCATTTATATAGTGCCTTTAACGCAGCAAAACGACCCAAGGCGCTTCAGAGGAGCGATTATCAAACAAAATCTACACTAAGCCACATAAGGAGATATTACGACAGGTGACTAAATGCGTGTGCAAAGAGGTCCGTTTTAAGGAGGGTCAATGGAAGAGAGAGTGGTAGAGAGGCGCAGGGATTTAGGGAGGGAATTCCAGAGCTTGGGGTCCAGGCAGCTGAAGGCACGGCCGCCAACGGTGGAGCGATTAAAACCAGGGATGCTCAAGAGGTCAGAATTGGAGGAGCGCAGAGATCTGAGAAATGTGGGGCTGCAGGAGATCGCAGAGATAGGGAGGGGCGAGGCCATGGAGGGATTTGAAATTCAACTGCGTTGCGAGTACCTGAGCCAATCGGGCTCGTCCTTGCCTTGTGTCTCTCTCGCGCCTTGTGCGGGAAGCACCCAGCATCCGTTTAGCACCTTCCCGGCAGCATGGTGGAGGTTAGGAACCTGACTGTGGGAAGTTTCAAAGGCAGGTCTGTGCGACAATCCAGTTGCAGTACAGAGTGTTTGTTGGCCACTGTGTCAGCCAATGAGTTGGAGGCGGGACAGGAACTACAGCAAAAAGTATATTTACAGGGTCTAGTTAAAAAGAGTCTCGATGAACTGCAGCAAATGGAACTCATGACCGGAACTGCAGCAACTTCTCCTGATAATAGCAGGGAGATTTCTCCAGCAAAATAGTGAGTGGAGGATAGTTACACAATACAAATTATGCACGTCAAATCAATCCCAGCCACTGACAGGCGTGACTGATGGGGGAATTACTCAATCATTTCCATCATGGCTGGGAACAGTGGGGCCACTATAGGCAGTTGTTGCGGTGCAGGTACCACTATGCTTGGGAACGTCATTTTAAGATGTTTTAAGACAGTTTGAATTCATCAATCCACACGGATAGATTCGGAAATTATAGCTGCCTTTCAACTGACGAGGGTGACTATGCAGAGCACAGCCCTTACAACAGCTTGCCCTTGAAGAGTAGAAAAGGTTCAATAAAATGCTCAGCAGATGTCGATCAGTTCTGATTTATTGCACACTGAAGATTAATTCAGCGGCTTGGCTCGCTTGGTAGCACTCCCGGCTCCCCGTCAGGAGGTTGTGGGTTCAAGTCCCACTCCGGGACTTGAGCACATAGTGCGCTGGTCATCATCTCAGGGCAGTGATGTGTTTCAGATGAGACATCAAACCGAGGACACCTCCCCCGCCCCACCCCTCCCCCATCAGTTTATCGCGGTGGTTCGGGGAGGAATCACGCGGCATAATTGGCTCAGAACCGGTGTCTCAGCCACACTGCAGCATCGCCAAAAACAGATCGACTGGCCATTCATCTCCCTTTCTGTCTGTGGGACCTTGCTGTGCACAGATTGGCCTATAGGACACCACTGATTGCACTTCCAAAAAAACAGTAATTCAGTGGACGCGCTTTGGAATGCTCTGAAAGATATAAGGCAGCCTATAAATGTAGACTCGTTCTCAACTCCAATGTGTCGTGACAAAGTTGGAGTTTTGTGCACTGGATCTGCAACCAATAATTACAATATTCTAACAATGGAATAATGATTGTTTAAATTTATATTCATCGATTTACAATGTCTGACTTATAGTGAGTCATAATTGAGCACACAATAACCATCAACTGTCATAAAAGTGACTGTGATTTTTTTTTTAAACATTGACATTTGATGATAAAGTCTATTGATGGAGCTCTAAATAGCATTCCTCTTAGACTAATACGGCTTTGCAGAAAACAATTTCTGCTGGCACAACGTATAGCAGAGGCCATTAAAGGTGTTTCAGCCTTCATAATTACAACCAAACTGTTCTGACTTAGCGCAGTATACAATGCAAGAACTGCAGTGCGCCTTTCGATTATAGACTATGGAGCAAGCCTAAATACATTCGATTTTCAAAGGTTATGGAAGCAGTTTCTATCAATTTTCTGAGCAGTTCCCATCATACTTGGGTATAAGTGCACAGTATAAACAGTCATTTGAAAGGTGGGGTCTAAATCAAGTAGCAAATTGATGTATTTAAGGGGAAGCTACACAAACACGCAAGGGAGTAAGGAATAGAAGGGTCCTCTTTTGTTCTCGGTATAAACACTTGAAGCCGAGGAAAATGCAGAAAATGGGGCAGTGGAATTAGTTTTGGATCCCGCCAGACACGATGGGCCCAATGGCCTCCTCCTGCGCTGTCAACCCCTTACGGTTTCTGCTCGCAATCCCGGTCTGGGAAATCTAAGCTGGAAGCGCGCGTAAGTGGATGGTGGGCGAGGACCGGATCGGAATGGGCCGCGGTTTCTGCTGAACTAGTGACACGGCGAAGTCCGTATGTACATAAATTGACGGAATTATTCCGAGGCCACAAAAGATCTCTGTGTAGCATCACAGCTCCGCCCTGCGTTTGTTCCCGGAGGTTTCCTCACATGACCCTACATATAGCATATGTATAGAGTACAAGAGCGTGGATAATATGATGAACCTGTATAAAACACTGGTTCGGCCCCAATTGGAGTATTGTGTCAAATTCTGGGCACCGCACTTTAGGAAGGACGTGAAGGCCTTAGGGAGGGTGCAGAAAAGATTTACAAGAATGGTTCCAGGGATGAGGGACTTCAGTTATGTGGACAGACTGGAGAAGCTGGGGTTGTTCTCCTTTGAGCAGAGAAGTTTGAGAGGAGATTTGATAGAGGTGTTTACAATCATGCTGGGTCTAGACAGAGTAGATAGAGAGAAACTGTTCCCATTGGCGGAAGGGTCGAGAACCAGAGGACACAGATTTAAGGTGATTGGCAGAAGAACAAAGGCGACATGAGGAAAACGTTTTTACGCAGCGAGTGGTTAGGATCTGGAATGCACTGCCTGGTGGAGGCCAAATCAATCATGGCTTTCAAAAGGGAGTTGGATAAGTACCAAAAAGAACATTTTTTGCAGGGCTATGGGGAAATGGCCGGGGAGTGGGACTAGCTGAGGTGCTCTTGCAGAGAGCCGGCACGGCCTCCTTCTGTGCTGTAACCATTCTATGATTCATAGTTCACTAATGTCCTTTAGGGAAGGAAATCTGCCGTCCTTACCCAGTCTGGCCTCTACTTGACTCCAGACGACCCACAGCAATGAGGTTGACTCTTAACTGTCCTCTGAAATGGCCTGGCAAGCCACTCAGTTATACCAAAACCGCAACAAGGAAGTATCATGGACTGCAGCGGTTCAAGAAGGTACCTTCTGAAGGGCAATTAGGGATGGGCAATAAATGCTGGCCTTGCCAGCGAAGCCCACATCGCGTGTACAAATAAAGAACATGCTGCCTCCAACTGTCCCGCCCCCTGCCCTGCCCCCATTGGTCACCCAACACGTCCAATCACACGGTGCAATGCCTTCCTGCACTAATCAGAAAGCACATTACCCTTTCCTTTCTCAGCTCCAACATTTTTATAACTAATAAAAGTATTGAGAGAAAGTGATTTGTTTATTAATGCCCCGAGGATTTTTCTCCCGAGTTTTTGCTCCCAGCAGTGTCCTGCAGATCAATCTTCAATTCCTGGAGAAATCTCACGGCGAAATATGAAAGTCTTGTTGATGCTACATCGGCACAACTCTCCCAATGTAAGCTGTTACTGGACGAGTAATCCAGAGGCCTGGATTAATGATCCAGAAATCCACAGCGCAGAAGGAGGCCTCGTGTCCGCACCGGCCGACAAAGAGCCGCACGGCCCTCGGTCAGCAGCCCTGAAGGTTACATGTAAACCTATGAGCAATGAACAATGGCGGAAAGGTAAAGAGCACCCAACCCAACCAGTTCGCCCCACACAACTGCGATATCCCTTGCAGCGAAACATTCTACACTCCACCCCAGCCGGAGCCATGTGATCTCCTGGGAGAGGCAAAAACCAGATAAAAAACCCAGACCAATTGGGGGAAAAAACAAATCTGGGAAAATTCCTCTCCGACCCATCCAGGCGATCGAAACTAGTCCAGATCACCTCGGCCGTATTCGATTCCCTGCAGTACTTACCATCGTATCTGTGCCGGCCGACAAGAGGTCATCCAGACACTAATAAATCCAATAGAGAATTCAGGAGGAACTTCCTTACCCGAAGTGTGGTTAGAATGTGGAACTCGCTACTGCATGAGTAGTTGAGGCGACTTGTAAAAATGTTTTTTTAAGGGGAAGCTAGATAAACATATGAGGGAGAAGGGAATAGAAGGGTATGCTGATCGAGTTAGATGAATTAGGGTGGGAGGAGGCTTGTGCGGAGCATAAACACCAGCACGAGTTGGCCCGTTATGGTGATGTACTTTCTGCAGCAATACATTTATGTGAAGGTTAAGGTTGAACCTTTGTGACTGTGTTTGCGTTGACGTATGTGTGCCCTGACCAAATACAGCTTCAAGGGGTCACAGTCTAAGGATAAGAGGGGTCACAGCCTAAGGATAAGAGGGGTCACAGTCTAAGGATAAGGGGTAAGCCATTTAGGACCGAGATGAGGAGAAACTTCTTCACCCAGAGAGTGGTGAACCTGTGGAATTCTCTACCACAGAAAGTAGTTGAGGCCAATTCACTAAATATATTCAAAAGGGAGTTAGATGAAGTCCTTACTACTCGGGGGATCAAGGGGTATGGCGAGAAAGCAGGAAGGGGGTACTGAAGTTTCATGTTCAGCCATGAACTCGTTGAATGGCGGTGCAGGCTAGAAGGGCTGAATGGCCTGCTCCTGCACCTATTTTCTATGTTTCTATGTTGAAAAGCGCTCTCAGCTAATAAAATATCAAGTATTCAAATGCTCCCCCCGCAGGTGAAAAGTGAGTGGGAGGAAAGGAGTGACACCTGAGCCAAGGGACCCCAGAGTCACCTAAGTGACTCACTCTCAGGCTCCACTCTCCTGACATTAGCAGTGTAATAAATCTCACGGCAAAGTATGAAAGTCTTGTTGACGCTACACAGGCACAACACTGCCAACGTAAGCCGCTACAGATCTACGGAGCCACCTTGGAAATGCAGCTAAAACCTACTCTATGGACTCGGCTTGGAGACTCAGCCTGGTCACTTTTCCAAAACAGAAAATGAGGATTGGCAGTTAACAAAATAATCCCCTCCCGCTCCTTTGGAGTCTAAAAAGAAAAAGAGACAGACTTGCATTTATATAGCGCCTTTCACGACCACCGGACGTCCCAAAGAGCTTTACAGCCAATGAAGTACTTTTGAAGTGTGGTCACTGTTGTAATATAGGAAAGGCGCAGACAATTTGCGCACAGCAAGCTCCCACAAACAGCGATGTGATAATGGCCAGATAATGTTTTCTTAAAAAAATGATGTTGAGGGATAAATGTTGTCCAGGACACTGGGGAGAACTCCCCTGCTCTTCTTCGAAATAGTGCCACGGGATCTTTTACGTCCACCTGAGAGAACAGAAGGGGCCTTGTCTGAAAGACAGTGAGCGTGACAGTGACACCTGACATCTGACAGTAGAGTGTTGAGGGAGCGCCGCACTAGCTATATTTTCTACATGTATCCCCCCCAACAAAATCACCCTATCCAGTCCTCCACATCATTGTGTTAGTTTCAATGGGCTAGAATAGCCAGTGCTTCACCGTCCGGTTTCTCGGCAATATTGTTCGTTTTGGGCGAGAACCGGGTCGGCGAAAAGTTCCACCGCTGAGGCACGCCGGCGGTTTCGAAGTACCAGTGGGAAGCGGCCTGCCAGCGTGCACCGCCCATAGACCGCCATCGCCCGATTTTTGGCTCAGCGGTGACCCGCAGGCAAGTTGGAAAAAAAACACCCGCGATCACTCTGGATCAGTTCCTATGGAGTGGAGGGTAGCCAATGTAACCCCACTTTTTAAAAAAGGAGGGAGAGAGAAAACAGGGAATTATAGACCGGTCAGCCTGACCTCAGTAGTGGGTAAAATGATGGAATCAATTATTAAGGATGTCATAGCAGTGCATCTGGAAAATGGTGACATGATAGGTCCAAGTCAGCATGGATTTGTGAAAGGGAAATCATGCTTGACAAATCTTCTGGAATTTTTTGAGGATGTTTCCAGTCAAGTGGACAAAGGAGAACCAGTTGATGTGGTATATTTGGACTTTCAGAAGGCTTTCGACAAGGTCCCACACAAGAGATTAATGTGCAAAGTTAAAGCACATGGGATTGGGGGTAGTGTGCTGACGTGGATTGAGAACTGGTTGTCAGACAGGAAGCAAAGAGTAGGAGTAAACGGGTACTTTTCAGAATGGCAGGCAGTGACTAGTGGGGTGCCGCAAGGTTCTGTGCTGGGGCCCCAGCTGTTTACATTGTACATTAATGATTTAGACGAGGGGATTAAATGCAGTATCTCCAAATTTGCGGATGACACTAAGTTGGGTGGCAATGTGAGCTGCGAGGAGGATGCTATTAGGCTGCAGAGTGACTTGGATAGGTTAGGTGAGTGGGCAAATGCATGGCAGATGAAGTATAATGTGGATAAATGTGAGGTTATCCACTTTTGTGGTAAAAACAGAGAGACAGACTATTATCTGAATGGTGACAGATTAGGAAAAGGGAAGGTGCAACGAGACCTGGGTGTCATGGTACATCAGTCATTGAAGGTTAGCAAGCAGGTACAGCAGGCGGTTAAGAAAGCAAATGGCATGTTGGCCTTCATAGCGAGGGGATTTGAATACAGGGGCAGGGAGGTGTTGCTACAGTTGTACAGGGCCTTGGTGAGGCCACACCTGGAGTATTGTGTACAGTTTTGGTCTCCTAACTTGAGGAAGGACATTCTTGCTATTGAGGGAGTGCAGCGAAGATTCACCAGACTGATTCCCGGGATGGCGGGACTGACCTATCAAGAAAGACTGGATCAACTGGGCTTGTATTCACTGGAGTTCAGAAGAATGAGAGGGGACCTCATAGAAACGTTTAATATTCTGACGGGTTTAGACAGGTTAGATGCAGGAAGAATGTTCCCACTGTTGGGGAAGTCCAGAACCAGGGGTCACAGTCTGAGGATAAGGGGTAAGCCATTTAGGACCGAGATGAGAAGAAACTTCTTCACCCAGAGAGTGGTGAACCTGTGGAATTCTCTACCACAGAAAGTAGTTGAGGCCAATTCACTAAATATATTCAAAAGGGAGTTAGATGAAGTCCTTACTACTCAGGGGATCAAGGGTTATGGCGAGAAAGCAGGAAGGGGGTACTGAAGTTGCATGTTCAACCATGAACTCATTGAATGGCGGTGCAGGCTAGAAGGGCTGAATGGCCTGCTCCTGCACCTATTTTCTATGTTTCTATGTTTCTATGATAAGCAGCGGGAGTTGGGCAGGAAGTAAGTAGCCACTGCAAAAGAAAAGGTAAGTAAATGGGTTTTTAATAATTATTTTTAAATTCTCTTGCGGTGATTTATGTGAAAAGGGTCCCGAGAAGGTTTTTCTGATTTTTTTTAATTTTACATTTTTTGAAAAAAATTATTGTGTGTATTTTTCTCCTCCAAGGCCCAACCCGCAGCCTCGGTGTATATTTTAGTAACTATCGCCCATTTTGTTTTTTTAAGAACGGCCCAATCGGCCCAAGATTCCATTTTTTCGACGAGAATCGAGATGTCTGGTCGATTTATTTTTCGCTGGGGGAATTTTTCCCTTTTTTTTTTTAAATGGAATTTTTTGCCAGCAGTAATTTGGGAATCTTAGCGGTATTTTGGGTGGAAATCCGACGCTGGCGGATTGCTTGGAAATTCTAGCCCCAGGACTCTTTTCCTTAACCCCCAGCTGAGCATACTGCACACTGCCTTCCAACCAATTCTCTGTTTCCTCGAATTACAGATCCTGTTAAAAGAATGTGCAGAATAAAAACAAAGGAACAGCCAAGCTAGTCAATCAGGCTTTGCAATTTACTGACACAATCCTATTATGTTAAGTCGGTGCTGTCATTATTGCTGAAGCAAGCCTGGTCATTACCAACCCTCAAGATTTTAACAATCTATTTTGCTCAATTCACAAAGCAGTAACCACTCACGAATCACGATGCCCCAGTGCTTTTGCAATTCTTCCTACTGTGTTCAGAGTGTGGGGATGGTGGGAGAGCCGAGCGAGGAAGAAAAATCAAAGAATTTAAATGGCACAAAATAAATCCATGTTAAGCCCGCAAACTTGATAGATGTTTAATACAGCCCTCCAAGATGTCTGCGCTCTTCCAATTCTGGCCTCTTGTGTATACCCGATTATAATCGCTCCGCCATTGGCAGCCCTGCCTTCAGCTGCCTCTTCCCTAAGCTCTGAAATTTCCGCCCTCAACCTCTCTCTCCTCCTTTAAGACGCTCTTTAAAACCCACCTCTCTTACCAAGCTTTTGGTCACCTGTCCTAATATGTCCTGATGCGGAGATTCAGCATCGCCTCCAGTGCGCCAGCGCAGCCTTCGGCCGCCTGCGGAAAAGAATGTTTGAAGACCAGGCCCTCAAATCTACCACCAAGCTCATGGTCTACAGGGCTGTAGTAATTCCTGCCCTCCTGTATGGATCTGAGGCATGAACGATGTATAGAAGGCACCTCAAGTCGCTGGAGATATATCACCAACGATGTCTCTGTAAGATCCTGCAAATCCCCTGGGAGGACAGGCGCACCAACATCAGTGTCCTCGACCAGGCTAACATCCCCAGTATTGAATCATTGACCACACTCGATCAGCTTCGCTGGGCAGGCAACATAATACGCATGCCAGATACGAGACTCCCTAAGCAAATGCTTTATGCGGAGCTCCTTCATAGTAAACGAGCCAAAAGAGGACAGCGGAAACGTTATAAGGACACCCTCAAAGTCTCGCTGGTAAAGTGCAACATCACCACTGACACTTGGGAGACCCTGGCTGAAAACCGCCCGAGGTGGAGAAAGTCCATCCGGGAGGGCGTTGAGCTCTTCGAGTCTCAACGCAAAGAGCATGAAGAGGCCAAGCGCAGGCAGCGGAAGGAGCGCGCGGCAAACCAGCCCCACCCACCCCTTCCCTCGACGAATGTCTGTCCCCCCTGTAACAGGGTCTGTGGCTCTCGTATCGGACTGTTCAGCCATCAAAGAACTCACTTTGGGAGTGGAAGCAAGTCCTCCTCGATTCCGAGGGACTGCCGATGATGTGGGTAGATGTCAAATTTTGTTTGATAACGCTATGAAGCGCCATGGGACGTTTTACTACATTAAAAGGTGCTATATAAATACAAGTTGTTGTTGTAATGGCAAGTGTTGGTATTACTGAATATTACTCACTTTCCACAGCAAGTGACTACTCCTGCTTTGTACTGTGAGAGGCAGCTTCTAATGTCAAGGGCATTGAGTATTTAAGACAATAGGAAGCAATCACTCCAGATGGTAAGACTAAAGGATGGGTAAGTTAAAGAAAGCCCCATTTAGTGTTCAGTTTAAGATTTAACTAATCTTATCATCATCATAGACAGTCCCTCGAACAATGATGACTTACTTCCACATGAGTTCGTAGATGTTTCAATGAAGGACCCAATGTTCCGGTACTGAACACCAATTGAGGGGGTGGAAGATGCCTGTGCGTGGATTTTTTAAACGTGTGGTGACCGTTGCACACCAGCCACCACACGGGCTCGACAGAGTTAGATCTTTATCCAGTGGCAAGGGTTAACCAGGACGACTGGAGACCTGCTCTGCTGCATGGACCCAGTGTGCGCACATATCGCACAGTGTGGGCTGGCCCGTGCTGCCCCTGGGCCCTCGCCTCTTCTGGGCACCTCTGCCACAATCTCTCGCCGCTCCTCCCCACGATCTCTCACTGCTCCTCTGTCACGAATTCTCACCGCTCCTCTGTCACGAACTCTCGCCGCACCTCTGCCACAAAAACTCACCGCACCTCTGTCACGATCTCTCGTCGCTCCTCCACCACGATCTCTCGCTCCTCTGCTGTACCTCGGCCCCGCCAATGTTCTTGCCCACGCCCTACAGCGACCTGGGTTTTGGTAACGTCATCCACGTGCTCCTTCCGTTGCACACGGAGTGGCTCACGCTGGAAGTTGACAAAATAAAGCATGTTTAAGCTGTGTCTGTGTGTGTGTGTGTGTGTGTGTGTGTGTGTGTGTGTATGTATGTGTGATATATAAACACTGAAGGATTGATTCTCCCAACCTGAGCAACCTTATTTGGCAGCTCAAATTATTTTCTTTTTTTAAAAAGTAAAAAAAATTCTTCGAGTGAATCAATAAGCCTATTGAGGTGAGGTTTGTCAGTGTTGGAGAATGAAATATCTTCTCCAACTTCTATCAGCCAATGTTGTTGTCAAGCACTTCCAACTCAAGTATGGCAATGCCAGAGCTAGAGCTCAGCTCCCTTTACCCTGCCCCAACAGTAGTTCTTCAACCCAACCTCGCCACATCCTCTCGTGCACCACCGTGAGTTCTTCCATCACCGCCCACTATACTTCCTTGAGTCAGGTTGTCCATTAGGGCTAATGTTGACTGCCCAGTTTTGTTCCAAGCAATCCTTATAGCCAGGAGAGTCGAGAGGATTTGGGGGAGAAATTCATTATCGCCTCGTTTGGGGGAGGGGGTAGCTTTTAAAAGATGGGAAATTTAGCACCAGGCGCTAATGCTTCCCAGCTTTCAAGAAATTGGCGTTAGCGCTCCTTCTTGGAGCGCTAAAGGACGCAGGCACCACGGAGACCTCCGCAACACTGCACACTGGACTGTGTTTCGATGCAGGTTTAGCGTAACTCCCCTCATTTTCAATTCTATACCTCTAGAAATAAACCCTCGTGCTTGGTTTGCTTTGCTAACCTGTGGCTAGCTTTAGTCGAGGGTGTTCGTCATGTTAAGGGAAACGAGGGCGCTATCCGAGCAGCAGTCGTAGCATCGAGTTCACGTCTTCAACTGTTCAGCGGCGTGTTACAGCAGCGGGAAGGAACTCCATGGAGATAAAAATATCCACGGTACAGATTTTAAAGGCAGGTATAAGAACTTTTGAGAAAGGACTTAAAGAATTGAGAAACATTTGGTTCTCGGAGAAAACAATTTGAAAGTGCCAGGGTTAGTTAGGGATTGATTTATCTTGCTCCTGTATAAATTTACATCGTGCTGCGCCAACACTAGTAAATTTAGCCTGAAGCATATGGTCTGTCAGTATGGTGTTTCTCCGACTGTGAGAAAGGCGAGGAGCATATGTTGGGCATCCGGCACTATTTCTGATGTACAGCCCAACCCAGCAGCACAAGGACAGAGTGTTCACCTTGAGCCATGCGATGGCAACCACAAAGTTAGGGTTTGGTTTCATGGGCATGTGGCTGTGTGTGAAAGTTGCATTTTGTGGTAAGAGCCAATCAAGAGCGTTGGGAGCGGAGTCCGAATTGCAACAGGATGAACATGGGATACGGTAGCATAGTGGTTATGTTACTGGACTAGTAATCCAGAGGCCTGAACTAATGATCCGGAGGCGTGAGTTCAAATCCCACCATGACAGCTGGGGAATTTAAATTCAGTTAATTAAATAAATCTGGAATTAAAAAGCTAGTATCAGTAATGGTGACCATGAAACTACCGGATTGTTGTAAAAACCCATCTGGTTCATTAATGCCCTTTAGGGAAGGAAATCTGCCGTCCTTACCTGGTCCGGCCTACATGTGACTCCAGACCCACAGCAATGTGGTTGACTCTGAACTGCCCTCTGAAATGGCCTGGCGAGACACTCGGTTGTACCAAACCGCTACAACAAAGTCAGCACTGAGGCGAGGACCCAGGGGCAGCACGGGCCAGCCCACACTGCGATATGTGTGCGCACTAGGTCCGTGCAGCAGAGCTGGTCTCCAGTCGTCTTGGGTAACCCTTGCCACTGGAACAAGACCTAGCTCTGTCAAGCGTGTGTGGTGGCTGGTGTGCAACGGCCACCACACGTTAAAAAAATCCACGCACAGGTATCTTCCACCCTTCAACATGTAGTTCGGGATCTGGAATATTTGGTCCTTCATTGAAACACCTGTGAACTCATCCCTTTTTGGTGTGGAAGCAAGTCATCCTCGATACGAGGGACTGCCTAAGGAGAAGACTGTGGGCTGCAGCGGTTCAAGAAGGCAGCTCACCACCACCTTCTCGAGGGCAATTTGGGATGGGCAATAAATGCCGGCCATGCCAGCGACGTCCAAATCCCGTGAATGAATAAAAAAAAACAGCTTGCATGATGTTAGAAGATGTTGCTTCAAGTGTCGACCGCTCCCAGAACTTTGCTGCGATATCTGTAGTACCGTAACCCAAGGCACAAACCACGGCGAGAAAGTGCATGGACAACTGATATCCCAGGAAAAAGCAGGACATTCTGCAACCTTTCAGTGTCGGGAAAGTTGAAAGCAACGCAGACAAGATGTATATAGGAGACGCCAAGCTTTGCAGGGGAATGAGAACTAAGGGGAAGTCTCCCTGCCTCTATGAAAGGAAAGGACAGGCAAAGGCTCATTAGACGGTGGTGCCTGTACAAAGTGCAGTCGTGTTCTATCAACACTGACGAGATTATAATTGATCACAGCATACCTCCAGCATGCAGTCTCATCTTGAGCTCTCGGAATAGGGGTGTGTAGCGTGCACAAGAGTGATAATGCTTCGGGTAATTGAATACAATGGGTTCGCAAGTTCAAAGTATTGAGCGTAATCTGGTTTTAATCAGCAGCCATGCAGGCAGCTGGCACTTGGTCCTCCAGGAGAAAACAAAAAGACCCAAATCTAACCACAGCACTAAAAGTCCAGCAAACATTAAGTGAAATTCAGTGGCATGTGGAGCCCATCGACTATGCTCAGGCTACTGGTGGGCCAGATGCAGGCTTATCACAATTAAACTGTGCCCAAGGTTGGCAACTGATACAGGTACTGCCAGGCAGCACAGAGGAGCAGCCAATGAGAAAAGAAGTGTCTTTGCTTCTTTGACAACCTTTACCTGAAGGCACACCAACTCCAAGCTGAGGTCCAGTTCTGGAGGCGCTCTCTCTTATCTCTCATGCATAAGCCTCAAAAAAGTTAGTGTTATTTGCAGAGGGTATCATTATCAAGGCCAATCCTACTCTCACACCAATGAAGCTGGAGAGCGAGCGACTTTACTTTGCCTAATCTAGGGGCACTGAGGACAAATGTAGCATCCCCTTTGCCTGCCCTGCCCCAAATCAACTAATTCAGCAGGGGTTAAACCTGGAGCAGTCCCAGTTAAAACTTGTTCGGTCATCAGGGAAGCAGAATTAAATCTTCTTCCTGTGTAGAGAATGGGTCATAATTTGCCGCTAGTTTGCCTTGCACCCTGCACGCTCAGATTTCTAAATACTCTGCGTGGCACATTGGTGAAAGTCTGAGCTGATAATGTCGCAACGAGGGAAACCAGGCATCAAGGCTCTGAATGAGCAGGGCAACCAACTGTGTATCTCCTTAACCAAGCAGACTGAAGGATTGTGAAATAACCAGCGCAAGGACAGAGAAAGCAGTGTAAAGCAGAGTGGGTGAAGTCAGTGTCAAATCAGGTACAGAAAACATGAAGGAATGATACCCCATACTGGTAATGGTTAATTTCCAAAGCCAGAGAGGTTGACTGGCAGTAATTGGCATTTATAACATGGCGAAAAGGGTACTTAGACGGAAATGGACAAGGCTTAACTTTTTATGGCGAGTTTAGTTTGTCTCCGGCATGGACTGGTTGGGCCGAATGGCCTGTTTCTGTGCCGTTTATCCTATGTGTCTACAGCGCAAACACAGCAACTTCCCGCCCTTCAACGGTGAGGCAGACAGCGAGATGTCGTTTTCGCAAAGCTAATGGTGGAGCGGGGCAACTTCTGTAGCTGTGGCTCAATGGGTAGCAGAAGGTTGTAGTTCGACGACAGAGAAAGAGACAGTCTTGGATCTGGCCTGGAGGCGACGTCGGTTGAACAGATTCCCACTGGTTCTGTAGTTTAGTTCCACTTCAGCGGGGAGCTTGTTGAGTGTGAGGTGGAGCATTGCAGCGAGGAAGATCGAGTAGACTGTAATTCCCATATTGGACTGTTCAGTCACCTGAGAACTCGCTTTTGGAGTGGAAGCAATGCTTCCTCGATTTTGAAGGACTACCTACGATGATGGGCAGAAAGTTGTGGGTTCAAGTCCCACTCCAGGGACTTGAGCACATAAATCTAGACTGATACTCCCGGTGCAGTACTGAGGGAGCGCTGCACTGTCGGAGATGCCGTCTTTCGGATGAGACGTTAAACCGAGGCTCTGTCTGCTCTCTCAGACGGATGCAAAATGTCAGTTATCCCCGATGTCCTGGGGCCAATATTTATCCCTCAATCAACATAACAAAAAAACAGATTATCTGGTCATTATCACATTGCTGTTTGTGGCAGCTTGCTGTGCGCAAGTTGGCTGCCGTGTTTCCCACATTACAACAGTGAATACACTCCAAAAGTACTTCATTGGCTGTAAAGTACTTTGAGACGTCCGGTGGAGGTGAAGCTGCTGTACCATTTGTGCATCAATAACGGTGAGCACCATTTGCCTCACCGCTATTTTGCTGCAGTTTATGGCCGGGCCGGGATATAATGCACTTGCAACTTCAGCGCACGAGTTAAATGGTTGGATCATTTACCACAACACGCATTCCATAGCCACCCACCATTTCCTCTCCCGATCTAAAGGAACCAAGGTAAATAAAACTCAATCTGCTCAGCAAACTTCAGAGGAAAATCTTGCAATAATAATATTTTTATTTTACATGAAATGCGGAATCCGAACAGTTAGAAATGAAACTGGCAACTTATTCTTCAAGAAAAATCTATAATGGAGTGAAATGGAGTTTTTAAATCAGAGCTTTTTTTTTGAGAAGTAGGACAAGTAATTACAAAACACCCACCCTCTTCCCATATCTCCTTCAACCCCTTTTCCTTTATCCACCGACCCAATCTAATCTTGAATGTTGATATAATTTCAGCCTCAACCACTTACCTGGGAAGTGAATTCCACAGCCTCATAACTGTGTGTGTGAAGAGCAAAT
Organism: Pristiophorus japonicus; assembly: GCF_044704955.1. Lineage (NCBI taxonomy): Eukaryota > Metazoa > Chordata > Chondrichthyes > Pristiophoridae > Pristiophorus > Pristiophorus japonicus. The sequence continues at coordinate 170,660,817 of NC_091991.1, read as the reverse complement.
TTCTCCTGTTCTCTATCTCTTTCAGTTAGCCTTGCATCTGTGGCTTTTAGTTATTGTTCACTCAACTACTGGAAATAATCTGCCTCCAACTAACCTGCCCCACCTTTTCATAATTCTGAACACTTCCAAATATAACGGCCCATAATCTACGATGCTTTAACAAAAAATGACTTTCTATCAAAGCTCTTTATGATGGTCCATCAGTAGTGCAAGCCATTCCCACCACGAAAGATCTGAGAGAATCCTAACCCCATGAGATATTTGAGCCGAGCTTCCTCCGGAGGAGAGGATGATGGGCCTCAGCCATTAGAGCCTGAATATCATGTAGCCACATTGGAGCAGGAGTAGGCCATTCAGCCCTTTTAGCTTGTTCCGCTGTTCAATTAGACCATGGCTGATCTTTGACCTAAACTCCACTTTCCCGCCCGATCCCCATATCCCTTGATTTCTCTTGAGTCGAAAAATCTATCTCAGCCTTGAATATACTCAACGATTCAGCATCCATTGCCCTCTGCGGCAGAGAATTCCAAAGGTTCTCAACCCTCTGAGCGAATAAATTCCTCCTCATCCTCATTAAATGGCCTTCCCCTTATCCTGAGATTGTGCCCCCTCGTTCTAGACTCTCCAGCCAGGGGAAACAACCTCTCAACATCTGTCAATGCCCCTCAGAATCTTGTGTTTCAATGAGATCACCTCCCATTCTTCTAAAGTATAGGCCCAATCTACTCAATTTCTCCTCATTGGACAACCCTCACAGTATCAGGTGGACCTATCCTGTCTTGCAGTACAAATCCTCCACGATCCGATACAAATTGCTATTAGCACGGATGATAAGTCAATGGTACAGATTATCTAATCCCTCCTGGTTGATCAGAGGCAGTGATTGAGGGTAGAAGACAACATTAAAAAAAAGTGAAATGAATCATTCAGACCCAACTAATGAGTGAACTGGTCTCATTTTATACCCCAACTCAGATGTTGAATAATTGGTTTGTTTTAAACTTACCCCCACCCCCCTCACTGGGCTTTTTAAGATTTGAACACAAGCGAGACTGGAATTCTTTTTGTTCTGGCCAAAAACTGGAGGTTGAGGCCTTATAATAATTCAAACTGGGAGCTAAATCAGAGCCATGTTTAATGTGAAATATGATCCACGCGCAGTTTTGACAGCAGGCTTTATACAGTGCAGATGCTGTTCTTACAGAGATTCCCTTATTGTAGATGCCTTACGATCGCACAGCGTGCAGACTGTGCCTTTACAGCTGCAACAATCTGCGCTGTGCTATGAGTGGCATGCAGTGTGGGTGGAGAGCTATTACTCTGGTACCGGCAAGGTGCCCGCTTCCAGCACCGCGCGTCATAACTTTTCTCAAGCTAGAGTAACGCGCTTGAGGTTATGGTACACCACGTGTGGGATCCCTCTCACCCAGCCACCGCCATGGGTTACTGAGATGAGCACACTGTAATCGTTAGCTCCACTGGGGATGTCAACTGAGTCGCAGGAGCCTGTTAGAGCGGCTTGCTCGCTTAAATCCACTACCTTACCGTGGAGGTTAAAGTTAGTAAAGTAAAAAAAAAAAGAAGAAAGACTTTCATTTATATTCCTTCTAGAGGACCCCACAGTACAACCTGAAGGATCAAACCTTCCTCGCAAACGGTGGACAACCATCAACCGCCTCAGAACCGGTCATGGTAGATGCTGCCACCTTCTCCATAGATGGAAGATTTAGGAACATAAGAACATAAGAAATAGGAGCAGGATCAGGCCATTGGCCCCTCGACCCTAGTCCGCCATTCAATAAGATCATGGATGATCTGATCCCAGGCTCAACTTCACTTCCCTGCCTGTTCCCCATAACCTTTTATTCCCCTTTCATTCAAAAATCTGCCTATCGCCACCTTAAATATATTCACTGACCCAGCCTCCACAGCTCTCTGGGGCACAGAATTCCACGATTTATGACCCTCAGAGAAGAAATTCCTCCTCATCTCAGTTCCAAATGGGCGACCCCTTATTCCTAAACTATGCTCCCTAATTCTAGATTCCCCCACGAGGGGAAACATCCTCTCTGCATCTACCTTGTCAAGCCCCCTCAGTATCTTATACGTTTCAATAAGATCACCTCTCATTCTTCTAAACTCCAATGAGTATAGGCCCAACCTCCACAACCTGCGACTGTGGAGCTCCTAACCAGACCCTGGAGCACATCATTAAGCACTACCCTCAGCAGAAATTTGCAGGCAGCCTAGAAGATATCCACGCTGTTACACCAGCAGCTTTGGCCTGGATATCCAACTTAGATACTGACATTTGATTTGCTTTGCTGCTAACATACGAAAGAAGAAGATTTCTGTAGCACGTTTCATGACCTTAGGATGTCCCAAAGCGCTTTACAGCCAATGAAGTACTTTTGGAGTGTAGTCACCGTTGTAATGTGGGAAACGGGGCAGCCAATTTGCGCACAGCAAGCTCCCGCAAACAGCAATGTGACAATGACCAGATAATCTGTTTTTAGTGATGCTGATTGAGGGATAAATATTGGCCAGGACACCGGGGATAACTCCCCTGCTCTTCTTCAAAAATAGTGCCATGGGATCTTTTATGTCCATCTGTGAGGGCAGATGGGGCCTCAGGTTTAACGTCTCATCCGAATGACAGCAACTCCCACATTGCGGCACTCCCTCAGTACTGTGCTGGGAGCATCAGCCGAGTTTTTTGTGCTCAAGTCTCTGGAGCGGATGTTGAAACCACAATCTTCTGATTGAGAGGCGGGTGAGTGCTGCCCATTGAGCGAGCAACTTGTGCTGACCTCACTCAAACCTTCCTTTTCCAGTAAATCAAGCAGGCAATGCTAAAACTGTTGCGACAGATACCGAGAAAAACTTCGTCCCAGAAAGCGAAATTCCAGAACACGGGTGTAATCGTTTTTATTTAATAACTTGCCCTTTCAACGCGCCTGCTCGCACATAATTCATTCACAAACAAAGCAGGTTGGAGCCAGCAATCTAAAATCTCAGTGACACACATTTGCTACTGCAGCTGCACATGTTTATGTATTTTTTTTTAAAAGGGATCATAGAAACATCGAGCCTGCACCACCATTCAATATGATCATGGCTGATCATGCAACTTCAGTACCCCATTCCTGCTTTCTCTCCATACCCCTTGATCCCTTTAGCCGTAAGGGCCACATCTAACTCCCTTTTGAATATATCTAACGAATTGGCCTCAACAACTTATTCTTAAACAGCCTATGAGCAGTAGTCTCTGTTCATCTGCCTCTTTCGGATGATATGTTAAACCGAGGCCCCATCTGCCCTCTCAGGTGGACATAAAAGATCCCGTGACACTATTTCGAAGATGAGCAGGGGAGTTTTTCCCGGTGTCCTGGCCAATATTTATCCCTCAATCAACATAACAAAAAGACAGATTATCTGGTCATTATCACATTGCTGTTTGTGGGAGCTTGCTGTGCGCAAATTGGCTGCAGTGTTTCCCACATTACAACAGTGACTACACTCCAAAAGTACTTCATTGGCTGTAAAGCGCTTTAAAACGCCCGGTGGTCATGAAAGGCGCTATATAAATGCAAGTTTTTCTTTGTCTCTCTCGCTTTCTCTTTCTATCTTTCTTTCTCTCTCTCCAGTTCTGCTCTCTGGGTCTGAATCCAGCCCAGGTTCTCCGCTCATTGTAAGGGTCCGACAAAGGGCTTGCCAATCCGCCAGGGTTGTCCTGGAGTCTCCGGGAATTGAAGGTTAATCACCAGGATGCCGCTGGGAGCAACACCCGGGAGAAAAATCATTAGGGCGTTAGAAAAAAAAAAAAATTCTTTCCATTCTTTTGTTTATTAGTTATAAAAACATTGGCGAAGGAAAAGAAAAGGCTGTTTGGCCGACAGTCATGGAGCTCCCAAATGGGTAACGAAGAGTTTGTTTGCTTTCCGATTGGCCGTGGAAAGGTGGTGCACGGCGAGGATAGAGGTGTCGGGCGACCAATGGGGGGAGCGCAGGGGGTCACATGGTGAAACCTCCAGGAATATGACCAGCCAGAGGTAGCAACCCAAGTCCTACACAAAGCAGCTAAGGGATCATTTTAGTTTCATTCTTAGTGGTACAACACAAAGCAGCCCATAAATCCATACAAAAAGGCTCTCTCACCCGTCAGGGAGGCGATAAGGAGAGCGGTAACACTAGTCCCACTGCTGCAGAAGCTGCTCCTCCAAGGTTGCGATGGACACTTTCTTGTTGCGGTGTGGCGAGCTCTACTGGCAATCCCTCCCGTTGGACTCTACTCTGCAGAGCTCAACGCTGACAGCAAGTGCATTCGTTCCCCCCTGCACAGACATTAAGAACAACTACAACTTGCATTTATATAGCACCTCCAACGTAGTAAAACGGCCCAAGACACTTCGCAGGAGCGTCATCAAACAAACATTTGATACACCAAGCCATATAAGGAGATATTGGGTCAGGTGACCCAACACTTGGTCAAGTTGGCCAAAAGCAGCCCATAAAGTCACCACAGCTCTACGGAAGCCCAGGATGTAGCAATGTGCCTGGGAATGATCCGATTAAGCCAATTAGCATTTACTCGGGAGCACAAAAGCTCCATTTTGTGCCAGTGGCCCAGGGTTTTGAGGAGGCCACAGTGCCTTGTTATCCATTAACATGTGCTCGACCAGAGCTGAATTCTGCCCTGTGTGCAACACCAACTGAACTCTTAACTGCAAGCACTGCAGGAAACGCACACACACTGCCCACAGGAAAATACTTTGGGATCAGATAATAAATATGATTGGCACCAAAGTGGCTGACTAAGTTAATGCAGGAATCATAGCTCGCACTGTGCTGGTTTGGCTGTAGTCAGTGCTCTGCTTGCCGAATACAGTAGCTCGTTTGTGAGACGCAAACTGTACTTTCAAAGTCCTGCAATTGCTGTTAACTCTTGGTTGTTTGAAAAGCTTCCTCCGTAATCGGGATTGCAACAGAGGAAGCGGACAGGGATGGGGAGGGTATATCTTGGTGTAGGGTTGCCAATTTGGGCTGGGTGTATGCCTGGAGGTTTCATCACGTGACCTCCCCCACGCCCCCCACTCCCGCCGTTGGTCGTCCAACATGCGATTTCTCTCCCGGGTTGTCCACAGCAGTGCCGCGGACATTAATCTTGAATTCCTGGAGGCTCCAGGACAATCCCACAGGATTTAGAATCATAGAATAGTGCCGCACAGAAGGCGGCCATTCGGCCCATCAAGTCTGTGCCGGCTCTTTCGAAGAGCAACCCAGTTAGTCCCACTCCCCCCGCTCTTTCCCCATATCCCTGCAATTTTTTTTCCTTCAAGTATTTATCCAATTCCCTTTGAAGGCTACGATTGAATCCGTTTCCACCGCCCTATCAGGCTGTGCAATCCAAATCCTAGCCACTCATTGCGCAAAAAAGTTTTTCTCATCTGCCCTCTGATTCTTTTGAAAATTGCCTTAAATCTGTGTCCTCTGGTTACCGACCCTTCATCCATTGAAAACAGTTTCTCTTCAATGACTCAATCCCAACCCTAAGCGGGACAAAGCCCTGTACGACTGTCGTTATGTGTTCAGATTTGGTTCGTGGAGCATCAGCAAATTTACTGGTTGACAAGTCAGGTGGGTGTGGGAAATGTCATTAAACCGTCAATTTATTATCAAGAAGACGCCAGCGAATGCTTTTGCGAAAGGGTCATTTCTTGGCGCAGGACAGTAGAAACCCTTGACTTAACGGAATCACAGGCTTGGCACTGAGGCGTGAGGGCAATGGGAAAGGGCTGTGCAATTGCTAAACAATGCAGCGAGCTGAATGGCTTGGCTTCGTTCCTACTCTCGCTCGAATGCGATTATGTTCACTAATTAGAAGCAACATTTTGCGAGTGGATTATGAATCACAGGCCTGTTCTGTCCATGACCGGTTACTGATTATGTATGCAACAGGGGAAAAAAAAGTTGCTTTGTGTAACACTCAAAGGGGTTCCGAAAGCTCCATTAGTGGCACAATTAGATCCAAGGAACACCTACTTAGAGCTCCTAAATATCGGGCAGCAAAATTAATTCTGAAAGTATTGTGTGTTTGTCTCAGTGTATGGGGGGAGGGGGGTTCTAATTTATCGAGCAGGGTAAGGGACGGTACTGTTTGTGATCCATCCAAGGAATACCATCAACAACCAAGAGACCATCTATCTAAAGTTCTCACAGAACTGGCACACTGGGAATCCAAGCCTATGTTCAATCATTATTGCTGCTCCAATTATTGATGCACTATTTGTTGCCCATGAGCCTAATGCTCAGTAAATGGAACAGTTAAGGATGGTCTTTTCCTGCTTTCATATGGTAGTAGCAAAACAAATCAACTCAGATATCAATATCTAAGTTGGATATCCAGGCCAAAGCTTCCGGTGTAACAGCGTGGCTATCTTGTAGGCTGCTCCAAATTTCCTCTGAAGTGCTCAGTGATGTGGTCCAGGGTTTGACTCGGAGCTCCACAGTCGCATGATGGGGGCTGCTTTAGTCTTCCATTATGGAGAAGGTGGCAGCATCGACCATGACCGGTTCTGAGGCGGTTGATGGTTGTCCACTGTTTTGCGAGGAAGGTTTGATCCTTCAGGTTGTACTGTGGGGTCCTCTGTAAAGAAGCAGTTCTTCTGAGTATTTTGCCATCGGTCATCAAGGCTGAGGGGAGATCGCTGACGGTCCAAAATGGTCTTCTAGATTTGAGCCAGGTTGGTGGCAGGTTGTTCATGTCAGCCTGGATCGGCATGCCTCTCCCGGTCTAGCGGTTATATTCTCTGGAGACTGCATATCCGCAGCGTAGGTGTGGTGGTGCGATGTTTGCACGGGCAGCCAAGGTGTTGGGTGTAGCACCCTGAACCTCTGAAATGGAAGATTGTAGGTTCAAGTCCCACTCCAGGGACTTGAGCACAAAAATCTAGGCTGACACTTCAATGCGATGGCTGAGGGACGCTGCTCTGTCAGAGGCCCCGTTTGCTTTCTAAGGTGGACGTAAAAGATCCCACGGCACCATTTCGAAGAAGAGCAGGGGAGTTACGTACGGGACTGTTTCTTAGAACAGTATGTAACAGAGCCTACAAGGGAGCAAGCCATCTTGGATCTGGTCCTGTGTAATGAGACAGGAAAAATAAACGATCTCCTCATAAAAGATCCTCTCGGAATGAGTGATCACAATATGGTTGAATTTGTAATACAGATTGAGGATGAGGAAGTTGTATCAGAAACGAGGGTACTATGCTTAAACAAAGGGGACTACAGTGGGATGAGGGCAGAGTTGGCTAAAGTAGACTGGAAATAAAGACTAAACGGTGGCACAATTGAGGAACAGTGGAGGACTTTTAAGGAGCTCTTTCATAGTGCGCAAAAAAAATATATTCTAGTGAAAAAGAAGGGCGGCAAGAGAAGTGATAACCAGCCGTGGATAACCAAGGAAATAAAGGAGAGTATCAAATTAAAAACCAATGCGTATAAGGTGGCCAAGGTTAGTGGGAAACTAGAAGATTGGGAAAATTTTAAATGACAGCAAAGAATGACTAAGAAAGCAATAAAGAAAGGAAAGATAGATTACGAAAGTAAACTGGCGCAAAACATAAAAACAGATAGTAAAAGCTTTTACCGATATATAAAACGGAAGAGAGTGACTAAAGTAAATGTTGGTCCCTTAGAAGATGAGAAGGGAGATTTAATAATGGGAAATGTGGAAATGGCTGAGACCTTAAACAATTATTTTGCTTCCGTCTTCACAGTGGAAGACACAAAAACAATGCCAAAATTTGCAGGCCACAGGAATGTGGGAAGGGAGGACCTTGAGACAATCACTATCACTAGGGGAGTAGTGCTGGACAGGCTAATGGGACTGAAGGTAGACAAGTCCCCTGGTCCTGATGAAATGCATCCCAGGGTATTAAAAGAGATGGCTGAAGTTATAGCAGATGCATTCGTTATAATCTACCAATATTTATTCCTCAATTAACATAACAAAAACAGATTATCTGGTCATTATCACACTGCTGTTTGTGGGAGCTTGCTGTGTACTGCTGGGTTTCCTACATTACAACAGTGACTACACTTCAAAAGTATTTGATTGGCTGTAAAGCGCTTTGGGACATCTTACGGTTGTGAAAGGCGCTACATAAATGCAAGTCTTTCCTTTTTTCCCTTTTTTTTTACCAGCAGCAAGTGCTGTGAAATGACCAGAACCAGAATTTCCCTTCCCCTGCCCAGGCCCGTGAGGTTAGTTTAAATGTCCCTGCTGTCTCCTCTGCTGAGGCCAGATAACTCGGCAAGGACTAGTGGTCTAACAAAGCTGGATAGACCGGGAGGGATCCAAGTTCAATTGCTGAGCTACATTAGTTAACCTCAGCTAGGATAACAGCGTTGAGGAGGTTGGGATACTGCAATTGGCCTTCATGTTGCTAGGCTGCAGAGGGATGGAAAATATCAATACCAACCAGGGTTCCCACTTGTTAACCCACTGATCCATGTTGCAAGTGCACCTTTGTCAATGTTATGTGATCTGCCTTCTCTCGGAGGCCAAAATCTTGTATAGGCTCACACATAAGTGCCCACTTTTGATGGGATACTGGCAGGCGGCCACACCATTACTCGGACTTCCACCTGATCTCCCACAATTAAATAGTCTGTGCAGACACACAAGTGGAATGGCCACTCGCGGGGCCTCCAGTGCCCAGAAGTCACTGCCCGTGGGAGAAAAAAAAATATACAGGTTTTTCTTCATTCAACGTACTGTTACAAGCACAAAGAGCAGACTCTTAACAGTTCACCAACCTTCTAACCTTTGGCATTTTAAACACAGAAGTTGGATCGTCCCTACTTAGAAAAATATTTTATAGAAATAGGCTAGAATTCAACCCTCGCAAGAACATAGTTTTTCGGTGATCCACAAATCCAAGGGTTTCACAACTTCTTTAAACTTGTACAAAGCGACAAAGTATTCAGAGCGCAGAAACAGGCCGTGCAGCCCAATTGGTCCGTGCCGGTGTTTATGCTCCACACGAGCCTCCTCCCACTCTCTGCATCTAACCCCATCAACATAACTTCTATTCCTTTCTCCCTCGTGTGTTTATCTAACTTTTCTGTAAATGCATCGATACTATTTGCCTCAAGCACTCGCTGTGGTAGCAACTTCCACATTCTCACCACTCTCTGGGAGAAGAAGTTTCTCCTGAATTCACTCCTGGATTTATTAATGACGATCTTATAGTTATGGCCTCCTAGTTCTGGTCCCGCAAGTGGAAACATCTCGATGTTTTCATAACCTTGCAGGCCTCTATCAGCTCACAATGATGTACAGTACACAGGCCTTCACTGTCCCTGCAGTGCTTGCTGTTCATGTAAAGGAACAGCCAAAACAGATTAAAATTGAGCCTTCGTCTATAGTATCAAAAAAAATGTGATACATTGATTCTGTGCTTTATAAATAGAGGCGTAGGGTACAAAAGCCGTAGGTTATACTTAATCTATATAAAACACTAGTTTGGTTCCAGCTGGAGCATTGTGTCCAATTTTAGGCTCAACACTTTAGGAAGGACGTGAAGGCTTTGGAGAGGGTACAGAAGAGATTTACTAGAATCGTTCCAAGGAGGAGGGATTACAGTTATGTGGGTACAGGGTAGTGGATACGGATTTAGTAGTAACTGTAATGTATTTGCTTCATGGGTTCTTTGCTTAACAATTCATAGCAACACATTGTATTAAGAACTAGTTGGTTTATTAACAAAGGTTTAACAATCACATTACACGTTACCAGTTCATCCACTAGACTCACAACTGCATACCTCATCGTGGATGACCCAGACCCAATGGACTGGGGTTTTATTGAGTCTTGTGAACATCACATGACTGGCTAAGCCACTCACAGTGCAACAACTCTACAACTACTTTAATTTTAAACTTTAAATTAAGTGTCCCCTTTTGGCAAGGGCACTAGACCCACAAATTTCCAAATAAAACTTTAATGGAAACTTAAATCAAATTAAAATTTGGTTGCCGGGGGCAATGATGCACTCCAGTCCCTCCGGCGCTCACCTCTCGTGGAAGGCCGCGAGCGTACCGGTGGACACCCCGGCATGAACGTAGCAACAGCTCCAAAAACTGTGAGCATACACACAAGTGCATACATTACTGTAGCCTTCAAAAAGGAATTGGATAAATGCATGAAGGAGAAAAAATTGCAGGAGTATAAGGAAAGAGCAGGGGAGTGGGACTAACGGGATTGTTCTTCGAAAGAGCCGGCGCAGACTCGATGGGCCGAATGGCCTCCTTCTGTGCTGTACTAATCTATGATTCGAAAAGAATCTTTTCTTTTCTAGATAAAATGTTTATCTTTCTAACATTTGTGAACATATCTAAATGGCCCAATGGAAAAGCCACTTTGGCCGTCAACATGCACATCATGTATCCAAGAAGAATCAATGAGCTTTTCATTCCGTGTATTGTGTAGTTAACCATTTTACAGCCGCAGCACTACGATAACCACTGGGATATTCCTGGCAGGTTATATTTTTCCCCACGTCAACTCTTGAGATGATATGGTCAATGTGTCCAGAAGGTGTGTGTCCAAAGTAGTGTCCAGCTGCCACATATAGCACCCAGAAAGAAAGACTTGCATTTATATAGCGCCTTTCATGACCACCGGGCATCTCAAAGCGCTTTACAGCCAATGAAGTACTTTTGGAGTGTCGTCACTGTTGTAATGTGGCAAACGCGGCAGCCAATTTACGCCCAGCAAGCTCCCACAAGCAGCAATGTGATAATGACCAGATAATCTGCTTTTAGTGATGTGATTGAGGGATAAATATTGGCCTCAGGACATCGGGGATAACTTCCCTGCTCTTTTTCGAAATAGTGCCATGGGATCTTTTACGTCCACCTGACAGCAGACGGGGCCTCGGTTTAACGTCTCATCTGAAAGACGGCACCTCCGACAGTGCAGCACTCCCTCAGCATTGCACTGGAGTGTCAGCCTAGATTTATGTGCTTAAGCTCCTGGAGTGGGCCTTGAACTCACAACCTTCTGACTCAGAGGCGAGAGTGCTACCCACTGAGCCACAACTAAACACATTTAGCTCGCCCGCTGTGGGGGCGGCTCCTGCAAGCTCTACAACAACAACATGCATTTATATAGCGCCTTTAACGGAGTAAAGCTTCCCAAGGTCCTTCACAACAAAATCTGATTGCAAGCCATAGAAGGAGACATTAAATAAAAATAAAATTTGGATTTGTATAGCGCCTTTCACGGCCACCGGACGACTTAAAGCACTTTACAGTCGATGGAGTACTTTTCGAAGTGTAGTCACTGTTGGACTGTAGGGATAGTAAGAGGTCGGTTTTAAGGAGCATCTTACAGGAGGAAAGAGAGACGTAGAGAGTCAGAGAGGTTTAGGGAGAGAGTTCCAGAGCTCTATAATACAGCTACTCATGCAGTTTCTACAGCCCGACTGCTAGGGAAGTAGCAAAAATAGGCCACGTCAACTTTCCACTTCTCATGAATTACTTCCCTTCAGTTGATTTGCATATTGCACTGATCCACGCCATTTATCATATCTGCCCGTTTTATTTTAGCTGAGGCTATACACCTATAAATATAATTTATAACGTATCACGAGTTTGAGGGAAGCGGTCATACTGCTACAACAGGGAAAAGAACAAAAATGGTTTGCTCAGCTTGGTATGTAGCGTTCCCATGTTGCACACGTGTTTGAAATCCAACACCGCTGGATATTTTGTCGGATTGCTCAGCGTTTTCCATTCCCCGGTATTGGAAACAGTAAGACGCAGACTTTAGCTTTAATTATGCTGGTTTGCCGAGGTCACATCGATTCCAAATTGGTTTCATGGCAGTTTGAGCTCCAAATGGCACCGCCAGTGTAAACTGTAGGTGGTTCCCTCGCCAAATTAACCCTCAATTAGGTTGGAATGTAGTCACTGTTGTAATGTAGGGAACGCAACAGCCAATTGGCACACTGCAGGCTCCCTCAAACAGCAGTATGATAATGAAAGAAAGAAAGAAAGAAAGACTTACATTTATTTATTAATGACAAATGAATCTGTTTTTAGTGATGTTGGTTGAGGGATAAATATTGGCCCTGACACCGGGGATAACTCCCCTGCTCTTCTTCAAAATAGTGCCATGGGATCTTTTATGTCCAGCTGCGAGGGAAGACAGGACCCAAAGACAACAACTCTGACAGTGCAGCACTCCCTCAGCACTGCACAAGTCCATGTAGTGGCATTTGATTCCACAACCTTCTGACAGTGAGGTGGAGCATGGCAGTGAGGAAGATTGCGAAGAGGGTTGGAGCGATAACACAGCCCTGTTTGACCCCAGTCCGGACGTGGAATGGGTCTGTAATGGATCCGTTGGTAAGGATCACGGCCTGCATGTCCTCGTGGAGCAGGCGAAGGATGTTGACAAACTTTTGGGGGCACCCAAAACGGAGGAGGACGCTCCATAAGCCCTCACGGTCGACAGTGTCAAAGGCCTTTGTAAGACCGAAAAAGGCCATGTGTTAGGGCTGGCGCTGCTCCCTCCATTTTTCCTGCAGTTGTCGTGCTGCAAAGATCATGTCCGTTGCACCTTGTAGGGGACGAGATTCACACTGCGATTCCGGGAGGAGCTCCTTGGCCTCGGTGAATACATCGACTATATCCTGGAGTTCAGCCTCAGAATGTGCGCAGACGCAGGCGTCTTCCTCGATTCCGAGGGACTGCCGATGACAACCCTTTGACTCGGAGACAAGAGTGCTGCCCACTGAGCCACGTTTATGTAATGGCAGGACTTATAATTGTGGTTTCAGTCTAATCGGCACAATAGTCTGTCTAGGAGTTTTCTGACCAATTGACGAAATGTTTAGTTACAGGATGATTACATTTTTTTCTCCCCAAGTTCGACCCACGTTAGAAACACTCAACGCATCTCCTTTTCAGTTCCTTGTATGCCTTCAGCTGCCAAAGCCCTTAAGCTCTAGAATTCTCTCCCCAAACCTCTACACTTTTCTCCCTTCTTTGAGGCACTCCTTAAAACCTACTTTTTTTTTGTTATTCGTTCGTTCATGGGATGTAGACGTCGCTGGCAAGGCAACCATTTATTGCCCACCCCGAATCGCCCCCCGAGAAGATGGTGATGATCTGCCTTCTCGAACCGCTGCAGTCCTCGAGGTGAAGGTGCTCCCGCAGTGCTGTTAGGGAGACCTTTACTAAGCCGTGCCTTTAGCTGCCAAGCCTCAAGTTCTGTAAGTCCCTCCCTAAACCTCTCCGCCTCTCTACTCTCCTTCAAGACGCTCCTTAAAACCTACCTCTTTGACCAAGCTTTTGGTCACCTGTTACCTAATATCTCCTTATTCGGCTCGGTGTCAAATACTTGTCTGATTACACTCCTGTGAAGTGCCTTGGGATGTTTTACTTTGTTAAAGGCACTATATAAATGCAAGTTGTTGCTCCTGTTAATAGAGAGCGTGTGAACCACTGCAAAAATAAACCTTTGATTTTCTTCATGCTTCATAACAACAGCTTCACACCATTAGAGCAAATACTAGATTGTGGCATAGAGTCAGGTTACAGACCATCATCATCATAGGCAGTCCCTCAGAATCAAGGAAGACTTGCTTCCACTTTAAAAGTGAGTTCTCAGGTGACTGAACAATTCAATACAAGAATTACAGTCTCTGTCACAGGCGGGACAGACAGTGGTCGGAGGACTGGGTGGGTGGGACAGGTTTGACGCACGCTCCTTCTGCTGTCTGTGCTTGGTTTCTGCATGCTCTCGGCGATGAGACTCGAGCGCCCTCCCGGATGCTCTTCCTCCACTTTGGGCGGTCTTGGGCCAGGCACTCCCAGGTGTCGGTGGGGAACCGGCAGCTTCTCGGTCTTTAATGATAAATAACGCAGCAATTTGTGATTTTCTTTTCTTCCAGGAAGTAAAACTTCTCATCATTGTATCATTTACTCTGCCTGATGAACTCTTGTGTATATTCAGAACTGACCAAGAAATCGGCTTGTTTTTCGAAATTTTACAAATATGTCGGTTGGCAGTGAGTAATTTAGCTTTGAAATTCAAAGTGTCCAGCCACCTGGATTTTTTTGATTCTGCCGAGTTTGTTGGATATGTGTAGATCTAAGACCATGTTTCAACCAACAACCTGATGTAGTCAACAAAGAGCCATTGTAGGGAACAGTAACCTGGAGCGCGGTGAATATGGCTTCACATATGCTAGAGTTACAGCAGACCTAACACTTCTTGCTACTGCCGATTAATGTGCAGGGAAGGGGAAGAGGCCAATTGGCTGAGCCAAAAATCTTATTCAGTGTAGGATTACTGAACTCCAGGGTATGTGGCTGCAACTGAGAGTTTGTAGTACTATGTATAGAAGATGAGCAGGCGTCGTCACAGTGCAATGATGCACAATGTACTGAATGCAAGTGGGCTTGTGTCTACAACTGTCCGAGACAAGGTATTATAGTAATCATGGTCCTGGGCTAATAACCCACAGGTTGTGGGTCTCATGCATGCATGTGTGAGTAGAGCTGTTGAGTTGGGAGTGGCTGAGCCAGTCACGTGATGTTCACAATACTCAATAAAACCCCAGCCAGTTGAGTTCGAGGGATCCACGATGAGGCAGGTGGCTGTGAGCCTGGTGGATGAACTGGTAATGTCTCCCATTCAAGTACTAACGCTTAGCTTCCGAGATCAGGCGAGATCGGGCGTTTTCAGACTAGTGTGGTCGTAGGGCACTTGTATAATTTCTGTTTTTAGTGCCCGAAAACAAACAACCCCCCCCCAAAAAAAGGGGCACTGGAAAAAAATATATTTTGGAGTGTGACCCCCCCCCTTGCAGGAGGCATTTGTTTAAAGTGCACAACTAAAATAGTTGAACTGGTAATGTGTAGTGTGATTGTTAAACCTTTTGCTAATAAACCAACTAGTTCTTAATAGCAATGTGTTGCTATGAATTCTTAAGCATGAAGCAAATACATTGCAGTAAGTGCTGAAAAAGACCATGTCATAAAAACCCTACTCTTCAGGAAAGTGATCCTGCTCACAACCCCCACCGCCCCCCCCCCTACCCCCGGCCCGCACGTGACTCCAGTCCCACACTACACAAAGTTAACTCTTGATGCCCTCTTGGTTACAAAACACGGCTGCTGAAGAAAGCAGCCCGCCACCACCTTCTCAGGGCAACTTAGGAACGGGCAATAAATGCCATTTTGCCCGCATCCAGAGAACGAATATACATGCACACAAAACTGCCGAGCTATCCAAAGGCTAGGGGCCAAGGGGCATGGAAGGTCCTCCAGGGAAGGATGGGAAATTGTAGGATAGCGCAAGAGGGGCAAAGGTTTAGGGGCAGAATGGATGGCACGCTTTCGGTGTGAATATCAGAACCCAGGAACATTGGAACAGCCCACAAGTCATTGCAACCCAATTACTACTGGTGATGTACAACTTTTTGAAGTTAGGTGTTCTCGGATTTGGGAGCCAGCCTTTTGAAGATGGATGCAAACCGTAAGAAGTCAAGCTAATACAAATTTTTTTTAATGCCAGTCTTCAGTTGGGTCACATCACGAAGGGGGAAATTTAATTATTTCCTTGGAGTGAAAGAAAGGAAAGAATGGTATTGATATAGCGCCTTTCACAACCTTAGGACGTCCAATGGTGCGGCTTATGGGTTCAGTCACTGTTGTAATGTAGGAAAGGCAGCAGCCAAATTGCGCACAGCAAGCTCCCACAAACACCAATGTGATCGTGATAAGATGACCTGTTTTTAGGTGTTGTTCGAGGAATAAATATTGGCCAGGGAGAACTCCCCCTGCTCGTTTTAAAAGAAGTGCCGTGCGATCTCTCACGCCCAGCTGAGGGGCACGACACGCTCCCACAAACAGCAATGTGATGGATTATCATTCCAACAACATTAGAGGAAGTAAAACAAATTCCAGCTTATTTTTATTTTTCAAAGTCTCGGTTTAAAGTCTGACCTCAGAGGACCGCATTTTGTGCTGAAGTCTCCGGAGCGGGACGCAAACCCACATGCTGCAGATTCACAGGCCGGAGGAGTGCGGCCAACTGAGCCACACTCACTTATCACTCACTCGGTCACATGGCATGCTGCACTTTAAAATGGGCATGTTACATGATGCTTGGATAAACTTAAGATTGGAGTCCCAGTCAGAACCAGAGAGGCATTATTTTCAAATTTCCCCAAATTGATACAAAATGCGTTGCAATTGTGGCAAAGATGCTGGGGCAGGCACATTACACCAGACATTGTGTGCCGTGTCATACTTGGACTGCCGACATATGTACAGAACATAACAGAACTGTGAATGATTACAGAGCCCCCCCCCCCCCCCCCCAAAAACAGTTTTAACTTCGGAGGTTAGAGTTCTTTTAGCAATTCCTCAAATGACTGATAGGAAGTGAAGAGTCACGCAGTATGTAGTAATTGTTAGCTTGATTTGATTATCATTCACTCGGTCACATGGCATGCTGCACTTTAAAATAGGCATGTTATATGATGCTTGGGTAAACTTAAGATTGGAGCTGGATCCCTTTTTGGAGCCAACTTGGCTACAGCTTGAAGATTTCTGCAGCTAAGTAAGCTAAACTGGAACCGGTCATGGTAGTTACATCTGCATTCTATATCCTCAATCTATTTCATGGAATTGTGCGATTATAAATATCAGCCTTCCAGTCTCACTGGCTATAAACAGATCCCTGAAAATGACTGAGTTTTTGCAACTAATTAGCTCGCAATTTTAATTGTGCATTGCGAAGTCTACCTTTCTTAACTGGATTTACACTTTTAACTAGACTCGGGAGTTGGCTGCGATTCAGAATGTGTTAGTTCTACACGATAAACCCGCAGTGTGCACCTGGGTGAGGAAGGAGATTGAACGATTTCCAGTGAATCATGAAGGGATTTAATAGAGAAGAAATAAGGAGAAACCGTTTGCAGTAGTGGGAGAGTCAGTAACCAGAGGACACAGATTTAAGGTCATTGGCAAAAGAACGGGGTGGGGGGCGGGGGGGGGAGAAGAGATTAGGAGCAATATTTTTACGCAGAGAGTTGTTGTGATCTGGAATGCACTGCCTGAAAGGGAGTAGATTCAATAATAGCTTTTAAAAAGGGATTGGATAAATACTGCAAGGAGAACATTTTGCAGGACTATGGGGAAAGAGCAGGGGAGTGGGACAAATTGGACAGCTCTTTCAAAGAGCCGGCACAGGCACGATGGACCGAATGGCCTCCTTCTGCACTCCGTCATACTATGATTCTGCATACGTATGGTTAATGTAGGCACAGCAAAGTAACACTTTCTGTTTTCTGGTCATTTATTTCTTTAGAAAGATGTATGATGTTTAGTATTTTCACTGTACAGGTGCAACGTCCCAAATCCGGAATTCCGAAAACCGGAATTGTCCGAAAACCGGACATTTTGGTGAGCGGCAAGGATCGGTGGGCGGCGAAGTCCGAAATCCGGCAAAACCCCAAATCCGGCACGGATTCGGTCCCGAGGATTCCCGACTATTAATTTTCTTGTCTGAAATCCAGCGAAACCCAAAAACCGGCACGGACTCGGTCCAGAGGATTCCAGATTTCAGACGTTGTACCTGTACAGTTCTTACCGCGCAATTTTTTGCATTGGCGTTCGGTCAACATTGTGCAGGGCGAGTTGGGGCGCGAAGGTGTTGGGAGTTTGCTCCAGCTTATCCAACGACATTTAAATTCCTGGAACTTGGCAATTGGGAGTGTAAGCGAGCGAGAGCTGTGCTCAGTGACTGACGGTAACCGCAGACACTTGGCCGAGTGGAACTGTTGTCAAGGTCGGGGAGACAGATGCCGGGCAGCCTGTCGGGGAAGGTCACGGGTAACATGATAGTCTCGATTCCATCGGTCCCCTTGAAGAGTTAAAACTCTCCGAGGCAGCCACACGCCCTGCTCAAGCTCAGAGACAACAGCATTCCTTTCATTTCACTGCACCAGGCATAAAGTATGCAGAGGATAATACCTGGCACTGAGCTCAGAAGTAGAAACTCAACAAACGCTTCAGGGCGCTATACAAACCACAAGATGCCCGTTACTGTAATGAGGCAGTAGGTTTACTGCCGCTGTTCACAATCGCTGCAAAGTGGCTTCACGGTGGCGAGAGGTGACAGAATAACCCCAGTCATGTCCCAATCCGTTGCGGATCTCGTAATTATGAGAGGGGCAGTGATCTATTGCCTGTCTGTTTCTGCATAACTTCAAAGGAATTGAAGTTGTGTTTCTGCGGGACGCCTTGTTTCACCGGGAGAGTTAGCTGTGCAGTCAGCCACAGGACAGTTGTGTGCCCATCCACTGGGACTGCTCGGCTAGATTGAAGCCCTACCAAGTAATTTCTGTTAGAAGGGGCTAGATTTTACAGCTTTGACGTTTTTGGGGTGGTAATGGCGACAAAGTTTGCATGCGGGAACAGTTTGCGCCTCAGTAAGTAAGTAAGATTGGGCAGCTGGGCCCCGAGTCAGGGGACGCAGCGCTAAGGGAGGCGTTGTACACCTCTCCTAACGCGCTATTATGGGAAACTCCCGAGCTAAAGAGCCGGGCTGGGAGCGCTCCGAGAGACTGCTGAGGGCTGGGGGACTTTTAAAAAAAAATCCCACAAAAACATTCTCAATCCATAGCCCACGCCACCACATCAAAAATCGCAAAACAAATTAAACGGAATTGCTTTCCTCTCTGCTGTCAGTATCATTGGACTGCCTGATTTTCCAGACGTTCACTGCAGGGCAGCTTCAGGGCGGACGGGTCGGGCAAGAGTCAAAACTCGCGGGGCATTATTTCTAAGAGGAGCAGGGGAGTTAGCCCCGGTGCCCTGGGGCCAATATTTATCCCTCAACCAACATCATTAAAACAGATCACGCTGCTGTTTTTGGGAGCTTGCTGTGCACTAATCGGCTGCAACGCTTCTGACATTGCAACATCCAAAAGTGCTTCATTGGATGTAAAGCGATCCCGGACATCCTGTGGTTTTCAAAGGCGCTATATAGATGCAAGTATTTCTTTAAATAATAGCACAGTGGATGAAACATTGCTTTATTTTCAATTGAACAATTTCACAGTAATTTGAGCACACAGCGATGCTGGATATCAGAAATAGCAAACACATCTCAAAAATACCCAAGGATGACCAGCTGTGTGATCTCTGCGGCAGAGAGGAAGACAATGGGTGTCATTCATTCTGGTAATGTGGCTGGTATGTCACTGTTCCACCATAGTGCAACATAGCAATCAGAATCAGTTCTTTCCCAATTCCCGCCCCCAGGAATTCTTTGGCCACAGCACTGAAAGTTGGTTTGTGGTTAAGCAATCTGGTGACTTTTCGTTCTCAAAATAACTTTTTCACAACAGAGTACGAGTTCAATTATTTTATATATAAATATCCCCAAAAAACTATTCCAATTGATTCCAGAGTTAAGTACAGATCCTCTTAACACACTCTTTAAAACCTCCCTCCCTCAAACATTGTGGTCACCTGCCCCAATATCTCCTTATGTGGCTCAGTGTCAGCTTTTGTCTGATTATACTCCTGTGAAGTGCGTTGGGACATTTGTAACTATGTGCTACATACATGCAACATGTATTTGTGCCTCAATGCTGGGGATGTTGGCCTGGTCGAGGACGCTAACGTTGGTGCACCTGTCCTCCCAGGGGATTTGCAGGATCTTGCGGAGACATCGTTGGTGGTATTTCTCCAGTGACTTGAGGTGTCCCCTGTACATGGTCCATGTTTCTGAGCCATACAGGAGGGTGGGTATTACTACAGCCCTGTAGACCATGAGCTTGGTGGCAGTTTTGAGGGCCTGGTCTTCGAACACTCTTTTCCTCAGGCGGCCAAAGGCTGCACTGGCGCACTGGAGGCAGTGTTGAATCTCGTCATCAATGTCTGTTCTTGTTGATAAGAGGCTCCCGAGGTATGGGAAATTGACCACACTTGATCAGCTCCGCTGGACGGGCCACATTGTTCGCATGCCAGACACGAGACTCCCAAAGCAAGCGCTCTACTCGGAACTCCTTCACGGCAAACGAGCCAAAGGTGGGCAGAGGAAACGTTACACGGGCACCCTCAAAGCCTCCCTGATAAAGTGCAACATCCCCACCGACACCAGGGAGTCCCCGGCCAAAGACCGCCCTAAGTGGAGGAAGTGCATCCAGGAGGGCACTGAGCACCTCGAGTCTCATTGCCGAGAGCGAGCAGAAATCAAGCGCAGGCAGCGGAAAGAGCATGCGGCAAACCAGACTCCCCACCCACCCCTTCCCTCAACGACTGTCTGTCCCGCCTGTGACAGGGACTGTGGCTCTCATATTGGACTGTTCAGTCACCTAAGAACTCATTTTTAGAGTGGAAGCAAGTCTTCCTCGATTCCGAGGGACTGCCTGTGATGATGATGATGATGAGCGCGCACACACACACACACACACACACACATTGGGGCAGATTTTTGGAATACTGTAATTTAAAACAAATTCCTTCTTTAACAGCTTGTAATTTTTTTTTAATGAGAAAAGACAAAGTTTGTCTCAAACAAGTTATCAACTGCTCAGTGCAGTACATCCTGGTCACGGGATACATCTACTTTGCATATAGTTTAAAGGAAAGTATTTGAAAGCCGAATCAAATCACTTTCTTTCCCTTGACAATCCAGCGTGCTGATAGGATTATGTTAAACTTTCCCTAGCTGATTCACATTAACCTACTGCTGTAGGGTGTAATTACAACTGACATTAATCGTATCTTGAGATATCAACCTACAGCATTAATACAACACTGATCTCCACTCACTTCCCCCACCCCAATATCACACGCAAACACAGTATAAACCTATATATGAGTGGTCCAAGCCGATGTGAACACATAATCTAAGCCGACACTTCAGTGCAGTACTGAGTGACCTTACAGAAGTAGACCATTCAGCCCCTTGAGCTGGTCCGCCATCCAATGAGATCTGTATCTCAACACCATCCACGTGCCTTAGCTCCATATCCCTTAATACCCTTGGCTGGCAAGAAACTAAGGGGTGGAAATTCGGTCCCGCCGTTTTTGAGGGGGTGTCACCGCCCGAGTGCTGATTTTACCGCCAGGCGTTGGGTGCAGGCTCCAACTGCCAAATTCAATGTTTGCCATTGCCTATCCACCGTCAACCCTTTAAGTATCATTCGCCAGTCTATTCTAAACAATTCACATCTCATATCATCGAAGTTACCTTTCCTTAAGTTCAGGACCCTAGTCTCTGAATTAACTGTGTCACTCTCCATCTTAATAAAGAATTCTACCATATTATGGTCACTCTTCCCCAAGGGGTCTCGCACAACAAGATTGCTAATTAGTCCTTTCTCATTACACATCACCCAGTCTACAACTATGTTTAGTTGAAACGTAAATCAAGTGCCCTCTTAATAACGGGGGGCACTAAAACTGACAAATAAACAAATTAACTTTTTACCACAAACTTAAGCAACAGCTCGACAACTATTTTGTTGAAACCTGTGAGCATACTCACATGGGCATACATTATACCTTTCAAAATGCTAAAAACCTCAATAAAATCACCCCTTAACCTTCTATATTCCAGGAAATACCAGCCTAGTTTATGTAACCTTTCCTCATAATCAAACCAGGGAGGCCTCTCTTAAGGTGCTCCGAAGCCGACTCTTTAGCAAGGGATTTTCAGTTGCTCACCCGGTCTAGTGCCCTCAGAGACACCTCCCTTAGTGCTCCGCCACACTCTCGGGGCGCAGCAATGGAATTTTTTTGGCTGCCGTTGCAAACCATTTCCTGGCGCAAAACTTACTGACCTGCCGCTGTTAGCGGCCTAAGAAGCCTCCAACTGAATTTCCACCCCAGATGGTTGGTTTTATTCTCTACCCCCCAAATGATCTTCTCCACCTCCCCAGGTCTGGTCCAGACACCCCATGTTACCCCGAGGGCAAATGTAACCCATGGTTGGACCACACTTGGAGCACTGTACACAGTTCTGGCACCCATATTATAAAATGGATATAGAGGGATTGGAAAAGGTGCACAAAAGATTTACAAGGATGATACCAGAACTGAGAAGATATATTTATCAGAACAGGCTGAGGTTCTTTTCTCTAGAAAGGAGAAGGCTGAGGGCTGACCTGATATGTAGAGAAATGTAGAGAAAATGTTTTCACTTGTGCGGTAGCCCAAAACTAGGGTCTTGAATACAAGATAGTCACTGATAAATTCAAAGGGGAATTCAGGAGAAATGTCTTTAGTGGTCAGAATACGGAAGGCGCTACCACAAGGAGTAATTGAGGTAAAAAATACAGATGTATTTAAAGGGAAGCTAGATAAGTACATGAGGAATTGGGAGAAAGGAATAGAAGGTTAGATTGATAGGGTTAGATGAAGAGGGGTGGAAGGGGGCTCATGTGGAGCATAAATGGCAGACCAGATGGGCCAAATCTCCATGCTGTATATTCAATGTAATTCAACGTTCATGTTGATTTGTCGAGGCTAAGATTTAAAAGCAAGTTTCATCAGCAGCCAAATCAGGAAATATTGGTCTTTCTGTATACTGTGTTGTATAAGTATATACCACCAATATACCAACAATATACTGTGATATTGTGCGCACTAGGTCCGTGCAGCAGAGCTGGTCTCCTCCAATCGTCTCGGTTAACCCTTCCCACTGGACCAAGACCGAGCTCTACCAAGACCTAGCTCTGTCAAGCCCGTGAGGTGGCTGGTGTGCAACGGCCACCACATGTTAAAAAAAATCCACGCACAGGCATCTTCCACCCTTCAGGATGTAGTTCGGGACCTGGAATATTAGGTCCTTTATTGGCACACCTGTGAACTCATCCCTTTTTGGCGTGGAAGCAAGTCATCCTCGATACGAGGGACCACCTATGGTGATGACCAACAATATAAATAAAAACTGTGAATCTGGCGAATCCAAAGCAAGTAGAAAATTATATTAACCTTTAATGTGGGACCCTTCATTGCAACTGGGTGTTGTGGGCCCCACACTGAAGGGTAACCTATCTTTACCTTCCACACACCGACTGAGTTGCTGAACATTCCCAGAGGTCCCTCTTTGCATGCACCAACACTCTGATAAGAAGCGCAAAGAGTTGGAAAAAAACCACTACAGATGTGTAAACAAACCAAGGGTTTAATGAGTGCTGCCTTTGTGTTAGAATAGTATGGTAGTAGTATAGCATTAGGCAGCCCCTCCGGAGGTCGACCTGCTTCCACACCAAAAAAAAACTCTCAGGTGTTTCCATGAGGGACCTGGCGTTCCAGGTCCCGAACTTCATTTTGAAGAGTGGAAGATGCCTGTGCATGAATTCTTTTAACGCGGGGTGGCCGTTGCACACCAGCCACCACACGGGCTTGACAGAGCTAGGTCTTGGTCTAGTGGCAAGGAGATCCAAGACGACTGGAGACCAAGCTCTGCTGCATGGGCATAGTACATACATACCACTGCAGCATAAATTGCTTATTAGCAAATATAAGAATATGTCATTCTTATTTCTCCGTCTGCAAGGAAAGAACATCTCTTGAGTGATAGCGGATTTATCAATTGAAAAATTGGCATTAAACCAATTAGCTCCTGACCTGGGGGAAATTGCAAACCCCAGGAGCCATTCCAGTGTAGCTGAGAAATTTGTTTCAATGGCAGATATTGGGTTCTGGTTCCACTTAACTCTGAACTTAGTGCTGTAGTGTCAAAGCACTTTAATCATAAACATGAATCACAGCTTGATGTTTATCTAAACTTTTGTTTTTCTTTTTTTTTTTAAATACATAAAACTAGGATTGCCTTATGAGAGAGTGATCAGTTCCTGAGAACCAAATGCACTGATCTGCTCAAAGCCCTGATTACAAGACAGATATTTAGCTGCAGGTCTCAACCCAAGGAAGGCCAGGTCGCCAAACAGGAGATGTTTGACTCACACACATTCTCAGAAATGGAATGACCCAACTGACTGAATTCTGTCTCTTCCTTTCTCATCTCCCAAACGTATAAAAAGGATATAGAGACACCGGAGAGGGTGCAGAGAAGGTTTACAAGGATGATACCAGAAATGCGAGGGTATACATATCAGGAAAGGATGAACAGGCTGGGTCTCTTTTCTCTTGAAAAAAGACCAAGGGGTGACCTAATAGAGGCCTTTAAAATCATGAAAGAGTGGATAGAGAGAGAGTGTTTCCACTTGTGGGGAAGAGTATAACTAGAGGCCATCAATATAAGATAGCCACCAAGAAATCCAATAGGGAATTCAGAAGAAACTTCTTTACCCAGAGAGTGGTGAGAATGTGGAACTCGCTACCACAGGGAGTGGTTGAAGCAAATAGTATCGATGCATTTAAGGGGAGGCTGGATAAGCATATGAGGGAGAAGGGAATAGAGGGTTATGCTGATAGATTTAGATGAAGAAAGATGGGAGGAGGCTCGAGTGGAGCATTAATACTGGTATAGACTGGTTGGGCCGAATGGCCTGTTTCTGTGCCGTATATCCTGTGTAATCCTATGTAAACTTGTCAAGGTCACGACCTTGACATTCAATGAACTACACTCACTCACAGAAATAGAATGACGACACGACTGAATTCTTGACGGTTCCTTTCTCATCTCCCACACTTGTTAAGGTCACGACAATGGCAGCGATGAGGTTTTATCCAGGGGGGTGAGACGGGGGGGGGGGGGGGGGGGAGGGGGAATAAAGAAGACCAGTTGCAAACTGACTGAGATGAAGAGAGGTGCGTGGTGAGAGAAATTGCCAACCCAATGCACTGAATGGAGCAAAGTTCATGGTAGCAGGGAGCTGACTAGAAAAATCCATCGCGCAGCAAACGAGGTTGGCTCATTTGTGACAAGGGCAGCAGATTGCAAGCCCACTGAAATAAATCATCTGGTTTAATACAGTAGCAAATATAACATACTCTTATTACAAACTGGATCAGAAACAGGTTGACGGAACGCGGCAAGTCATTGTGCCACACAGCTGGTGGCATCCGGGGTCCTTGCCAACTAGTCAGCACAGGGCCATTCTGGGAAGTGTAGGTGGCTGGGAGACAGAAGGGTTGTGGCCCTCAGCCACGGTTGGTGCATGGTCGAGTGAGCCTCACACCAGACTAATTCTGATTAAAATGATGTTAAAAACATTTTTTTTTAAAAACAGAGATTAGGGGGAAAAAAATCAACTCAATCACTGGCAAAGTACACAGCAAGGGGACAATAATCTTTTCGATGAAATGTATACTCTGGGGGTTGAAATTGCCCTTCACCCCGTTTGGGGTGGATAATTGGAATTAGATAGATAGTTACCGCTGGGATCCGTGGGGCTTGGAATGGTGGGAAATTGCTCACTTTCCCCGGAAAAAGCCGTTGTGGTGGCGGTATTTAGGGTGGTAGAGGGGGGGGGTAGAAGTGAGTTGGGAGCGGGGCGGAAGGCGGGCGGTGTCATCAGCGCCGCACTGAGGGGCGTGGCGCGTCATGCTGAGGCGTAGCAACATCCGTCCCGACTGCAGAGACGGCCGACAATTAAAATAAAATGGCAGCCGCGGTGGCGCAGAGCCGGCGGTGGCACCGGCTGGCGGTGGCTGGGCTCCCACGGGGCAATTTCCCCCGCGGGTCGTCGTCAAGGGGTGAGGGGTCGGCCCGTGCCCGACAACGGGTCAGAGCGGCCGGGCCTGATAGAAACACGGAGCGCGGCGGAAACCCACTCCCCCCCCCACCGCCCGGGGGCAATTCCGCCTGCCCCCGGTCGGAAAGGCCTTACTGCCCCACGGTAAAGGGCTCTAAAGAAGGGGGATAAATACCCCCCCCCCCCCCCCCCCACCCACTACCCGCCGCCACTAGATCTGAGTTACTAAAGTGCAATGCTATGGATTCTATCCAGGGGGTCAACAAAATAAACTGAGGATCACATTGCAGAATATACAGAGATTTTTTTTTTTTTTAAAGTGTAAGGCTCCTGGTTCACCTCACAGTGGTCTCAATCTCAACGCCTCAAGCATTTCCTCTTCTTTCCTGTCCGTTTCCCATACAGATGTCTGCCCTGGCCCGGTGGTAGCCTCTGAGCCAGCAGCTTGTGGGATTCAGAGACGGAGCATATAATCCAGGCTGACACTCCAGTGCAGTGCTGAGGGAGCGCTGCACTGTCAGAGGTGCCATCGTTCAGATGAGACGTTAAACCGAGGCCCCGTCTGCCTCTCAGGTAGAAGATCCCATGGCACTATTTTGAATAAGAGCAGGGGGAGTTATCCTCGGTGTCCTGGCCAATATTTATCCCTCAACCAACATCACTAATTATCTGGTCATTATCACATTGCTGTGTGTGGAAGCTTGCTTTGTGCCAAATGGCTGCTGCATTTCCTACATTACAACAGTGACTACACTTCATTGGCTGCAAAATATGAATTATACTCTTGGAGCCCTTAGTAGTTCACCTGAACTAACGGAACTCAGGATTACATAAGAACATAAGAAATAGGAGCAGGAGTAGTCCATTTGGCCTCTTGAGCCTGCTCCGTCATTTAATAAGATCGTGGCTGATCTGATCTTGGCCTTAGCTCCACTTCCCTGCCCGCTCCCCATAACCCTCGACTCCCTTATCGTTCAAATATCTGTCTATCCCCATCTTAAATATATTCAATGACCCAGCCTCCGCAGCTCTCTGGGGCAGAGAATTCCACAGATTTACAACCCTCTGAGAGAAGAAATTCCTCCTCATTTCTGTTTTAAATGGGCAACCACTTATTCTGAAACTGTGCCCCCTGGTTCTAGATACCCCCACAAGAGGAAACATCCTCTCTGCATCCACCCTGTCAAGCCCCCTCAGAACCTTATACATTTCAATAAGATCACCTCTCATTCTTCTGAACTCCAATGGCGTACAGGCCCAACCTGTTCAACCTTTCTTCATAACACAATCCCTTCATCTCAGGAATCAATTTCATGAACCTTCTCTGAACTGCCTCCAGTGCAAGTATATCCTTCCTTAAATACGGAGACCAAAACTGCACACAGTACTCTCGGTGTGGCCTCACCAATACCCTGTACAGTTGTAGCAGGACTTCCTTACTTTTATACGCCATTAAAACTGGCATACTCTGTAATTGGGGTAAATGAATGGCTGGTGGTAGTTCTCTCAGCCACAGTAACCGCCAGCTGGTCATAGTAAAGACTGGACAATCAAACATACGGAGCACAAAGAAAACCAGCCTGAACATTGTGAGGAGTGCAAGTCCGTGCTGGCTGGTCGCATTGACCGTTTCAAACTTCCCAGTCACCAATTTGGACAATCAGAGTCAATCTGTGTTACGCATTAAATATATTGTATTTTTACAGTAGTGAATGGTTGTTTGCACCTTTGGGCTCTACTGGAGCAGAGGAATGTTGCGTGTGACGCTAAGGACGGCGGGCTACAAATCCTCACTCCCAGTTCCGGCCCAGGCGAAGACCAAAGTGGTGAAAGGACAGTAGAGAAGTGCAATTCAGCGGCTGTGACCTGGGCTAATGCTCTGAAAGCATTAGCTGAGGTGCGAAACCCACAAGGCGGCCTTTATGTCTAGGAATAATCTCGCTGATCCGATGACATGCATCGAATGATCAAAGGCGGCATCACAATACCCAGCTCAAGCACACTCGGTGAAACCATAGACCCCCTTCCCTTGTGTACTTTACATCAGTTGGTTGGATAGAATGTCATTGTCGGAAGCCTGGAATTAGGTCATCTGCCTCCCACGGCTCAACCAGAGATGGTGCATGGCACCATGTAAGCAGGAAGGAGAAAGACTTTGTGGTCGAATTTCGGTCCCACCGTTTTTTGAGGCGGTGTCACCACCTGAGTGCCTGATTTTACCGCTGAGCGTTGGGTACAGCCTCAAAGTCAGAAATTCAGTTTTTACGGCCAAAGGTGAGAGAGCGGCACTAAAAAGTGGCGGTGCACACTCACCCTCGGGCGGGAGCTCAGGAGGCCGACTGAATTTCCCCACGGGAGGCTGCCGCCACGCTAGAATAGAAACGGGAAGGAAAAAAAATCTAAAACTTCTCCGATCCACACATACACTTATCGAGCTCAAGCACACTCGGTGAAACCATAGACCCCTCCCGTGTGTACTTTCCATCAGTTGTACATCCCTGATTTTTATCGCTCCACCATGGACGGCCTTGCCTTCAGCTGCCTGGGCCCTGGAACTCTCCCTCTCTCTCTCTCTCTCTCCTCCTTTAAGACTCTCCTTAACCTCTTTGACCAAGCTTTTGGTCGCAGTTCTGTCCTAACGTCTCCTTATGTGGCCCGGTGCTAAAGTTTGTTTGATAACACTCCGCCGAAGCACGTTGGGACATTTTACTATGTTGGGACATTTTACTCATAAATGATTTAAGGAGAGTCCCAAAGGAGGAGAGTGAGTTAGCAGCGTGGAGAGGTTTAGGGAGGGAATTCGAAAGCTTAGAGCCCGGGCAGCTGAAGGTACAGCCGCCAATGGCGGAGCGATGGAAATTGGGGGATGCGCAAGAGGCCGGAATTGGAAAGGAATATAAAGGGAAGGGAGACTCCACTAACAGCTCTGGACAGAGTGTGGCCCCAGAGTGTTAGAATAGAACTTCACTCGTGCAGAGCACTGTCGATTTGCTTAATAAAAAAAACACGATGGCACATTAATATTTAAAAACTCTGCGCCTTCAAATTGGCTCGGTGGGTAAATGAGTCGTGTTGAGAGTCACTGAACCGGATATATTTGATGCCTGGTCTGTTCCACTAATCCCGGTCAGGGCAGCAATGAGGAGAAGAAAAAAAATGAGAAGAAAAAAAGGATAGAAAAGAAATGTGCCTCAAATTCTGCCTTGGAAAAACCTGCACTTGGAATTCACTTTTCAGAATGTGAGTCTAATTTTGTAGAACTCTGAGGCATTCAGCACCAAAAGGGTTAACGTCTCCTGTTGAAAAGTCAGCTGTAAAAAAAAAACCTTGATGAACCAATGGAGTCAAAGTACATTTCAATCCCGTAATCATTTCCTCCAACTGTTTTGTGCTCACTCGATATTGGCCGTACACAAAGTGGGAAGGGTTTGTGTGTGCTGTCTGCCAAACCAACCCTAAAACATTTATGACTCATTAACAGAGGGAAAAAACCCACACACACACACACACACACACACACACACACACAAAGTGCGTCGCATCGTACTGTGCCAGCTGATAGCAAGAGTGCAGAATGGGAGTGCAGCTCTGACAGGAAGGAGCCCTCAGCGCAGCTCGCTGTTCAGTGCCGGACTCTCCGCCGTCTATCTATCTTAATCGTCTGGAAGGAAAGGCTGCTGGCAATGCATTTAAGGTACGGCACCCTTGGCACAGGTAGACCTAGACTTGAAGGTGCTTGGTTTTTTTTTTGTCGAGGGATTAAAAATGATCAAACGGCATGCGCCTCGTGAACAGCTTCTGAGCAGCCGCCACAACTGGTTAACAGTTGATTGTAGCTTCGACCTGGAGTGGCAGCATTTGTTTGAGTTACAACTCACGGCGGGGGCTGGAAGGTTAGATAGCCCGCGGTCACTTCCGCTGCCCGATATAGGAGCAGCTTCAATTTATTAATGTGACTTTGATCCGTTATTACGAATTGTAATAACTGGAACCAGTGAAGTGAATTTCGGGCTTGCGAACCAGAGACAGGCTCAAACCGTTATAGCAATGTAACGGACGCACCAAAAAAAGTTACTGACTGAGAAATTAAATCCGAGTGAGAGCAGTCGGGAAATTGAAATGAAGTCTTTTGTTGCGTGCGATCGACATGGAACAATTGTGCACCTTCCTTGTTTCGCTTGCGATTAGAAATGTAGCAAACACAAAAGAAGCTATCTTGGCTTTGTTTAACATGTTATCAACTCATGCAAAAGGATGGGCCTCCTCCAGGCATTAAATAGTATTCTGCAGTTCTGTTAGTTCATGTGCAGAAGTAATCGTTCCTGTTCACCATCGCGATATTACTCTCACATCTTCCACAACCTCCTCGCTAACCCCCGCAGCTCAACCTAATTCTTTTTTAAAAAACCATTGGATTTATATTTTATGCCATTTTGTGACACTACCAGTGCAGTGCTGAGGGAGTGCTGCACTGTCGGAGGTGCCGTCTTTTGGATGAGACATTAAACCGAGGCCCCGTCTGCTCTCTCAGGTGGACATAAAAGATCCCATGGCACTATTTCGAAGAAGAGCAGGGGAGTTATCCCCGGTGTCCTGAGCAATATTTATCCCTCAATCTACATAACAGAAACAGATTATCTGCTCATTATCATATTGCTATTTGTGGGAGCTTGCTGTGCGCAAATTTGCTGCTGCATTTCCTACGTTACAACAGTGACTGCACTCCAAAAGCTTCATTTCCTAATATCTCTTGCTGTATCGCGGTGTCAAATTTTGCCCCATAATAAGAACACAAGAATTAGGAGCAGGAGTAGGCCATTCGGCCCCTTGAGCCTGCTCCGCCATTCAATAAGATCATGGCTGATCTTCTACCTCAACTCCACTTTCCTGCCCAATCCCCATATCCCTTGATTCCCTCAATATCCAAAAATTCTACTGATCTCTATCTTGAATATACTCAACGACTGAGCTTCCACAGCCCTCTGGGGTGGAGAATCCCAAAGAATCATCACCCTCTGAAGAAGTTTCTCCTCAGCTCAGTCCTAAATGGCCGACCCCTTATTCTGAGACTGTGACCCCCCGGTTCTCGACTCCTCAGCCCATCATCATCATCATAGGCAGTCCCTCGGAATCGAGGAAGACTTGCTTCCACCCTTAAAGTGAGTCCTTTGGTGGCTGAACAGTCTGATACGAGAGCCACAGACCCGGTCACAGGTGGGACAGATAGTCGTCGGGGGAAAGGGGGGGCGGGACTGGTTTGCCGCACGCTCCTTCCGCTGCCTGCGCCTGACGTCTTCACGCTAGGAAGACTCCTCAGCCAATGCACCTGTGAAGCGCCTTGGGACGTTTTACTGCATTAAGGGCATTAGGTAAATGTAAGTTGTTATTGTTGTTGTTGTTGATAACCTAGCATTTTTAAAGTCAATGAGACAGCTTTATAAAAAACAACAAATTTTTTTTTTTTTTTTAATTCGTAGCCAATCGTTCCAATTCTTTGTCAAATCACAAACGCCAGAGGTCACCTTGCACATGCCAAGGATCACTCTGCGCCAATGCTCTTAGCCAAAAGGCCTAGAGCCACTGCACCGTTCCTGGAAGTACTGCAATACCAGGTTCGTGCCATGGAGGTGGATGGGTCAGGTCCCCCACACACCTCCGTGGAGGTGGATGGGTCACCAATCCCACCCACCTCCTGTTTACAAAAATGTAAGCATATACCTTCCTGACCAGGGAGAAACCACCCGGACGTCATGGTGGCTGGTCAGGTTAGTTATGCAGATCTTAGCCAAAAGGCCGAGAAGCGCAAATACTTAAGCAGCAATCATCGTGATTGCTCCCACAAGACAGGAAGATGCATCAATCAAAGGTTTATTAAAGGTCCATCGGCATCCTGCCTATATGTAATGGCCGTGGGATACCACTGTATTCTATTTAGTGATTGAGGTTTACGTCAGTGGGGTCTGTGGTCTCAGGCTTGCGTAAATTAAAGTGGGCATTATTGCAAAGGCAGAAATGATTGCTACTTTAAGAATTTCACACAAAATTGTGAAAGTAGAAATGGCAACTTTTAACAGACTGAATATATTTTAATTTATCTTACCCAATAATTACCAATACTACAACCAAAAGCTCTTAGTTCAGCCTTTCATGCGACCGGAGTCCTTTAACAATTCATATAATGCTGGTTTTCGATCCCAAACAAACAACAGCCAGAAAAGTGTGTCCCCTGGCAAATGCTGCTTCAAAAATAAAACATTCAATAGGTAATTGAATGTTCCACGTCACCTCAAATGGAAAAAGAAAGTTGGTGACAGAACTATTCCTGCAAACTGCCTACTGTCAACCACAGTTTGATCACTGACTAAATATATTCACCAGCATTTTTAATGAAACATTTTTTTTTACACTGCAGTGTTATACTCCTCCAAACTACCGGTCTAAAACATTCTGCTCTGTGTGTCTTGCTTTACTCAATTCAATTAGATTTATTTTTAAACACAAAAACAACTTTTTTTTGTAATGCTGTCATAATCATCCAAAACGCTCTGGTTTTCATTTCCCCCAGTTTCAAGGTCTCTTTTGCCTCTTCCCCCTTTCTCCATTGGCTTTCCAATTTTCCTGAAGCAAGTAGAAAGCCTGGTCTTGGACCTCTTCCGTGCCGCTCTGAAACTGGAAGGGGATTAGCAACAACCCGGGGCAATCCCTCCTCCTCCCAGCTGGAGGCACTGGCTTTACTTAGCACCTCATTGCAGCTGGGTATCGCACGGTGTCGGAAACCGACAACGACAGCCTGTGCTCTACTACGCCAAGGCGCAACATCTTAGGGTTCGTTTTTATTCCTTCGCGGGATGTGGGTGTTGCTGGAAAGGCCAGCATTTCATTGCCCATCCCTAATTGCCCTTGCCTTTGTTGCCTCTAGACCTGACTATTCCAACGCACTACCCTACGTAAACTAGACGTGACCCAAAACTCAGCTGCCCCGTGTCCTAACCCGCGACAAGTCCCGCTCACCCATCACCCCTGTGCTCGCTGACCTACCTTGCCTTCAGGTTAAGCAACGTCTCGAGTTCAAAATTCACATCCTTATTTTCAAATCCATCCATGACCTCGCCTCTCCCTATCTCTGTAATCCCCTCCAGCCCCACAACCACCCCCCCCCCCCCCCGAGAAGTCTGCGTTCCTCTAATTCTGCCCCTCGTGAGCATCCCTGAAACACTGGTGGCCGTGCCTTCTGTTGCCTTGGTCCCAAGCTCTGGAATGCCCTCCATAAACCTCTCCACCTCTCTATCTCTCTCTCCTCCTTCAAGACGCTCCTTAAAACATATCTCTTCGACCAAGCTTTTGGTCACCTGCACCCATTTCTACTTGTGCGGCTCGGTGTCAAATTTTTATCGCATAATACTCCTGTGAAGCGCCTTGGGACGTTTCACTATGTTAAAGTCGCTATATAAATACAAGTTGTTGTTGTTGTTGAGAAGGTGGTGGTGGGCCACCTTCTTGGACCACTGCAGTCCATGTTTCTGCTGTGGACCTTTGAAATTATCATTAACCGCAAAATCACGGGGCTCCCCTTTCCAATACAACTTGTTGCAGCATGTCAACAAAGGACATTAGTGAATGAACCAGCTGCATTCTTATGACAATCCGGCAGCTTTCTTCTGGTGCTAGCCCACGATTTACTTAATTTCCTAACTTGTCATGGTGCGTTTTGAAGCTGCATAATCAGGTTTACCAGTCCAGGCCATAACCACTACGTTACCGGGCTCCCACATTCTCACGGTATGGTCATTGAGACGAATGGTTAGAATGGAATGGGCAACAGGCAGCCGGAGGCTAATCAATGTGCATTTACACAAGCCTTATCGCATCAAAATGTCTTGAAGCATTTCAACACAAAAATTTCTTCTAAAATGCAAGTATGACACCATTGTCTGCCAGCACAGCAATACGATAAATGCTTCTGGTGGTGTTAATTGTGAGAGCAATGGTGGCCAGGATGGCCAGAGAATTTCCTGGTCTGCTTCAAATCGGCCCCTCCCGATCTCTGTAATCTCCTCCAGCCCCACAAACCCCCCCACCCCCTGAGATGTCTACACTCTAATTCTGCCCTTTTGAGCATCCCTGATTATAATCTCTCAAGCATTGGTGGTCGTGCCTTCTGTTGCCTAGGCCCCAAGCTCTGCAGCTCCCTGCCTAAACATCTCTTTCCTCCTGCCCTAATTTCTTATATGATTCGGTATATTCAAATATTTTGTCTTATAATAATCCTGTGAAGCACCTTGGGACGTTTTACTACCTTAAAGGTGCTGTATAAATACAAGTTGTTGTTGCATGGGATTTTTAATGCCCACCAGAACCACTAGATCAGGCAGACAGTACCTCGGTTTATGCTATAACGATTTGGACCCTCTCCCAATTATTTTCTTTTGAACTCAGGCTCGGCATAAAAGGCTGTTTGCACAGGCAAGCCCTCGCGTTCTGTGAACTGAAACGTAACCTTATGCAAATAGTGTCTGGCAGCTAAGTGTGCCCAGGGTAAACACTAAATATTTTTACCATTTGTAATTAGACTGGAAATGGCATGTGCTGCCCATGTAACTGCTCGGCTTGCCAAAATTAACACACTGACAAATAGTACCAGACAAGACTAAAAGGCACTAATTAGTTTTTTATTGAGACATGGAAGCCAAGTGAATCAATCAGCAAGAATGAGTATCGTAACCGTTCTCTAACGATCACAGATCGTTTATTCCCGATGAAAAGCTTTGCGCCAGCGATGAACTCCAAGGAGTCACTTTTAGCCCCAAGCCCGTGAAGTGGTACAATGAGAAGGGAATTAAGGCGTACAGCTAGTTTATCAGTCTATCCTTCCCTTTTCAAAGTCAAACCAATACAAAAGGAAGATAGAATGTATCGTCATGATTAACAAAGCTTGCCTTTACCAAACAATTCACACACCTTCAGGACAAAACGCAATTGCCAAAGCCTTGATGGGAAAATTGAAAAGGCCATTAGATTGTAAATATAGGTGATCAATATTAGTTACTTCTATCTGGTTGGAGTTGGTATCTGCTAACCTTTGTTGGACAACATGACTAGTTCAGTCCTAAACAACATACATGCCTGTTCAAGCCATCAAACTACTTTTGTTTTGATGCTGGGCAATGGGGCCTAAAAGCAATTGTCAATGGGGATGAGTTAAGAACATAAGAAATAGGAACAGGAGTAGGTCATACGGCCCCTCGAGCCTGCTCCGCCATTCAATACGATCATGGTTGATCCGATCATGGACTCAGGTCCACTTCCCTTCCCGCTACCCATTACCGCTTAATCCCTTATCGGTTAAGAAACTGTATCTCGGTCTTAAATTTATTCAATGTCCCAGCTTCCACAGCTCTCTGAGGCAGCGAATTCCACAAATTTACAACCCTCAGAGAAGAAATTCCTCCTCATCTCAGTTTTAAATGGGCGGCCCCTTATTCTAAGATTATGTCCCCTAGTTCTCGTCTCCCCTATCAGTGGAAACATCCTCTCTGCATCCACCTTGTCAAGCCCCCTCAAAATCTTATACGTTTCGATAAGATCACCTCTCATTCTTCTGAATTCCAATGAGTAGAGGCCCAACCTACTCAACCTTTCCTCATAAGTCAACCCCCTCATCTCCAGAATCAACCTAGTGAACCTTCTCTGAACTGCCTCCAAAGCATTTCGTAAATATGGAAACCAAAACTACACGCAGTATTCCAGGTGTGGCCTCACCAATACCCTGTATAATTGTAGCAAGACTTGCCTGCTTTTATACTCCATCCCCTTTGCAATAAAGGCCAAGATTCCATTGGCCTTCCTGATCACTTGCTCCACCTGCATACTATCCTTTTGTGTTTCATGCACCAGGTCCCCCAGGTCCCGCTGTACTGCAGCACTTTGCAATCTTTCTCCATTTAAATTCCCCTTCCAGGATCGCTCCCAGGAATTCATTCCCAGCAGGCAGTCACCACAGCTCATTTAACATTGCTAGAAATTCCATCTCATTTGGGGATTATGAACCGAAACAGTGCAGGTTTCTGATCCATCACAGTCAAACCCAAACGATAGCATGGATGAAGAAATCCTTCCGTACTGCACAAAAATGTAGGCCACGCATACGCAACAGCAATACTGCTACCAATTGACCGAAACTGACATACAAAACCTCAAGAGCTAAATCAGTCAATGTGTAACAGTCAACCATATCCACAGATCATAGAATGATAAGAGCACAGGAGGTGGCTATTAGGCCCATCGTGCCTGTGCTGGCTCTTTGAAAGAGCGATCCAATTAGTCCCACTCCCCCGCTCTTTCCCCATAGCACTGCACATTTTCCTTTCCTAATATCTCATTATGTGGCTCGGTGTCAAATGTTGTTTGATAATGCTCCTGTGAAGCGCCTCGGGACGTTACACTATATTAAAGACGCTATATAAATGCAAGTTGTTGCTGTTCAAGGGTTAATTTTTTGCCCCTCTGCTACACCAGCGACTGAAGGGGTTGGCAAAGTCACATTGTTATTTAAGGACGTGTTTAAAGGACAAGTTTAAATTGTGAGTGCACGGCTCAGATGAAGTGTTCGAATTTCTGATTTAATTCCACTTAATAGAGGCACGTTCGGGTGGATTTGTGAATTGCAAGCGATTAATGTGCTGCAAACCGTTGATAGTGAAATCTGCTTGCCGGAGTGCCAGAAATGTCTTTGTAGCAGCGGAATTCACCTAAATTAAAAGCCGCAAGGTCCTCTTTTGAGCAACCAACTTGTACGTTTCTGGTCAGTTTCATCCACTGCAAAAAGTAATCAGATTGCTGACATGTGTTTTTAGGCTGAGTCTGTGGAGCTGGGATAAGAACCAGTGAAAGAAAGAAAGACTTGCATTTATATAGCGCCTTTCACGCCCACCGGACGTCTCAAAGCGCTTTACAGCCAATTAAGTATTTTTGGAGTGTAGTCACTGTTGTAATGTGGGAAACGTGGCAGCCAATTTGCGCAGAGCAAGGTCCCACAAACAGCAATGTGATAATGACCAGATAATCTGGGGTTTTTTGTTATGTTGATTGAGGAATAAATACTGGCCAGGACACCAGGGTTAACTCCCCTGCTCTTCTTCAAAATATTGCGTGAGATCTTTTACGTCCACCTGAGAGAGCAGACGGGGCCTCGGTTTAACGTCTTATCGAAAAACGGCACCTCCGACAGTGCAGCACTCCCTCAGCACTGCACTGGGAGTGTCAGCCTAGATTTATGTGCTCAAGTCCCTGGAGTGGGGCTTAAACCCACAACCTGCTGACTCAGAGGCGGGGGGCCTGGGCTAGAGGCAGTGGAGCGGACCGGAGGCCACTCGGGGCCAGGCCCCGGCAAGCCGTTCGGCCAGGGCTAGGGGGGGGGATCAGCTTCGGCATCGGAAGGGGGTGGGGGGATTTTAATAATTGGAGGTAAGTTGCTGCAATGTATTTTAATGTGATTTTAAGTTGATGCAATGTGTTGGGAGCTGGCTGTATGTTTCACTTTGCAGCCTCAGCCCGCGTTGTGTCCCTGGTTACTGTGGATCTTATTAGCGCAGATCAAGGCTCCACCCCCGAAACTAAAAGACAGGTTAGGCTGCGCCAAAATGAAGAAATCCAACGTGGGAACTTAGAACATTTTCTTTTGGCGTACTTGGGCCCCCCAAAAAACGGGCGTAACTCTTCAAGTACGCCCAAAAAAAAGCTTTGGGGAAAATTGAGCCCATTAAATTGAGGCCCCTCTATCTGCTCTTGCAGGTGGATGTAAAAGATCCTATGACACTATTTTGAAGAGTTCTCCCCAGTGTCCTGGCCAACATTCATCCCTCAATCAGCATCACTAAAAACAGATTATCTGGTCATTATCACATTGCTGTTTGTGGGAGCTTGCTGTGCGCAAATCGGCTGTATCGTTTCCTACATTACAACAGTGACTACACTCCAAAAGTACTTCATTGGCTGTAAAGCGCTTTGGGATATCCGGTGGTCGTGAAAGGCGCTCTATAAATGCAAGTTTTTCTTTTTTTTGATAGAGATTGATTCCTGTGATTAGTCAAGAACTCCATTATTGTTGTATCATCCAACCACTAGGATGGTAGAAGGCAAACTAGATGGACTTCGGTCTTTTTTTGCCTAGCAATGCCTGTGTGATAAATACAAACTTTATTCTTTGCGGTCAACACGCAAATTGTTTTTCTGTAATCGTGCTGATTCATATTATGCGGTCATATTAGTGATTTCATACACTAACTGATGTCTTTTTTATCGTCCAGCAATTGCTATGTTCTATTACTAGGGGGATCAAGGGGTATGGAGAGAAAGCAGGAATGGGGTACTGAAGTTGCATGTTCAGCCATGAACTCATTGAAGGGCGGTGCAGGCTCGAAGGGCCGAATGGCCTACTCCTGCACCTATTTTCTATGTTTCTATGTTTCTATGAAAGCAGTACAGTAGTAGGCAGTAATGGGTGTTCCACTGATCGTGTCGGACATGGCCACCGGTCCCATACTTCATGGGTCAACAATGTCTGTGCATTTCACTGCTGTAATATGGGAATTAGTCTACGACATCGTATGTGTGCGATATGTGCGCACACTAGGTCCATGCAGAGAAGCAGGTCTCCAGTCGTCCTGGTTCAACCCTTGCCACTGGATAAAGGCCTAGCTCTGTCGAGCCCGTGTGGTGGCTGGTGTGCAACGGTCACCACACGTTAAAAAAATCCACACACAGGCATCTTCCACCCTCTCAATTGGAGTTCAGGACCGGAACATCGGGTCCTTCATTGAAACATCTGTGAACTCTTGTGGAAGCAAGTCATCCTCGTTCGAGGGACCGTCTATGATGAGTCTACAACAGACCCAGGCATGAGGCAAGGAAACCCACAGTTGTGGAGGGCTTTGGGAACCATAGGCCCAAAGTCTCCTTTCTCCAGCAAGGGTAGGAAATGGTCGGGGGTGGAGGTGTGAGTATGGAAAGTCTATGCACACACTCAAATCAAGAATCGGGAAAAATCCTAGCTGTGAACATGCCGAGAAGAGATGATTATTTTCACCCCCTTCTGCTTGTTGTCAAGCAGTGGAGGCGGAATATGAACTGTTCATTTCTGAACTTTTGGAAAAAAAAGTTAAGAGTAAGCACATGTACAGTGGAACAGTCCAATCATTTCTATATTTTGTAATGTAAAGGGTCATTTCGTGTAAAATATCTCTGCACAAATCTAAATGATTGTAGGGCAGTGGAATAAGGATACATTCCTCATGATACACACTTCCATGTTAGGCAATTTTTAGTGATTCAGTGGGTTTTTGATATATTCCAGTATTCTTTGTGGCATACAACTAAAGCTACCAGATGCCCCTCTGTTGTACACTACTCCTCTGCCTAGTACCTGTTCACAGCCTCAGCGAGATCAGTAACTCACTGTGAGGGAAATCAACAACAGCAACAACGTGTATGTATATAGCGTCTTTAACGTAGTGAAACGGCCCGCGGTGCTTCACAGGAGTATTATGAGATAAAGAAATTTGACACCGAGCCGCATAAGTAGAAATTAGGGCAGGTGACCAAAAGCTTGGTCAAAGAGGGAGGTTTTAAGGAGCGTCTTGAAGCAGGAAAGAGAGGTAGAGAGGCGGAGAGGTTTAGGCAGGGCGTTCCAGAGCTTGGGGCCTTGGCAACAGAAGGTACGGCCACCGATGGTTGGGGGGGGTGAGGGGGGGGGGCTGGAGGACATTACACAGATAGGGAGGGGCAAGGCCGTGGAGGGATTTGAAAATGAGGAGAATTTTGAAATCGAGCTGTTGTTTAACCGGAAGCCGATGTAAGTCAGCGAGCACCGGGGTGATGGGTGAGTGGCGCTTGGTGCAAGCTAGATCACAGGCAGCCAAGTTTTGGAAATCGGAAGAACAAACGCGCATCTATATCTGTCCCGAGGTTCATACCATACCACCAATCCACCACCGTGTCTTTGCCCACTTTTGAATTGATGCATCTAGTTAAAACTTAGGAATCTTATTATTTTACAAAGCCCGCACCTCCCCCCGCCCAAAACAAAATCGGTTTAATTTCTAACTGCAATGTGTTTTTGTCTCCCCAGCCCTGCTAGCGGCCTGCTGGAACATTGCGAGTGAAGGCACTATGTGGAGTTGTGTGGGTTCCAATGGGACGGTGAGCGGTGCGGACCAGCAGTTCTGCCACCATCTGGAACTGGTCCTTTCCATCGTCTCCATCGTCTACCTCGTCATCTGCTTCCCGTTCAGCATTTGCTACAACTCCCTGCTGGTCCTCGTCAACCTCTACAACAAGCCCTCCATGACCATGCCCGACGTGTACTTTGTCAACATAGCCATGGCGGGCCTGATCCTCAGCCTCGTGGCGCTGGTCCAGCTGCTGGGTCCCGACAACCCGCAGTGGGCCCTGTGGAGCTTCAACCGGGAGGTCTACATCACCTTGCTCATACTGTTCAACATCTCGGCGTTGGTCACCATGTACTCCACCACGCTGCTCAGTCTGGACTTCTACATTGAGCAAGCATTGCCGAGGACTTACATGTCCAGTGTCTACAACACAAAGCACGTCTGTGGGTTCATCTGGGGTGGGGCGGTGCTCACCAGCTTTTCGTCTCTTCTACTGTACGTGTGCAGCCATGTGCCCAAGATAATCGAGTGCTCGAAAATACAGAACAAAGAGGTGGCGGATACCATCATGGTGTTTATCGGCTTCTTTGTGCCAGCTGTAGCTGTGCTCTATGCCTTAATACTGATTCTCCGAATCCGGAACCAGTCCACCCCTCTGGACCAAGATTCTGCGAGGCTGGATCCTTCCACACACAAACTTCTGGTGGCCACAGTCTGCACTCAGTTCGTGCTGTGGACCCCTTATTACATGACGCTGTTGGTGCACATCACCTTCAGCCCAAAAGGATCGGACTCGATAACGCGCTATCAAATTTACTATTTTGTGCAGGGCTTGTCAAAGCTGCTGGCTTACTCGTGCAGCTTTGTTATACCCCTGCTCTACACTTACATGCACAAGAACTTCACCAACAAGCTGAGGCAGCTGGTCAGAAACCTGGACTGTCGGACTGAAGGATGCTCACACCCGCACACTGAGGTGCAGCAACAAGTCTTTGTGAGCTAAGGTCCCCTCCAATGCACAGCTTCACGAATCAAGGCGGAACAAAATGAAACAAGCGGTGCTGATATATCGGTACCAAAAGGCAGAAGATCAGCCATGATCTCATTGAATGGTGGAGCAGGCTCGAGGGGCCGAATGGCCTACTCCTGCTCCTATTTCCTATGATCTAAGAGCATTAGCCCTGCAATACCTGCCAACATTAGCCTTTGCATAGGGTGTACGATTCCATTGTAATGGGAGTCCTGTAGGCTGGCGAGATCCAATACCATCCCACGGTAGAATATCACACTGGCCTTTATTAACCAATTGCCGAAGCTCACTACTCAGTCGAGCAATGGAATATATTTTTAGGAGACATTTCCTGGAATCCGAAGCAGTATCAACAGTAAATGGAGCGTACAAGCCAGCAGAAACAGGGAAACCAAAACCTTCAAAGGGTTTGTATGCATCAGACTCGACTAAAACTTTTTGCTCAGCTGAGTAACAAACAAAAAAGAATGACTGGGGGTCAGGACTTGGTTCTAGGTCGACTGTTCGCATGTCCCGAAGCTACAGCGACTGCCAATGATAGTCACAAGGGGCGTTCTCACAATTGAGAATGTTTCCACCTTGTGATATAAAGCTGTTCGGACAGGCTAACCCGTGAACTCTATCCATCGGCCTGAATGTCACCCAACTAAAACCGACCAACTGAATGATGATCGCTTTCCGTGTTTGGAAGGACACATTGCAGAAAGTCTCACACCACGGTGCAACGAAAAAAAACGAATCACCCAATGCAGGCTCCGCGAAGACTCGCTCACTCACTCGCAAGACCCGTGGATCAGTCTCGGTGAACTGTCGGGAAAGCTTCCACTGTTGTGACGTACGCAGGACCGGTCGTTAACTGGTAGCAAGGTGCCACGAATATCTCCACAGCCGAGCCTGTTCAGACACCTCGCGGCCGACAACGTCCCAGTGGGCCGCACGGTCAGCTTCACAAGCGGACAGAGCCGCTGTCAAATGTTAAATGTGCAGCGTCATTGTTAACTAATTGGTTGTCTCGTGACTTTGGTTCTGTCGATATAAAAAATATCCTCACATTTCCTGGATCCAACACAACATGTATAAAATAGTCCAATGCTATTTATTGTCATTGCTTTGTAAATAAACAAAGATATATCCCGAAGGTTTTGGTTTGAGAGCCTTGCTGTGTTAAGACGCAGGAAGATAGGAACATAAGAGGCCATTGAGCCTGTTCCCCATTCAATGGGATCATGGCTGATCTGTAGCCTAACTCCA
This sequence comes from Pristiophorus japonicus, assembly GCF_044704955.1. Taxonomy (NCBI): domain Eukaryota; kingdom Metazoa; phylum Chordata; class Chondrichthyes; family Pristiophoridae; genus Pristiophorus; species Pristiophorus japonicus. The sequence continues at coordinate 170,618,662 of NC_091991.1, read as the reverse complement.
TATACCTGCCTTTGGCACACATCCCTTAATACCTTTGGTTAACAGAAATCTATCAATCTCCGACTGAAAATGAACAATTGATCCAGCGTCAATTGCCGTTTGCGGAAGAGAGTTCCAAACTTCTACCGCCCTTTGTGTGTAGAAATGTTTCCTGGTTTCACTCCTGAAAGGTCTGGCTGTAATTTTTGTATAGTTTACACTATTACAGACAGAGGTACTACAGCCACCCTACTTCTTTTTTTATATATTAAAAAACACAATTATAATTTACAGTACGCAATTATAATGTTTTAATTAAAAATGCAAGTGAGTGAGAGGTGCAGAGAGTTACAGCATTATCCTCTTCTCTCCAGCCCCGGGATTGAATCCAGCCGACAGAGACGGGATAAACGTGTAGCAAGGATCCAGAGTAAAATGAGCCTGAAACAGTCTTAAGCCAGTTCTCACTCACTATGAACAAAACGCTGTCCATTATTCACTCTCTAGCAGTCTCGCACACAAGGGTAGCGGGTAGGGGGGCTTAGAAATGTCACAAACTTAATGGGCCACCATGATGAGCCTACCCAGGCTACAGCTGCCCAGAGTGTTCTCGCCATTGGCGCTGGGGAAGTGAAATCGAAAATGTTCCATTCTGTAGCACAGACATCCTTTGCCCTCACGCCCACAAGAATTTCACCACTTTTATTAACATCCGTGTCCGATCCACGTTACACACGTACAAAAACAATGAAAATGTCGCTTCAGCAGTACACAGCTCACCCGCAAGAGCAAATGACAATGCTTTTGCAAGCGTCAGTTACTACTGAGCGATTGAGTAGGGTAAGCCGATATTCTCTAGCGTTTCAAAGAATGAGAGGTGATCACATTGAAACATACAAAATCCTTACAGGGCTTGACAGGGTAGATGCTGAGAGGATGTTTCCCCTGGCTTGGGGAGTCTAGAACCAGGGGTCACAGTCTCAGAATAAGAGGTCTGCCACTTTAATACTGAGATGAGGAGGATTTTCTTCACTCAAGAGGGTGGTGAATCTTTGGAATTCTCTACCCCAGAGGGTTGTGCATGCTTAATCGTTGAGTATATTTAAGATGGAAATCGACAGATTTTTGGGATATTAAGGGAATCAATTGATATGGGGATTGAGCAGGAAAGTGGAGTTGAGGTAGAAGATCAGCTATGATCTCAGTGAGGCCGAATGGCCTAATGCTGCTCCTATTTCTTACGTTCTGATGATCACTGCAATTGTAGTGTTGTCAGTACGTGTCTTAATATATTGGCACCAATACGCTATGGGGGGAACATTGTACAAAAGCCAGGATGGTTTAATAGTGTAGGATGTGCTCCTTGTCGGATATTCTTCAGTATCTCAAATTGCTCCCGACAACCGAGGCAGACACATAACCACCTGCACTTCATCCCCGTGCCAAACATCTCTGTCCAATACAAGGACACAGTCTGTATATTGTGGTGATAGCTTCGCTTCACTGTTCAAGTATGCACGGTATAAACATTTCATACTCGCTGTGACACAGCACCGAAATCTTAGAGCCAATGCGGTCAATCAGAATTAATAAATTAACAATCCTGACAATACATGAACGATTGACTAAATCTCAAACTCCGACAAGAGTACTCGGGGAAAAAAAAAGAAAGACTTGCATTTATATAGCGCCTTTCACGACCACCAGACGTCTCAAAGCACTTTACAGCAAATGAAGTACTTTTGAAGTGTAGTCACTGTTGGAATGTGGAAAATGCGGCAACCAATTTGTGCACAGCAAGCTCCCACAAACTGCAATGTGATAATGACCAGATTATCTGTTCTGTTGCTTAAGGGATAAATATTGGCCAGGAAACCAGGGATAACTCTGCTGCTCTTCTTTGAAATAGTGCCACGGGATCTTATATGTCCACCTGAGAGAGCAGACAGGGCCTCGGTTTAACACCTCATACGAAAGATGGCACCTCCGACAGTGCAGCACTCCCTCAGCTCTGCGCTGGAGTGTCAGCCTAGATTTTTGCGCACAAGTCCCTGGACTTCTGACTCCGAGACGCGAGTGCTCACCCCGAATAGAATATTACTCACAGCTCTTGATGAAGCCACACCTGGAGTACTGCATACAATTTTGGTCTCCTTATTTAAGGAGAGATAAACTTGCATTGGAGGCAGTTCATAGAAGGTTCACGAGGTTGATTCCGGAGATGAAGGGATTGACTTATGAAGAAAGGTTGAGCAGGTTGGGTCTATACTCTTTGGAGTTTAGAAGAATGAGAGGTGATGTTATTGAAATGTATAAGATTCTGAGGGTGTTTGACAGGGTAGATGCAAAGAGGATGTTTCCCCTTGTGGGGGAAACTAGAACTAGGGTGCATAGTTTCAGAATAAGGGATCGCCCATTTAAAACTGAGATGAGGAGGAATTTCTTGTCTCAGAGGGTCGTGAATCTGAGGGATTTTCTACCCCAGAGAGCTGTGGAGGCTGGGTCATTGAATATATTTAAGGTGGAGAAAGACAGATTTTTCAATGATAAGGAAGTCAAAGGTTATGGGGAGCGGGCAGGGAAGTGGAGTTGAGGCCAAGATCAGATCAGCCATGATCTTATTGAATGGCGGAGCTGGCTCGAGGGGCTTAATGACCTACTCCTGTTCCTATTTCTTATAGAAATATAGAAACATAGAAAATAGGTACAAGAGTAGGCCATTCGGCCCTTCGAGCCTGCACCGCCATTCAATATCATCATCGCTGATCATTCCCTCAGTACCCCTTTCCTGCTTTCTCTCCATACCCCTTGATCCCCTGAGCCATAAGGGCCATATCTAACTACCTCTTGAATATATCCAATGAACTGGCATCAACAACTCTCTGCGGCAGTGAATTCCATAGGTTAACAACTCTCTGAGTGAAGAAGTTTCTCTTCATCTCAGTCCTAAATGGTCTACCCCTTATCCTAAGACTATGTCCCCTCGTTCTGGACTTCCCCAACATCGGGAACATTCTTCCCGCATCTAACCTGCCCAGTCCCGTCAGAATCTTATATGTTTCTATGAGATCTCCTCTCATCCTTCTAAACTCCAGGGAATAAAGGCCCAGTTGATCCAGTCTCTCCTCATATGACAGTCCAGCCATCCCTGGAATCAGTCTGGTGAACCTTCTCTGCACTCCCTCAATAGCAAGAACGTCCTTCCTCAGATTAGGAGAACAAAACTGAACACAATATTCCAGGTGGGGCCTCACCAAGGCCCTGTACAACTGCAGTAAGATCTCCCTGCTCCTATACTCAAATCCCCGAGCTATGAAGGCCAACATACCATTTGCCTTCTTCACCGCCTGCTGTACCTGCATGCCCACTTTCAGTGACTGATGAACCATGACACCCAGATCTCATTGCACCTCCCCTTTTCCTAATCTGCCACCATTCAAATAATATTCTGCCTTCATGTTTTTGCCCCCAAAATGGATAACCTCACATTTATCCACATTATATTGCATCTGCCATGCATTTGCCCACTCACCGAACCTGTCCAAGTCACACTGCAGCCTCTTAGCGTCCTCCTCACAGCTCACACCGCCACAAAGTTTAGTGTCATCCGCAAACTTGGAGATATTACACTTAATTCCTTCATCTAAATCATTGATGTATATTGTAAAGAGCTGGGGTCCCAGCACTGAGCCCTGCAGCACCCCACTAGTCACTGCCTGCCATTCTGAAAAGGACCCATTTATCCCGACTCTCTGCTTCCTGTCTGCCAACTAGTTCTCTATCCACGTCAGTACATTATCCCCAGTACCATGCGCTTTGATTTTCACACCAATCTCTTGTGCGGGACCTTGTCAAATGCCTTTTGAAAGTCCAAATACACCACATCCACTGGTTCTCCCTTGTCCAATCTGCTAGTTACATCCTCAAAAAATTCCAGAAGATTCGTCAAGCATGATTTCCCTTTCATAAATCCATGCTGACTTGGACCGATCCTGTCACTGCTTTCCAAATGCACTGCTATTTCATCCTTAATGATTGATTCCAACATTTTCCCCACTACTGATGTCAGGCTAACTGGTCTATAATTACCCATTTTTTCTCTCTCCTTTTTTAAAAAGTGGTGTAACATTAGCTACCCTCCAGTCCATAGGAACTGATCCAGAGTCGATAGGCTGTTGGAAAATAATCACCAATGCATCAACTATTTCTAGGGCCACTTCCTTAAGTACTCTGGGATGCAGACTATCAGGCCCCGGGGATTTATCGGCCTTCAATCCCATCAATTTCCCTAACACAATTTCCCGTCTAATAAGGATATCCCTCAGTTCCTCCTTCTCACTAGACCCACTGTCCCCAGTACATTTGGAAGGTTATTTGTGTCTTTCCTCGTGAAGACTGAACCGAAGTATTTGTTCAATTGGTCTGCCATTTCTTTGTTCCCCATTATAAATTCACCTGAATCCGACTGCAAGGGACCTACGTTTGTCTTCACTAATCTTTTTCGCTTCACATATTTATAGAAGCTTTTGCAGTCAGTTTTTACGTTCCCTGCAAGCTTCCTCTCATACTCTATTTTCCCCCTCTTAATTAAACCCTTCGTCCTCCTCTGTTGAATTCTAAATTTCTCCCAGCCCTCAGGTTTGTTGCTTTTTCTAGCCAATTTATATGCCTCTTCCTTGGATTTAACACTATCCTTAATTTCCCTTGTTAGCCATGGTTGAGCCACCTTCCCAGTTTTATTTTTACTCCAGACAGGGATGTACAATTGCTGAAGTTCATCCATGTGATCTTTAAATGTTTGCCATTGCTTATCCACTGTCAACCCTTTAAGTATCCTTTGCCAGTCTATTCTAGCCAATTCACGCCTCATACCGATGAAGTTACCTTTCTTTAAGTTCAGGACCCTAGTTTCCAAATTAACTGTGTCACTCTCCATCTTAATAAGGAATTCTACCATAGTATGGTCACTCTTCTCCAAGGGGCCTCGCACAACAAGATTGCTAATTAGTCCCTTCTCATTACACATCACCCAGTCTAGGATGGCCAGCTCTCTAGTTGGTTCCTCGACATATTGGTCTGGAAAACCATTCCTAATACACTCCAGGAAATCCTCCTCCACCGCAATGCTACCAGTTTGGTTAGCCCAATCTATATGTAGATTAAGTTGCCCATGATAACTGCTGTACCTTTATTGCACACATCCCTTATTTCTTGTTTGATGCTGTCCCCAACCTCACTACTACTGTTTTGTGGTCTGTACACAACTCGCACTAACGTTTTCTGCCCTTTAGAATTCCACAGCTCCACCCATACCGATTCCACATCATCCAGGCTAATGTCCCTCCTTAGTATTGCATTAATTTCCTCTTTAACCAGCACGCCACCCCGCCCCCTTTTCCTCTCTGCCTATCGATACTAATGTTCTCTTGCGATCCTGTAGCCTTGGCCCATGGTATTTGAGGTAAATGCCATTCCCACACTATGAATTAGATCTTAGAGGGTCTCCACAAATGGGGAGTTGCTCTAAAAAAAATAGGTAAGAATCTGCACTGTGTTATAACCATTAATCAAAGATTTCTATCTTCATTCGCCAAATGGTGCTTATATGATTTTTTTTGGTCGATGAAGCATACAGTTATTTTAAAAGATACAGGCACTTGCTACTCTGAATCTGATAAGAGAATATCCTGCAAGTTTTGATCGCAGAGGGACCTCCCCAGAAAATTTGAAAGGAATTGAATTCACAGCGAGTGAGCCTATCTGCCCATGATGGGGCTTTGCAACAACATCGGGCTATGGGAGTGGACGCTGGAATTGCTAATTAACTGCATGTTGTTCCAGCTTTCGGGAAGTTGCCGGTCTGGGATCCATCGGAGTGTCTGAATAACAACCCATTGTTTAGGAGCAGATTTATCCCGCTCTTTATCTGTTCCAGGATCAGTTGGTAACAGCGGAAAGGTCATATCGCGGTCAATTAGTATAAGTGAGTTGTTTTTCCTGGTCATTTATGGCATGTGCTGTGGATGGGACGCCGCCATGCACAAATTAGCTGCCGTGTCTGCCGACATAAAGGCACTGACTGCTCTTCAAGAGGTAATTCATTGCTCACGAGGCACCTCAAGACGTCCGGAGATTGCGATAAAGCATGACGTAAATGCTCGTTCTTGCTTCTTCTCCTGGTAGACTCAACACAATTGCGACAGAACGGGCTGGAATTAATGGTCAGATGCCCAGAACACAGTGGATACAAAGTCATCTTGTTTTCTAGCAGCCAGACCACAGGCTTAATTTTCTCCCCATCTCTCGCAGGCCCGAGCTCGCACTACGCTACAGTTCCTCACCAAGTGGCCCACCTCACCCTGCAATGCAGCAAGTTAAGTTGACAAGACAGCCCAGGCGGATCGCACCCTCGCCTTGTGCCTCCGCGCTCCCTCAGCACTGCACTAGAGTGTCAGCCTAGATTTTTGTGCTCAAGTCAAGTGCAGCGCTGAGGGAGTGCTGCACTGTCAGAGGAGCCGTCTTTCGGACGTTAATCCGAGGCCCCAGTCTGCTCTCTCAGGTGGACGCAAAAAAACCCATGGCACTATTCTGAAGAAGAGCAGGGGAGTTATTCCGGTATCCTGGTCAATATTTATCCCTCAAACAACATAATCAAAAAACATTATCTGGCCATTACTCAGTATCACATTGCTGTTTGTGGGAGCTTGCTGTGCGCAAATTGGCTGCCACATTTCCCACATTATGACAGTGACTATACGTCAAAAAGTACTTCAGTGGCTGTAAAGCACTTTGGGACATCCGGTGATCGTGAAAGGCGCCATATAAATGCAAGTCTTTACACTTGATCGCAAACCTGCATCTCCTGCTGTCAGGAGTCCTAACTGATATATTTTTCTCTCTCCTTCCAGCTCAGGTGGGTTTATTATATTGCACCCCCACCCCACATAGGGCTGCACCAGCTAAGATCAACTAGTCCACCACAGACCAACGATCAAAACAGGTCTTCCTGGGCCATGGCACTCAGTTCCACACTGGACAGTCACTGGGATATTGGGGGAGGAGAAACCCTCATCACATGTTGCTTCTCAAGACACCTTCGTTCATTGTGAAAGTTCAGGGGTCATTGAAATTGGAGGTCCAGGGGCTATGGTGCCCAATGATAACTCCCACAAAAGAGTAATACATGTCACGGAGATACCAGGGTTCCCGAATCAAAGTGGGAACCAGTGCAAACAGTTTTGCCCCATGTTTGCACTCATCCACGAACCCTAAATCTAATATCCTTGCCGGTTCTTTGCCAATAATGGGATGAAATTGAAGGAAAAGGGCACAGAAATCCCGATACCCAAGGGCACAATTCCTCTCGGCAGCATCAATCTATGCCCTAAGGCACCGCGAGTTAAGAGGCACTTCCCCAAATTGTCCTGAAGTAATAAGTTGCCCGGCATTTTCCCCAAACATTTGCAGGTCAGTCAACACTTGGGAACAGAAATCAACATACAAACACAGTTGATGCATTCTGAAAGGTGCTATATAAATGAAAATCTTTTCTTCACCATACAATACAAAGGTGGGAAGAGAAGCAATGTGTGAGGAGGACACAAAAAATCTGCAAAAGGACATAGACAGGCTAAGTGAGTGGGCAAAAATTTGGCAGATGGAGTATAATGTTGGAAAGTGTGAGGTCATGCACTTTGGCAGAAAAAAAATCAAAGAGCAAGTTATAATTTAAATGGAGAAACATTGCAAAGTGCTGCAGTACAGCGGGACCTGGGGATACTTGTACATGAAACACAAAAGGATAGTATCCAGGTACAGCAAGTGATCAGGAAGGCCAATGGAATCTTGGCCTTTATTGCAAAGGGGATGGAGTATAAAAGCAGGGCAGTCTTGCTCTATTAAACAGTTATACAGGGTATTGGTGAGGTTATACCTGGAATACTATGTACAGTTTTGGTTTCCGTATTTAAGAAAGGATATACTTGCTTTGGAGGCAGTTCAGAGAAGGTTCACTAGGTTGATTCCGGTGGTCAGAGGGTTGACGTATGACGAAAGGTTGAGTAGGTTGGGCCTCTACTCATTGGAATTCAGAAGAATGAGAGGTGATCTTATCGAAACATATAAGATTATGAGGGGGCTTCACAAGATGGATGCGGGGAGGATGTTTCCACTGGTAGGGGAGACTAGAACAAGGGGGCATAGTCTTAGAATAAGGGGCCGCCCATTTAAAACTGAGATGAGGAGGAATTTCTTCTCTCAGAGGGTTGTAAATCTGTGGAATTCGCTGCTTCAGAGAGCTGTGGATGCTGGATCATTAAATGAATTTAAGGCCGAGATAGACAGTTCCTTAACTGATAAGGGGATAAGGGGTTGTGGGAAATGGGCAGGGAAGTGGACCTGAATCCATGATCGGATCTGCCATGATCGTATTAAGAACATAAGAACATAAGAAAGAGGAGCAGGAGTAGGCCATACGGCCCCTTGAGCCTGCTCCGCCATTTAATAAGATCATGGCTGATCTGATCATGGACTCAGCTCCACTTCCCTACCTGCTCCCAATAACCCCTTATCCCCTTATCATTTAAGAAACTGTCTAATTCTGTCTTAAATGTATTCAATGTCCCAGCTTCCACAGCTCTCTGAGGCAGCGAATTCCACAGATTTACAACCCCCTGAGAGAAGAAATTTCTCCACATCTCAGTTTTAAATGGGCGGCCCCTTATTCTAAGATTATGCCCTCTAGTTCTAGTCTCTCCCATCAGTGGAAACATCCTCTCTGTATCCACCTTGTCAAGCCTCCTCATAATCTTATACGTTTCGATAAGATCACCTCTCATTCTTCTGAATTCCAATGAGTAGAGGCCCAACCTACTCAACCTTTCCTCATAAGTCAACCCCCTCATCCCCAGAATCAACCTAGTGAACCTTCTCTGAACTGCCTCCAAAGCAAGTATATCCTTTCGTAAATATGGAAACCAAAACTGCACGCTGTATTCCAGTTGTGGCCTCATCAAAACTTTATTTAGCTGTAGCAAGGCTTCCCTGCTTTTATACTCCATCCCCTTGGCAATAAAGGCCAAGATACCATTGGTCTTCCTGATCACTTGCTGTACCTGCATACTATCCTTTTGTGCTTCATGCGCAAGTACCCCCAGGTCCCACTGTACTGAGGCACTTTGCAATCTTTCTCCATTTAAATAATAACTTGTTCTTCGATTTTTTCTGCCAAAGTTCATGACCTCACACTTTCCAACATTATACTCCATCTGCCAAATTTTTGCCCACTCACTTAGCCTGTCTATGTCCTTTTACAGATTTTTTGTGTCCTCTTCACACATTGCTGACGATACAAAGATGGGAAGAAAAGCAAACAGCTACGTTACACTCAGTCCCTTCTTCCAAGTCGTTTATATAGATTGTAAATAGTTGGGGTCCCAGCACTGATCCATGCGGCACCCCACCGGTTACTGGTTGCCAACCATGGTGGAGCAGCTTGCGGGGCCGTATGGCCTACTCCTGCTCCTATTTCTTATGTTCTTATAACTGCAATTTCCAAAGCTGCACGAAAGGACTTCACAACACAGCCAAAGCTGGCCCTGCCCTATTGATCAGACCAATCACCTTCAGTAAAGTTCTGCAGCACTGTTTTGGATATAAAGATTGTTCTTTCAATAACATGTTATGGCATCAATGGAATTCCGTTCCCAACACCAGAGTGTGTTCGTTTTTTATTCCGCACATTTGCTTTACAAGGTTATTCCTTCTGCTCACCAAGAGGCAGGTCAATAAAATGTTTACATTGGGGGTTTGGGGGGGGGGGGGGGGGGGAGGAGAGGCGGGGGGATCTGATAACACACCGGCCAGGAAGGAGGCTCTGGCTTCATGATCAGGCATCTTGCATTTCTATAGCGCCTATAATGTAAGAAAACATCCCAAGCGGCTTCGCAGGAACATAACCGGACAAAATCTGACAACTGTAATGTATTTGCTTCATGGGTTCTTTGCTTAAGAATTCATAGCAACACATTGCTATTAAGAGCTAGTTGGTTTATTAACAAAAGGTTTAACAATCACACTACACATTACCAGTTCATCCACCAGGCTCACAACTCCCTGAACCCAACTGGCTGGGGTTTTATTGAGTCTTGTGACTATCACGTGACTGGCTAAGCCACTCCCAACTCAGCAGCTCTACAACTATTTTGTTGTGAACAATTAAATCAAGTGTCCCCTGATTAAAGGGGGGGGAGGACACTCTAAACACTTTCAAACAAGTGCCCCTTGTTTTTTCTTTGAGGGTACCAACACACAAATTATACAAGTGCCCCCTGGCTAAAAGGGGGGGGGGCACTAAAAGTGGCACAATAAACAAATTAAACTTTAGACAAGAAACATCAAATTTAAATTTGGTTGCCGGGAGTGATGATGTACTCCAGTCCCACCTCTTGCGGAAGGCCGCGAGCGTACCGGTGGACACCGCGTGCTCCATCTCCAGGGACACCCTGGCTGAGATGTAACCACAGAAGAGAGGCAGGCAGTTGGGCTGAACGGCCCCCTCGAATGCCCGCTGCCTCAACAACTCTACAAACCTGTGAGCATACTCACAGCATACATTCGCTTTGGCAGAAAAAATAGAAAAGCAAATTATAATTTAAATGGAGAAAAAGATTGCAAAGTGCTGCGGTACAGAGGGACCTGGGGGTCCTTGTGCATGAAACACAAAAAGTGAGTATGCAGGTACAGCAAGTGATCAGGAAGGCAAATGGAATGTTGGCCTTTATTGCAAGGGGAATAGACTATAAAAGCAGAGAAGTCCTGCTACAACTATACTGGGTATTGATGAGGCCACACCTGGAGTACTGTGTACAGTTTTGGTCTCTGTATTTAAGGAAGGATATACTTGCATTGGAGGCTGTTCAGAGAAGGTTCACTAGTTTTATTCCGGAGATGAGGGGGTTGACTTATGAGGAAAGGTCGAGTAGGTTGGGCCTATACACATTGGAGTTCAGGAGAATGAGAGGTGATCTTATCGAAATATACAAGATAATGATGGGGCTTGACAAGGTGGATGCAGAGAGGATATTTCCACTCATAGGGGAAACTAAAAGTAGGGGACATAGTCTTAGAATAAGGGGCCGCCCATTTAAAACTGAGATGAGGAGGAATTTCTACTCTGAGGGTTGTAAATCTGTGGAATTCTCTGCCCCAGAGAGCTATGGAGGCTGGGTCATTGAATATATTTAAGACGGAGAGAGACCGATTTTTGAGCGATAAGGGAGTAAAGGGTTATGGGAAGCGGGCAGGGAAGTGGAGCTGCGCCCATGATCAGATCAGCCATGATCTTATTGAATGGCGGAGCAGGCGCGAGGGGCCAAATGGCCAACTCCTGCTCCTATTTCTAATGTTCTTATAACAATCCTGAGCCAAAGAAGGAGACATTAGAAGAGGTGACCAGAAGTATGGTCAATGAGGTAGGTTTTAAGGAGAGTCTTAAAAAGAGGGGAGGCGGAGAGGTTGAGGGAGGAATTGCAGATCTTGCAGCTGAGGCTGCTGAAGACATGACCACCGGGGATTTATTTATTTGTTCGTTCCTGGGACGTGGGCATCCAGCCCCTGGAACCGGCAAGGCCAGCATTTATTGCCCATCCCTAATTGCCCTGGAGAAGGAGGCAGTGTGCATTGGAGGCCAGATTTGGGGGGACGGGGAGATCTCGGAGGGTTGTCGGGCTGGAGGAGGTGACATCTCGAAATGCAACTTCCTGGCGACATTTCACATCAGGAAGCTCCTGGTTAGCTTAAAAGCCCGTTGTCCCTGCGCTAAATCCAGCAGGTTGGCCTCTCTGTAATTAGTCTGGAATTTCTTTTTAAATCTGTTATTCAAATAAATTAAGGAGTTGATCCCTTAATTCAGCTGGTGCCGGTTCCCCATTCATGGCCTCAGTTGTCTGACTGACGCAATACTGAGCCCCTGGAACAGTTGCCACGGAAACAATTGCACAGCAATCTGTTCACCAGCCTCAAATATAAAAGACAGGCTTGTCCACTGATAATATGACAGACCTTTACTTCGCAAGCTGTAAAATGTCAGTATTAATAATCTTTCCAATCACTAACACCATGGCTACTTTGCGTCCAAGTGGTCGTCATCATCTTCCAGGTGGCAGCGACACCCTGTACTGGCCAGTAACTGCGCAAAACATGCCCTTGCTGTTCGCGTTACGGAGCTTTGAGAGAGATTTGGGAGTCTGTTGCCAGTTCATAAGAACATAAGAAATAGGAGCAGGAGTTGGCCATTTGGCCCCTCAAGCCTGCTCCGCCATTCAATAAGATCATGGCTGATCTTCTACCTCAACTCCATTTGCCTGCTCTACTTGGAACTCCTTCATGGCAAACGAGCCAAAGGTGGGCAGAGGAAACGTTACAGGGACACCCTCAAAGCCTCCCTGATAAAGTGCAACATCCCCACTGACACCTGGGAGTCCCTGGCCAAAGACCGCCCTAAGTGGAGGAATTGCATCCGGGAGGGCGCTGAGCACCTCGAGTCTCATCGCCGAAAGCATGCAGAAACCAAGCGCAGGCAGCGGAAGGAGCGTGCGGCAAACCAGTCCCACCCACCCTTTCCCTCAACGACTATCTGTCCCACCTGTGACAGGGACTGTGGTTCTCGTATTGGACTGTTCAGCCACCAAAGGACTCATTTTAAGAGTGGAAGCAAGTCTTCCTCGATTCCGAGGGACTGCCTATGATGACGGTGATCCCCATATCCCTTAATTTCTTTAATATTCAAGATTCCCTTAATATCCAATCCAAGTTCATAACCATTTTCCTCCTCAGAGAAAAACAAATGGCAAAAACCATAACAAGAAGTTGAAAAAGTTACAGACGGTTGACATGAGTGCATGAGGGAGAAAGGAACTGAAGGTCATGGAGTAGGGTGGGAGGAGGCTCGTGTGGGGCATGGACCAGTTGGGCTGAATGGCCTGTTTGTGCAGTGAACCTTCTATGCAAGGCATGGGATGGATCCCCTACTGCATCGGTTCGAAGCTGTTGAATGCTGTTCCTAACATGCATATCTGAGAAAGACCACAGGAGCAATTTCCTTTTAATAAATCTGATTATGACTAGTCCTTCCTCCACGTATGCCAAATTAGCAAAAGCACGGGTTTATGAAAGGGAAATCGTGTTTGACAAATTTGCTGGAGCTCTTTGAGGATGTAAAGAGCAGGGTGGATAAGGTGGAACCAGTGGATGTGGTGTATTTGGATTTCCGGAAGGTATTCGATAAGGTGCCACATAAAAGGTTACTGCACAAGATAAAAGTTCACGGGGTTGGAGGTAATATATTATTAGCATGGATGTAGGATTGCCAACTAACAGAAACAACTAACAGAAAACAGAGAGTCGGGATAAATCGGTCATTTTCCGGTTGGCAAACATTAACTAATGGGGTGCCGCAGGGATCGGTGCTGGGGCCTCAACTATTTACAATCTATATTAATGACTTGGATGAAGGGACCGAGTGTAATGTAGCCAAGTTTGGGTGGGAAAGTAAATTGTGAGGAAGACACAAAAAATCTGCAAAGGGATATAGATAGGCTAAGTGAGTGGGCAAAAGTTTGGCAGATGGAGTACAATGTGGGAAAATGTGAGGTTATCCACTATGGCAGAAAAAATAGAAAAGCGAATTATAATTTAAATGGAGAACAATTGCAAAGTGCTGCAGTACAGAGGGACCTAGGGGTCCTTGTGCATGAAACACAAAAAGTTAGTATGCAGGTACAGCAAGTAATCAGGAAGGCAAATGGAATGCTGGCCTTTAATGCAAGGGGGATAGAGTATAAAAGCAGAGAAGTCCTGCTACAACTGTACAAGGTATTGGTGAGACCACACCTAGAGTACTGCATACAGTTTTGGGCTCCGTATTTAAGGAAGGATATAATTGCACTGGAGGCTGTTCAGAGAAGGTTCACTAGGTTGATTCCGGAGATGAAGCGGTTGACTTATGAAGATAGGTTGAGTAGGTTGGGCCTATACTCATTAGAGTTCAGAAGAATGAAAGGTGATCTTATCGAAACATACAAGATAATGAGGGAGCTCGACAAGGTGGATGCAGAGAGGATATTTCCACTCATAGGGATAACTAAAACTAGGGGGCATAGTCTCAGAATAAGGGGCTGCCCTTTTAAAACTGTGATGAGGAGGAATTTCTTCTCTCAGAGGGTTGTAAATCTGTGGAATTCTCTACCCCAGAGAGCTGTGGAGCCTGGGTCATTGAATATATTTAAGGCGGAGATAGACAGATTTTTGAGCGATAAGGGAGCAAAGGGTTATGGGGAGCGTGTAGGGAAGTGGAGCTGAGTCCATGATCAGATCAGCCATGATCTTATTAAATGGTGGAGCAGGATGGAGGGGCCAAATGGCCTACTCCTGCTCCTATTTCTTATGTTCTTATGTAATCTCGTTAGAAACTGTCTTACTCCTCCTTCCAGTAGAAAATATGCTGCGTTGAAGGAAAGGCACATTGCATTCCTCAACCCTGACGACATACACAAGGATTTAAAAAATAATTAGACTTTTCAAATCAGTTGTTGTGCAACATACAATGAGTGGATGGATCTCAAGGCTCTGAGAATCAGTGCCAGGCTTTATCAGCGGAGTCCTTGACGGCAGTCTAGTAACACATTCTGACAACAGTTACAGAGTTGGCACCATATCCCCATCTACCCAACCAATGAGCCAGCTAGGATCATCCTTCCGACAACCTTGTGATCAATGTAAAGCACAGTAATAACAGAGCTCAGCGAGTGTGCAAACCCACATGTACAGAGCTCAGTGAGTGTGTAAACCCACATGTACAGAGCTCGGCGAGTGTGTAAACCCACATATACAGAGCTCGGCGAGTGTGCAAACCCACATATACAGAGCTCGGCGAGTGTGCAAACCCACATGTACAGAGTTCAATGAGTGTGCAAAACCACATTTACAGAGCTCAGTGAGTGTGTAAACCCACATGTACAGAGCTCAGTGAGTGTGCAAACCCAAATGTACAGAGCTCAGTGAGTGTGCAAAACCACATGTACAGAGCTCGGCGAGTGTGCAAACCCACATATACAGAGCTCGGCGAGTGTGCAAACCCACATGTACAGAGCTCAGTGAGTGTGTAAACCCACATATACAGAGCTCGGCGAGTGTGCAAATCCACATGTACAGAGCTTGGCGAGTGTGCAAAACCACATTTACAGAGCTCAGTGAGTGTGTAAACCCACATGTACAGAGCTCGGCGAGTGTGCAAACCCACATGTACAGAGCTCAGTGAGTGTGTAAACCCACATGTACAGAACTCGTCGAGTGTGTAAACCCACATATACAGAGCTCGGCGAGTGTGCAAACCCACATGTACAGAGCTTGGCGAGTGTGCAAAACCACATTTACAGAGCTCAGTGAGTGTGTAAACCCACATGTACAGAGCTCAGTGAGTGTGCAAACCCACATTTACAGAGCTTGGCGAGCGTGTAAACCCACATGTACAGAGCTCAGCGAGTGTGTGAACCCACATGTACAGAGCTCAGCGAGTGTGTGAACCCACATGTACAGAGCTTGGCGAGCGTGTAAACCCACATGTACAGAGCTCAGCGAGTGTGTAAAACTGTACTCAGAGCTCGGCGAGTGTGTAAACAGACACACACGATGCCGAGATGCCAGGGTGATGCAGCACTGCCAGCTTTGCATTGCTCTGATCAGGTGACCCTGGCGAACTACCAGGACAGATTTCCAACACAGCGTTACAGAGCATCACTCCTTCTGGGTACCCTCTCACCATAAATAACATGGCGGGGGGGCACTGGAAACGTGGGGGAGTGAATATCAAGCTTCAATCAGAAAAACAACCCAGCACGGATCACGGAAACCTGCTTGGCTTGGTTACAAGATCACTGCCTGTACAGGTATTATTTCAGTAAACAGTGCAGTCGGTGGTTAATTGTCAGCTTTGAAGTCAGTGAGATAAGGCAGGCCGCACCGGCACACAGCATCCTTGACCGACCCCGCCTGCATTAAATCAGGCACTTCTCTTCCAAATAGAAGTTGTCTGCCTTGACCTTCTGCTAGTTTTATGCTTTATAAAGTAGATTGTAAAACTTGTTATCCCAGTCCACTGCTTCACAAACCGGGGGGGCGGGGGGTAGTGGCTGGGGAGAGGGGGGCACATATCGGCAACCCTGAAAATTCCTATCCGTTAACAGGAGCAGAGCGCAGGGTTGGTGGTAGGCCGGAGGCTCCTGGAAGCGAGGGGTCGTGGCAGTCTCGGGGAGTGGGTGTCTTGACCAGGGCCAGCGCAACCATTAGGCGAACTAGGCAGTCGCCTTGGGGGCCAACATTTGGGGGGGGGGGGCAGGGGGCAAAAAACTGAATTAAAACGAATCTCTTCAAGGGACGTGTTGGGAAATGGGTTTGAATCCAGCAGGAATTCTCCTAACTAGAGCCCTGAATAATGAACCTGCCTTGAGTATTTTGTAACTCGGGCGCAAACGGCGGTGCATTTAGTGTTAGCAGAGCAGGTCTCCAGTCGCCTTGGTTAACCCTTGCCACTGGACCAAGACCGAGCTCTGTCAAGCCCGTGTGGTGGCTGGTGTGCAGCGGCCACCCCACGTTACAAAAAGCCACGCGCAGGCATCTCCCACCCTTCAGGATGTAATTCGCGACCTAGAATGTCAAGTCCCTCATTAAAACACCTGTGAACTCATCCCTTTTTGGTGTGGAAGTGGGACATCCTTGATACGAGGGACTGCCTAATACTAATATTTAGTGTTATATAGAACACCGAGATCCCGCAGAACTAAAAGAGAGCAGGTTGGAGGGTGGGTAGGAAATAAAGGTACTCAAGTGATATCGCCCTCTTTCTTCTTGCCTCGTTGATCTGATGCTGCCCTGCGCTGTTCTTTCATTTAAACACCTCGACATGTTTGAAGATCAGGGCAAAGTGGGAAGATTTGGAACCGGAAAAAAGATGTAACCAGGCGCTGCTGGTTGCTGAGCAACGGGAGAGCATCAAAGTTAACAGCGGGTTCCCAGCTTTCCTTTTTTATTTGATTTTCATTTGATTTTCTTCGCTTGTGGAGAGTGGGTTTTTGTTTTAGTGAGCACACGACGCACCGTGCGATCCGCCGAACTGTCTGTTTGCACCGCCTCTCCCTCCCTCCCTGCTGTAGCCCAGCTGACCTCCCAGAGACCGGGGAGTGAAATGGTCACGGTGAAAGTGACAGCGGGAGGCGGCAGACACACTCCCGCCATCCCCTGCAGGTCAGATGAGTCAACCATCCGGCCCCAAGCATTAAAAGGACAAACACTGTATGAAGAGTGGGTGAAAACATCCTTTAAGTGGAGACAGCTCTGTCACACAGAGTTTGGCCACTGCTTCTGATTCATCCTTTTCGTCTTAGAAACATAGAAAATAGGTGCAGGAATAGGCCATTCGGCCCTTCGAGCCTGCACCTCCATTCAATAAGATCATGGCTGATCGTGCAACTTCAGTACCCCACTCCTGCTTTCTCTCCATACCCCTTGATCCCTTTAGCCGTAAGGGCTTCTGAATGATTCCCCATTGCAGATACTAATCTTGAAAATGTCCTACTCTCCCATCTTTATTACACTGCTCTTTCCCCAGTAAAGCATCAACTCTCGGGCAACTGTGGTGCTGTGTTTTTTTAGCGTCGCCTGCTCCAAAAAAATTAATGAAGTGACATTTTATATAATCTACTTTAAAATACAAGATTATTGTCCTCTGCAGAGTGAAACATATCTGGGTCATGATACATGGATGGTCACAGGATACTCGCCAATACAGATTTGTGTTGTATATACAGGTGTAGCGTATTACTGGTGTATGGTACTATAGGTGTGCAGTTAACATACACAGAGGTATACTTATAAAACTTATAATATACAAATGTATATTGTATGTGCACTGTAAGTATTATTGGACAACCTGATTGCGCAACAAGTTGAATATATTTGATCAGAATAGTGCCTATTTTGATTGCAGGATTTTACTGTGTTAGCAGCGATCAGCTATTGTCCTTTCCCCAGTGTTTGGAGTTTTCAAGGAATATTAATCAGCAGACTGTAAGTCGTATACTTACAATATATCCCAGCTTGCTGTGAGCACACGAAATAATCACTGCTTATTTCAATTTTCTCAACTTATGACCAAAGATTGTGCAGCAGGCTCGGGTGTTTCCTGTCTCACACAATCGTCGCCACGGCGAGGACTTACCAAGGAGCATATGGAAAAAATGAAATTCTTCTCCCAGTTTGTGGAACGTCTGCTGGACAGTGTTTGGTCATAAATTGGGAAAACTGACTATTATCATGAAAATTATCATTAATAACTTTACTTTGGATATGATAATAAACCAGTACATGCAAGACATCTTGCAATGTTATTTACCTTTATATTGGAATTGGTTGAGGTGAAGGGGATTGACGGGGCGCCAGGTGAACAGTTTGCCTCAGGCACCAATTACCCTTGCGCCCCCCGATCTTGACACTCTATGGCCTGTATAGTCAGTGAGTCTACTATCAGGACAGGGTCGCCTGTGGCCTGTACAGTGAGTCTAGTGTCAGGATAGTAGGAGTAAACGGGTACTTTTCAGAATGGCAGGCAGTGACTAGTGGAGTGCCGCAAGGTTCTGTGCTGGGGCCCCAGCTGTTTACATTGTACATTAATGATTTAGACGAGGGGATTAAATGCAGTATCTCCAAATTTGCGGATGATACTAAGTTGGGTGGCAGTGTGAGCTGCGAGGAGGATGCTATTAGGCTGCAGAGTGACTTGGATAGGTTAGGTGAGTGGGCAAATGCATGGCAGATGAAGTATAATGTGGATAAATGTGAGGTTATCCACTTTGGTGGTAAAAACAGAGAGACAGACTATTATCTGAATGGTGACAGATTAGGAAAAGGGAAGGTGCAACGAGACCTGGGTGTCATGGTACATCAGTCATTGAAGGTTGGCATGCAGGTACAGCAGGCGGTTAAGAAAGCAAATGGCATGTTGGCCTTCATAGCGAGGGGATTTGAATACAGGGGCAGGGAGGTGTTGCTACAGTTGTACAGGGCCTTGGTGAGGCCACACCTGGAGTATTGTGTACAGTTTTGGTCTCTTAACTTGAGGAAGGACATTCTTGCTATTGAGGGAGTGCAGCGAAGGTTCACCAGACTGATTCCCGGGATGGCGGGACTGACCTATCAAGAAAGATTGGATCAACTGGGCTTGTATTCACTGGAGTTCAGAAGAATGAGAGGGGACCTCATAGAAACGTTTAAAATTCTGATGGGTTTAGACAGGTTAGATGCAGAAAGAATGTTCCCAATGTTGGGGAAGTCCAGAACCAGGGGTCACAGTCTGAGGATAAGGGGTAAGCCATTTAGGACCGAGATGAGGAGAAACTTCTTCACCCAGAGAGTGGTGAACCTGTGGAATTCTCTACCACAGAAAGTAGTTGAGGCCAATTCACTAAATATATTCAAAAGGGAGTTAGATGAAGTCCTTACTACTCGGGGGATCAAGGGTTATGGCGAGAAAGCAGGAAGGGGGTACTGAAGTTTCATGTTCAGCCATGAACTCATTGAATGGCGGTGCAGGCTAGAAGGGCTGAATGGCCTGCTCCTGCACCTATTTTCTATGTTTTTATGTTTCTAGGACAGAGTCGCCTGTGGCCTGTATAATCAGTGAGTCTAGTGTCAGGACAGGGTCGCCTGTGGCTTGTACAATCAGTGAATCTAGTGTCAGGACAGGGTCGCCTGTGGCCTGTACAGTCAGTGAGTCTAGTGTCAGGACAGGGTCGCCTGTGGCCTGTACAGTCAGTGAGTCTAGTGTCAGGACAGGGTCGCCTGTGGCCTGTACAGTCAGTGAGTCGAGTGTCAGGACAGGGTCGCCTGTGGCCTGTACAGTCAGTGAGTCTAGTGTCAGGACAGGGTCGCCTGTGGCCTGGACCCTTTGTGGATTAATGATGCAGGGGGCGGGGACGGGAAGGGGGGAGTATTTCGAGGTATTGAGTTGTCCTCCAATGAACAACAACTTGTATTTATATTTGTCTTTAACATGGTAAGACATCCCAAGGCGCTTCACAGGAGTATTATAAGACAAATGTGACACCGAGCCACATAAGGAGAAATTAGGGCAGGTGCTTGGTCAAAGAGGTAGGTTTTAAGGAGCGTCATAAAGGAGGAAAGGGAGGTAGAGAGGCGGAGAGGTTTAGGGAGGGAGTTTCAGAGCTTGGGGCCCAGGCAACAGAAGGCACGGTCACCAATGGTTGAGCGATTATAATCAGGGATACTCAAGAGAGCAGAATTAGAGGAGCGCAGATATCTCGGGGGGTTGTGGGGCTGGAGGAGATTACAGAGATAGGGAGGGGGTGAGGCCATGGAGGGATTTGTAAACAAGGATGAGAATTTTGAAATCGAGGCGTTGTTTAACCGGAAGCCAATGTAGGTCGGCGAGCACAGGGGTGATGGGTGAGCGGGACTTGCTGCAAGTTAAGACACGGGCAGTCGAGTTTTGGATGACCTCAAGTTGACGTAGGGTAGAATGTGGGAGGCCAGCCAAGAGTGCGTTGGAATAGTCAAGTCTAGAGGTAACAAAGGCATGGATGAGGGTTACAGCAGCAGGTGAGCTGAGGCAGGGGCGGAGACGGGCGATGTTACGGAGGTGGAAATAGGTGGAAACAAGGTTAATTATAAAAAAAAGCAAAGCATTATGTCCTTATACAAGTACAAGACCTTGTTAGAATACTGTGTCCAGTTTTGGTTACCTCACATGATGGAGGATTGAGAGGCTCTGGGAAAGAGTGCAGCGAAGGGCCTAGTTTTAAAACACCTTAGTTGCCCAAATAGGCTCAAAGAGTGTGCCAAAGTCTATGGCCCCAAACTTGGCGGACTCACCGCCCGCTGCCGGCGAGTTTTCTGGGCAGTCTCCCCTCCGAGCGAGTTTGGTGGAGGCCTCCCGCCGGGGGAGGGAAGACCGCTGGGGACCGCCCGCTGACGTGCAACTCACGCAAGTCTCCTCCCGCCCGTCGAGCTGCCAGTTTAGTCCGGGCGAGAATCTGCCGCAGCAGGGGGAAGGACCGCCACGTGGAGGCAGGTCTAACCTCAACGGTAAGTAAAAAGACCTGCAAAAAAAAAAAGTTAGCAAACTTCTTTTATTTTTTTTTCCAGCGATTCAGGTGAATGGAGTCCCCTGAAAGTTTTCCAGTGTTTTTTTTTACTTTGGGGAAATGTTAAATTTTATCTGTCTCCCTGCCTCCACTGGGCCCGACTCAATCCTCGGTGTCACTTCGCCGAGGATCGCACTTGCCGCCGAGATTGGGAGCTCGTGCCCGCCCGCTGCTGCCCAGATTCAGGGCCTAAGTCGCTTTTTTTGGCCGCCGGCCGGTCTTTCCAAGACTTTTTCCAAGAGACTCCCGCCCAAAGCACCCTCAGGATCTCAGTGTTCCTTTGGGCGGCCCTCGGGCAGAACTTAGCTTCCACCAGGTTCGGGGCCACCGTACTTTAGAAAAGCACAGATCCGAGCCATTTGATTTGAGGTTTATAAAATAATGATAGGATTAGATTGCATGTATGTAAACAATGAATTCAACTGAATGGGTTAGGGAGCATGATGGGTCCTCGTCACAGGTTAAGTGGGGCCAGCTGTGACTCTGTGAGTAGCACTCTTGCCACTCAGTCCCACGCCAGAGACTTGAGCACAAAATCTAGGCTGACACTCCAGTGCAGTACTGAGGGAGTGCTGCACTGTTGGAGGTGCCGTCTTTCGGATGAGCCGTTAAACCCAGGCCCTGTCTGCCCTCTTGGGTGGAAGTAAAAGATCCCACGGCGCTATTTCGAAGAAGAGCAGAGGAGTTAATCCCGGTGTCCTGGCCAATATTTATCCCTCAACCAGTACCACTAAAACAGGTCATTATCTCATTGCTGTTTGTAGGCTGCCGCGGTTCCTGCATTACAACAGCAACCACACTTCATTGGCTGAAAAACGTTTTGGGACATCCTTACCCCTTCCGGATTCCTATTGCTAGATATGCTCATACCACACCTCACTGGTAAAGATGGCTACCAGCATGCAAGTCTCCACCAATAAGCTAACGAATGGAGGCCCACACAGGAGCACAACACAGACTATCCCTTCCTCGCTGGGAGAAGAGACCAAAGCTTGCTCAACAGAGATTGGGAACTGGTCTTGTGGTGCAATGTGGCTAAAATTTACATCCCAGGTTAGCCAGCCAGTAAAACAACGTCTCTGGGGGGAAAAAATTACAATCTTCAAAACTCCTTCTTTAGATGTTGTACTTTTAACATAAATTCATAGACTGAGAATGGAATGCAAATATCCACTTTAGCTCAAGTTTATTACAATCTTCTGCACAAACATAAAAACTGACTGCAAAAGCTTCGATAGATATGTGAAGAGAAAAAGATTAGTGAAAACAAACGTAGGTCCCTTGCAGTCAGATTCAGGTGAATTTATGATAGGGAACAAAGAAATGGCAGACCAATTGAACAAATACTTTGGTTCTGTCTTCTCGAAGGAAAACACAAATAACCTTCCAGATGTACTAGGCGACCGAGGATCCAGTGAGAAGGAGGAACTGAAGGATATCCTTATTAGGCAGGAAATTGTGTTAGGGAAAATTGATGGGATTGAAGGCCGATAAATCCCCGGGGCCTGATAGTCTACATCCCAGAGTACTTAAGGAAGTGGCCCTAGAAATAGTGGATACATTGGTGATCATTTTCCAACAGTCTATCAACTCTGGATCTGTTCCTATGGACTGGAGGATAGCTAATGTAACACCACTTTTTAAAAAGGGAGGGAGAGAGAAAGCGGGTAATTATAGACCAGTTAGCCTGACATCAGTGGTGGGGAAAATGTTGCAATCAATTATTAAGGATGAAATAGCAGCACATTTCAAAAGCACTGACAGGATCGGTCCAAGTCAGCATGGATTTATGAAGGGGAAATCATGCTTGATAAATCTTCTGGAATTTTTTGAGGATGTAACTAGTAGAGTGGACAAGGGAGAACCAGTGGATGTGGTATATTTGGATTTTCAAAAGGCTTTTGACAACGTCCCACACAAGAGATTGGTGTACAAAATCAAAGCACATGGTATTGGGGGTAATATATTGACGTGGATAGAGAACTGGTTGGCAGACAGGAAGCAGAGAGTCGGGATAAATGGGTCCTTTTCAGAATGGCAGGCAGTGACTAGTGGAGTGTCGCAGGGCTCAGTGCTGGGACCCCTTTACAATATACATCAATGATTTGGATGAAGGAATTGAGTGTAATATATCCAAGTTTGCAGATGACACTAAACTGGGGGGGCGGTGTGAGCTGTGATGGGGACGCTAAGAGGCTGCAGGGTGACTTGGACAGGTTAGGTGAGTGGGCAAATGCATGGCAGATGCAGTATAATGTGGATAAATGTGAGGTTATCCACTTTGGGGGCAAAAACGCGAAGACAGAATATTATCTGAATAGTGGCAGGTTAGGAAAAGGGGAGGTGCAACAAGACCTGGGTGTCATGGTTCATCAGTCATTGAAAGTTGGCATACAGGTGTAGCAGGCGGTAAAGGCGGCAAATGATATGTTGGCCTTCATAGCTAGGGGATTTGAGTATAGGAGCAGGGAGGTCTTACTGCAGTTGTACAGGGCCTTGGTGAGGCCTCACCTGGAATATTGTGTTCAATTTTGGTCTCCTAATCTGAGGAAGGACGTTCTTGCAATTGAGGGAGTGCAGCGAAGGTTCACCAGACTGATTCCCGGGCTGGCCGGACTGACATATGAGGAGAGACTGGATCGACTGGGCCTTTATACACTGGAGTTTAGAAGGATGAGAGGGGATCTCATAGAAACATACAAGATTCTGTCGGGACGGGACAGGTTAGATGTGGGTAGATTGTTCCCGATGTTGGGGAAGTCCAGAACCAGGGGACACAGTCTTAGGATAAGGGGTAGGCCATTTAGGACTGAGATGAGGCGAAACTTCTTCACTGAGAGAGTTGTTAACCTGTGGAATTCCCTGCCGCAGAGAGTTGTTGATGCCATTTCATTAGATATATTCAAGAGGGAGTTAGATATGGCCCTTACGGCTAAAGGGATGAAGGGGTATGGAGAGAAAGCGGGAAAGGGGTACTGAGGGAATGATCAGCCATGATCTTAGTGAATGGTGGTGCAGGCTCGAAGGGCCGAATAGCCTACTCCTGCACCTATTTTCTATGTTTCTAAGATGCAGGCAAAAGGAAGTAACCACTTCCTCCTGTGCATAATCGCCCTTTAATAGCACTTTATGCAAAATACAGAACTGATGTGGCCGTGTACAGGATGTGCAATATTTTAGCTAGCTCTCTCAGATCCCAGCTCCCTTGTTTAATCCACCAGGTTGTGTATTTAACGCTCGCAAGCAATCCACCGATTTTGCACTCCCTGAATGTTGACTGAAGAACTATGCAGATCTTCTGAACAACAATATCTGCCGATTAAAATCCCACACTGAGAGAGGTCGGTCGTGCCAATGGTCACTGACAGTACCGCACGTAAATCTAGACTGATGCTCCCAGTGCAGTGCTGAGGGAGTGCTGTACTGTCGGAGGTGCTGCCTTTGGATGAGGCGTTAAATCGAGGCCCCGTCTGCCTTTTCAGGTGCACGTAAAAGATCCCACGGCCACTATTCGAAGATAAGCAGGGGAGCTCTTCACGGTGCCCTGTACCTCTAAACCAGATTAACTCTTCACTGTCACATTGCTGTTTGTGGGAGCTTGCTGTGCACAAATTCGCTGCCGCATTTACAACAGTGACTGCACTTTAAAAGTACCTCATTGGCTGTAAAAGCGCTTTTGGACGTCCTGAGGTTGTGAAAGGCGCTATAGAAATGCCAGTTCTTTCCTTTTTTTTTGGCCAGGATGCGGAAACAGCGAGGATTTTAGGGCTTTTACTCCTCGTCTCTCTCATGCTCAGTGTCAAGCACCATGCCCATCATCACGCCCTCAATGCCTTTGAACCGAAGTGCAATCCCTCTGGTTAAACAGATAACCTGGCTGGTGCACTTTGCTCATTGAAATCTACAAAGACCCTCTTCGGTTCTCTGTCAGAGCTGGGGGAGAGCAGAAGAAAGATCCCGCTATCAGAACACAGAGCTTCGGCAGTGAACTCCCAATCAGATAAAAAGTTGGACAATGGCAAAATATCAAGAGAGCAGATTTCACTTGATTACAGAAAGTTTAGCTTACACCCACTCAAAAATAGAAAGAATAAAAGACTTTGATACTCAGCTAACTCTCTGAATACTGAACCTGGACCATTGCCCGTATCATAAACTAAACATGAATGGGGCGATTTTCGCCAGATACTTTAAAGGGCTGGATTTTTGGCTTTGATGATTTTAGGGCAGTAATGCCGGCGGGGCGGTAAAGTTAGCCCCCCCAGGAACAGTTTGTTTGTACACCCCCTCTCTTGGGCGCTAACGTGGGAAACTCCCGAACTAAAGAGCCGGGCTGGGAGCGTTCCAAGAGATGCCTGGGGGAGGGGGGGGGGCGAAACCCACAAAAACATTCCCAAAACATTGCCCACGCCATCACAAGACAGATCGCAAAAAAAATTGAGAAAACACAAAAAAAAAAAATCACACTTACCTTAGGAGACCATTAGCTACCTCTCCGTTGTCGGTATAGGTTGGACTGCCTGGTTTCCCAGGTGTTCACTGCGGGGCGCGCTGCGGGGCGGATGAAGTCAAAACTTGCTCCGGTGTCACAACCAGGGGCGTTGCACACCGGCGCAGCTCTTCCTGGCGGTGCTGCTCTGTGCCGTCACAAAACCCAATCCCGAGGATCCCCGCGGGGTGCTGGAGGCTGACCGCACGCCCAGAAGACCTCACCGCCGCCATTCCGTAGCGAAAAATGGAGCACAGAAGACACAAAATTCCACCCCTTTAGGCGCTAAACAGGTGGTAAGCTGGGGTCTTGAGTTCAGCTGCCTAGGCCCCAAGCTCTGGAAATCCCTGCTTAAACCTCTCTACCTCGCTTTCCTCCTTCAAGGTGCTCCTTTAAACTTACCTCTTTTGGTCACCTGCTATAATTTCTTCTTATGTGGCTCGGTGCCATATTTATTTATTTTCTCTTATAACACTCCTGTGAAGCACCTTGGGACGTTTTACTACGTTAAAGGTGCTATATAAATACAAGTTGTTGTTGTTTAGCCCACGTTTAGTGCAAGACGCCATCTTGGTAAAGGAGTTGAAGCCAGCTCTAGGAACGGCACTAAAAATGCCTGCGAGCGTTCATTAAAGAGACTGCCCGGCATTTTGTTGGTGAGCGCTTCAACTAACGCCCTCTCCTTACAGCGACCAGCTGTTTGGGAGTAAACATGGCGTTGATGTCAATTTCAAATGCTATTTAAAGGGATACTCACCATTTCATGGTCATTGTTGCCGGGGCTGTAAAGAGGACCTCTGAAACACATCGGGAGACTTTCTGGGACACTTTGCCAAGACTTCAACAACACTCAAGCAACATTTATTCCAGAAATTCTCTGAGGACTTCAAATTAAAAATGTAAGTGCTGTGTGCTACTCTGCCTTGCTGGACACCTTGTAGGGGTCACCAGGAGAAAGGGAGTGCTTGGCCATCGGCATGTTGCTGGAGTCTTCCTTGGTCTACAGGAGGATGGGAGGAGGACACGAGACCAGACAGAGCAACACCAGCTGCTGCAGGAGAGAGGGACAGGAGGCGAGGTGGAGTCCTTCCCCTCCACCCTACGGGTACAGGACATCCCTCCTCCTCTGGGCCTCCTCCCTCCACCTGGACCTCCTCCACCAGGACCTCCAGTGCACCCTCTCACTCGGTCCCTGAGCCATCTGAAACCTGCCGCTGTGCGTCAGCCAGAGCACTCCACACCTTCAACGGAAGAGGGTGCGTGGAACCCACATAGACAGCTCCACGAAAATTATGTTTAATCAGCGCTTGAGGGGGCCGGAATTGCCCCTTGCCTTAAGAGCTGTGACCCGCCCAGTGGGCGCCACTAAAGTGGCTACAGGGCTCGCAGCAGCCCTCACCTTTAACTGAACTGATGGCAGCTCCCGACGTCCGCTCCGCACCAACACCTCTCCCACCCCTCAAACGCCCAACTTCACTGGTGGTTGAATAAAAGGGCAAAACTGCGCGAAACATCAGGCCATGGATTGGGGCGGTCAATCAACTAAACAAACGGTGAGTGCGCCCCCTATCAGTTGGAGGGGTAATTTTGGCCCCGAGTGCTAAATCTGCAGGTGTCTTTTTTAGCACCTCCAGGCAAGCTCAAATTATGGCAATTGGCAATTAGGACCCAAATTGAGTGCTAAATCCAGTCTTAAATCGACACCTATTTAGCGCCTATTTTCACTCCGGCCAAAATAATCCCCGAGATTTTGTTTAAGTCTTTGATTGCTGGCTTTTACATGGACTGTGGTACACTTGGGTCTGCTTCCAACCCAGTGAACCCGTGTCTGCATTAAGCAAGTTAAAGTGATTATCGCTTAAGTATAAAAATCACAGTGCTTAATTAGTGTCATGATTCAGGCTGTTCTGACCATTGTACCACTGAAATGATTTGAAAATACGAGTTACATTTAATGTTTTTTTTAAACCGCATGTGCATTCTCGCCCTCCCAAAAAAGTCTCCCAAACAAAAGATGGTTAATCTGCTAATTACAAATTGTTTTGCCCAGAATCTGAACAATCCCCGCGGGGGCTGGGAGCAAGAAAGCGGACCAGTTGTTCTGTTTAAGTTAAGTTACAATGACTCACTTGATGTGGAGAAACGTAGCATGCTCATTATTTTATTACCTAAAGACAAGTTGCATTCATTTAAATAAATGAAACGGAGGATCGATATTTTGGCCTAGGAGCGGGTGCAGAGCAGATTCACCAGAATGATATTGGGGCAAAAAGGGTGAAATTATGAGAACAGGTTCC
The DNA here is from genome assembly GCF_044704955.1 of Pristiophorus japonicus. Lineage (NCBI taxonomy): Eukaryota > Metazoa > Chordata > Chondrichthyes > Pristiophoridae > Pristiophorus > Pristiophorus japonicus. Next base: position 170,590,685 of record NC_091991.1, on the reverse strand, counting down.
CTTGAGTAGGGAAGATTAAGGGGCAATCTAATTTAGACATTGATGATGATTAAAGGATTTGATAGGGTAGATAGGGAGAAACCGTTTCCTCTGGTGGACGGAATCCAGAGCAAGGGGGCATGACCTTAAAATTAGAGTTAGGCCATTCAGGGGTGATGTTAGGAAACACTTCTTCACACAAAGAGTGGTGGAATTCTGGAACTGCCCCAACCCCCCAAAAAAAGCTGTTGAGGCTGGAGGGGTCAACTGAAAATATCAAAACTGAGATTGAGATTGTAGGCAAGGGTGTTAAGGGATATGGAAGCAAGGTGGGTAAATGGAGCTGAGGTGCAGATCAGCCATGATCTAACGGAATAGCAGAGCAGGATTGAGCGGATGAATGGCCTCCTCGTGTTTCTCCGTTTCCTTTGTATGTTCAGCTGATGTGAAATGAGGCAGTTCAATGATTCTTACCGAGCCTCGTCTTACCAAGTCTTAACTCAGTCCGCCTTCCGACAGATTGAACAAAACACAAAGAGAGTTTGCATAGAATGTACAGCACAGAAACAGCCCATTCAGCCCAACTGGCCGATGCCAGTGTTTTAATGCTCCACACGTAATGACAGATGCGAAAGACAGGAATATCCGGTCCAGATCACAAAGGGATGCTTTTGCTATCCCCCCCCCCCCCACCCCGAGTTACTCTGTCACAGAAGTAGATATAGAGCACTGCGAGCCAACTCCCCTCAAAGTAAGACGCTGGGACCTCTTAACATAAAAACATAACATAAGAAATAGGAGTAGGCCATTTGGCTCTTCGAGCCTGCTCCGTCATTCTACAAGGTCATGGCTGATCTTCTACCTCAATTCTACCTTCCCGCCCAATTCCCATATCCCTTGATTCCTTTAAAACCCCAAAATCTATCGATCTCGGTCATAAATATACTCAAAGACTGAGCCTTCCACAGCTCTCTGGGTTAGAGAATTCCAAAGATTCATCACACTCTGAGTGAAGTAATTTATCCTCATCTCAGTCCGAATTGGCCGACCCCTTATTCTGATTCTAGATTCCCCAGCCAGAGGAAACATTTTCTCAGCATTAACCCTGTCAAGCCCCTTAAGAATGTTGTGTGTTTCAATTAGATCACCTCTCATTCTTCTAAACTTTAGGGAATATCGGCCTAGTCTACTCAATCTCTCCTCAAAGGGCAATCCCCTCATCCCAGGAATCAGTCTGGGGAACCTTCGTTGCTCTCCAGCTAAGGCAAGCATACCTTCCTTCGGGAAGGAGACCAGAACTATACACGGAAGCAACAGATGCCACTGACCCAGAGAAAGTATCTACAGCCGACCCCAACAGCCGATCATGACGGAGGTTCGGCGAATGTTTGGTGCGGAGGTGCGGCGGGAGATCGTGGCAGAGGTGCGGCGAGTGTTTTTGTGGCAGAGGAGCGGTGAGGGATTGCGGCGGAGGAGGGGTACGGGTCCCAGAAGAGCCGAGGGCCCAGGGGCAGCACGGGCCCAGCCCACACTGCGATATGTGTGTGCGCTCTAGGTCCGTGCAGCAGAGCAGGTCTCCAGTCGTCCTGGTTCAACCCTTGCCACTGGACCAAGGCCTAGCTCTGTCAAGCCCGTGTGGTGGCTGATGTGCAACGGTCAACCACACGTTAAAAAAAAATCCAGCCCCTCAATTGGAATTCAGGACTGGAACATCGGGTCCTTCATTGAAACATCTGTGAACTCTCGTGGAAGCAAGTCATCCTCGTTCGAGGGACCGCCCATGATGATGATGATGATTGGTAAAACACTTATCCGTTTTCACTTAAAGCAACATACCTCAATGCTGTGCAGTTTGCTTTGTGTGTGAGATAATCTCAAATCTACCTCCCACCAAATAGACCCACCACTATAGGTACCAGTGACATACCTGTAACCATTAGTGCTTCGTGTTTGTGCTGTTCAGCTCAACACCTTCTGTCCAGACACAACCCAAGCTTGGAAGAAGAAATATCTGCAGTTGCACTCCTGGGTGACGCTCGGCCTGCAGTAACGCTGTGAGAAAATTTCAAACACCCACCGCCACACTTTACAGAAATCTTTGAAACAACGGCGGGCGTGACCAAAACCTTGGAGCCCTTGCCTAAAATTACTGCCCCGAGTTGTCGCCGGTTTGTGACGCACACACACTTGTGATCATCGATGTGGCTCTGCTCCCAATTACTCTGTACGCGTCCTCAGAAGGTTTTTGCTTTCAAGGGCCAAGCAATTCAGAGGAAAAGTAGTCACACACAAAGAGGGCTATTGTAAAATCAACAAAACAGCACTTGAAATAATTCAGAGAAAACCATGATTCCGTGGTAAAATTGAACGCGAGTGTTTCGAAGTGGTTTCGTTAGTTGACGGCAAGGTTAAAAAAAGAACGCACAAGTTTGGGCGACTCGCACTCTATCCAATGGGAAACAGTCCCTCCCGTCAACAAATCAACATCTTTCGATTCTTCCTTGCCGTGCAATATGGTGCAAGCAGACTGCAACTTTGCTGTGACTCCCACCACTCTCTGAATGAATGAAAGACGTGCATTTGGGCCATCCCAAAGTGCTTTACAGCCAATGAAGTACTTTTGGAGTGTAGTCACTGTTGTAATGTAGGAAACGCGGCAGCCAATTTGTGCACAGCAAGCTCCCACAAACAGCAATGTGATAATGACCGGACAATCTGTTGTTGTTATGTTGATTGAGGGATAAATATTGGCTGGGACACCGGGAATAACTTGCCCGGCTCTTCTTCGAAATAGTGCCATGGGATCTTTTACGTCCACTTGAGAAGGCAGACGGGGCCTCGGTTTAACGTCTCATCTGACAGACGGCACCTCCGGCAGTGCAGCACTCCCTCAGCACTGCACTGGGAGTGTCAGCCTAGATTTATGAGCTCAAGTCTCTATAATGGGTTTCAACAGCTAGAGGCTGTAAATGAACTCAATTGGAGAGTCACATCAACATTGGGCGTGGGGGTGGGAAAAGCGAGCAAGATTGAGGCCCCATCAAACGAAACCGCCGCAACAGCGGCGTAATAAGCGTCTAATTTGTCCCCCAGCAGCAGCAGCAGGGATGATTTGAGAGCGTCCCTCGGCACTACATGCTGATTTTCACCTTAAAAGTAAGCTTCCCAAACCCTGCACGGATTGCCCTGGTCACTGCTGCGATCAACCCCGGAAAACAATGAGTCGTAGAGGCGTTAAAAGATTGTGTTTTGAGCACAAATTCTTTGAACACTTTTGTTTAGGGCCCGCGAGGATGGACATGTTGGCCAACCAATGGCGAGAGCCGGGGGGGGAGGGAGCAGGTTGGTCATGTGATGAAACCTCCAGGAATATGCCCGACCAGAGTTGGCAACCCATTAAAAAAGAACATGCGTCAGCCACAGCTGAGTTCAATTTCCTCGCCATAGGAGGTTCCCGGGTAAGCGCATGCCAAGTGCTCCTGTGAAGTGTGCTTTTATATATAAAAAGAAAACCATCAAATACCGTGACTTATTCAAATTTCTCCAGTTCTCGTTGCTGTGCATTAAAATGTTATTGCCACTTAGGCACGGACTACAGTTCAGATCAAAGATAACATCAATTATTCATGCAGAACAGGTCAAGGAAAGGGCCGAGGCCCTCAGAACACAAAACACAATGTAATTTGCTTCGATTTTTCCACATAAAAGTTTCATTAGTGTAACAGCAATAAACTTGGTAATCCAGCAGCATTTGTTTTTTAAACAAGTAATGTTTTTTTAAAAAACACTAATGACCGAGCCTGCAGGCCGATTCCAACGCACCCCTGGTCGGCCTCCCGCCGCTCACTCTCCGTAAACTTCAGTTCATCCAAATCGCTGCCGCCCGGACCTTAACCTGCACCGAGCCACCTTCACCCATCACCCCTGTGCTCTCCTCCAGTTTAAAATTCTCATCCTTGTTTACAAATCCCTCCATGGCCGCGCCTCTCCCTATCCCTGTAATCTCCTCCAGCCCCACAAACCCCCCCGAGATGTCTGCGCTCCTCTAATTCTGCCCTCCTGAGCATCCCTGATTATAATCGCTCAACCATTGCCGGCTGTGCCTTCTGTTGCCTGGGCCCCAAGCTCTGGAACTCCCTCCCTAAACCTCTCCGCCTCTCTTTCCTCCTTCCAGACGCTTCTCAAAACCTACCTCTTTGACCAAACTTTTGGTCACCTGCCCTAATTTCTCCTCATGCAGTTCGATGTCAAATATTTTGGTCTCATAATACTCCTGTGAGGCGCCTTGGGGCGTTACACTATGTTAAAGGCGCTATATAAATACAAGTTGGTGTTGTTGAAATGGAAGCCGTTTATACACAGCTGCATAAACTTTTGTTTAAATCGAGTGTAGCCCGACCCCTGAACCCTGCCAGCCCACATCGCCCACCAGACAGTGATTATAGGCCACGTCCCACTCCCAACATGATTAAAGTGCTGGCCTTCAGTGGAGCCATAGACAAAGCGAAATATTAATCAGCAACCTCCCCCATTAAACTGCACCGTGTTGATGTTGCCGTGGATACACCGGGCCTTTAGGCAGTGGGCAGGGCTGAGGTGATCAAGCGACAGGTCTACAACTCGACGACGGGCCTCGGATTGAAGGGTTATTGCATCCATCGAAACCACCGGTGGGGAAGATGAATCAGTGTTAGTGATCTCGCCGAGTGCTTTTGCACCTCGGGTTGTGGAGATTGCATGCTCCAACTCCACACAACATTGTACCTCTAATAAAGCCGAGGGTAAGTCATTTGACGGCACTGTCCTCTATACAGGATAATGGTGCATAAACAATTCAATTACCTCACGGAAAAATATCGCCAGTGGAAGAACTCAAAAAAATGCATCACTAAATTCTGCAGTAAATGGCTACACTCAAGTGTAAAATAAAAGCTTTAAATACAAAATTAGATTGCAATTCCCCTGGCTCCACAGTTAGGGTCATTGTCTTTTAGCTATTTCAAAACAGGACATGGGACAAGATATGGACAGGGTTGGTGGGGTGGGGGGAGAAATTGAGATAGGGCTGGGGGGTGGGGGAGGGGGAGATAGCGATAGGGCGGGGGGCGGGGATAGAGAGACAGGGTGGGGAGAGAGAGGGAGACAGAGCAGATGGGGGAATAGAGACAGGGCCGGGGGGGCGGGGGGGGGGGGAATACAGACAAGGCGGGGGGGGTGGGGAAGAGAGAGACAGGACGAGGAGAGAGATAGAGACATGACCCACTTAGCGCAATGCCACACAACACTCAATCAACAGTTTTCAAAAAAACGGCAAAGTTCACTTAATGAACTTGTTGTCTTGCACCAATTAGAAACCACAATCTAATCTCTTACTTGCAGGAAAGAACTGGCTGTGTTAATCAAACAACACTGCACCAATTTGCCTAAAGGCCTTCTCCTGGGGCATTCCATTCTAAAACTAAACTGGCCTGAAATGTTTACCTTGAGCTGTCAGCCGACCAGCGGAACTGTCTGTTCCACATTCAGGTTGAAGTCACCAAAGTCATAATATCGCAATGCCGAGCCCAAAGTACTTCCCCACATACCTCAGCCTGGCTTCAACAAAATCAACAGAGGATCTCAGTCAATAACGCACAAGACTGAAAGCGGTTTTACGCACTTACATTCAAACACTCGTTTTAGAGAATCAACAAAGAATTGAAACAAAGAATCTTAAAACATTTCTAAAGAGGTGGATTTTTATAGAATATATGATGAAGCCACGTTTTCTCCCAGCACTCGTGATAGTTACTAGACAAAGCAGTCACAGATCAAGGCCTAGCCTAATTAGCCCATCCAGAGGGACCTTAGACTTCCCCATTGTTTCTTCAACGATCCCAGTGATTTCCCTCCACTACTCCACCTGGAAGTCCATTCCAAGTCATAGAATCATAAAAATTTATGGCACAGAAGGAGGCCAATTGGCCCATCGTGTCTGTGCCAGTCGAAAACAAGCTATCCAGCTACATCCCACTTTCCAGCTCTTGGTACGTAGCCCTGTAGGTTGCAGCACTTCAAGTGCACATCCAAGTACTTTTTAAATGTGGTGAGGGTTTCTACCTCTTGCATCCTTTCAGGCAGTGAGTTCCAGACCCCCATCGTCCTCTGGGTGAAAACATTTCCCCTCAAATCCCCTCTAAACCTCCTACAAATTACTTTAAATCTCTGCCCCCTGATTATTGACCTCTCTGCTAATGGTAATAGGTGCTTCCTATCCATTCCATCTCGGCCCCATATAATTTTACACACCTCAATTAGGATTCCCCTCAGCTTCCTGTGTTCCAAAGAAAACAACCCCAGCCTATCCACTCTTTCCCCATTGCTAAAATTTTCCAGTCCTGGCAACATCCTCATAAATCTTCTGATCACCCTCACTAGTGTAGTCACATCCTTCCTATAATGTGGTGACCAGAACTGTTAATTATTCCTTCTGTGAAGAAATACATTCAGATATCAGTCTTATCATTTACTGCTTTGAACCTCTGTCTCTTTTGTCCTACTCTTGTAATTTAATTTAAAAGCAGTATTCCAGACTTTTCATTTCCATATGAAAAGAAAGTTAATGATATTTCCAAAGCATTAACTATCTTGTATACCTCAAAGATCACCGCAAAACCAGCTCAGGTCGGCTAGACCCCTGATTTAATCCTTCTCAATTTGGGGACAGACACTTCTATTAGTCAGGTCATCAGAAAAGATGTGGAAAGCAGTTACATTTAAGTGACGCGAACAGAGTAACTATTTGTACTAAGTCTCCCGACACATGCGCAGAAGCGAGAGTTCAGACAAATATCACCAACTCCGCCCAGCCCCCAACCCCAGCGCAATTCCTGCTAACTCTTTTCTGTGCATGCATCCAACACCATGTTGCCTTCACTGAGCAGCCGAACGCATCCGCTGAGACCCCCCCATATCGCCGCCCCCCATAGCACTGCCCCCCATACTGCCGACCCCCCCCCCATACCGCCGAGCCCCCCATAGCGCCAAGCCCCCCCCATAGCGCCGAGTGGGCCGTGCCCCGAGCCTCCCACAGCGCCGGGGAAAGCGAGAAGCAGAGAGCTTGGGGGGGGGGGGGTGGGGTGGCGAGAGAGAGAGAGCCTGCAAGTGGGGGGGGGGGTGGTGAGAGAGAGAGAGAGAGAGAGAGAGAGCCTGGGGGAAGAGAGAGAGAGCTGGGGGGGGGAAAAAGAGAGAGACACACAGGTCGGGGGGGGGGGGGGGGGAGGAGAAATCGGAGGGAACTCAGAGAAGACGGATCACGTTCTTCCAATCCCCTGGTGCGTGGAAGGTCAGTGCGTGTGTTATAAGGGGCAAAAGATGTCTGCATCCTCTAATTCTTGCCTCTTGAGCATCCCTGATTAGAATCGCTCAACCATCAGTGGCAGTGTCGCCTTTGCTCTGGAATTCCCTCTTGGGTGCCAGGCCGCTGGCCCGGCCGAAACCCTCCCTGGTGGCCCAGTGCACCTAACTGAAAAGCATGCAGAGCTCGCAGCGGCTCTCCCCTTTAACGTTGTGACGCGCCAGCGCGATGCGGCACGTCCGCCCCTCGGCCCCGAGCAACCCGTGCTGCGGAGAAAAACTACCAAAACCGGAAGGTGTGCCCCGTTTCGGGCGGAGGTAAATTTCTACCCCTCGGCATCCACAGCCCTCTGGGGCAGAGAATTGCAAAGATTCACAACCCTCTTGAGTAAAGAAATTCCTCCTCATCTCAGTCTTAAATAGCCGACCCTTATCCTGAGACTGTGCCCCCTAGTTCTAGACACTCGAGCCAGGGGAAACAACTTCCTTCTCAGCATCTACCCTGTCAATCACCCTCAGAATGTTGTATGAATGAGAATCGCCTCTCATTCTCCTGAACTCCAGAGAGCATAGGCCCATTCTACACAATCTCTCATCATAAGACAGCCCCCTCATCCCAGGAATCAATCCAGTGAACCTTCGTTGCAAGTTGTTTGAAGGGAAGTGAAGTAAGTTTTGATGGTGATGGTCACTCTGCACATTGTTCTGGTGTTCAGAAAATAACTCGACATAACGGCCCGCCCCAGTTAAAATGCTTTCAGTCCGCTGACTGAAAGATTGGAGGAGTGTGGCGGAGGGCTTGTGTGAAAGTGGCGATATCCAGCTCAGATCACAAGGTGGTACAGGTCCGACCTCCCAAATCCAGAAACCTCAGGACCGAGATTCCAGATTTCGGGTTTACCGGATTTCGGAACATATTTCCAATGTCCCAAATCCGGAAACGCCGGGGCCGAGATTCGGGTATTTCCGGATTTCGAAGAAGAAATCTATTTGGCTCAGTGGTGACCTGTAGCTAGTAAGAAAAAAAGCCCGAGAAAACCTGTGTTGCACCTCTTGGGACAGCGGTAGGTATGAAGACCTGCAAAAAAGCTACATTCAAGTTTTTATTTTTTAATTCTTTTGCAGCGATTTGATAGTTAAGTGTCTTGTGAATGTTTTGTGTATTGTTTTTGTTGGTTTTTTTGCGTGCGTGCGCGCGCGTGTGTGTGTGTCGGGGATTATTTGCTGTTGTGAAAAATATGTCCGGATTTCAGAACATTCCGGATTTTGGAACTCCGGATTTGAGAGGCCGCACCTGTACTGCGGTTATGCACCTGGCTTATGGTGTCTCATCATCAGATATCGGCTAGTACGAGCCTGCTCCTGAACATAAAGACACAAGTACCACTTACAGGGTGAACCAACACTGCTGAACCAAGGGGAATACCGAAGGCAGACCCGAAATGTGCAACAATGGGAGGGAAGTACAGCCATGAGCTTCATGTCTACCCCCACCTGCAGAAAGTTAGTGTTCCTACACAAATGTACGGTCAGATATAATTTCAGAGCTTGGAGTGGATGTGATGTGCAGATAGAACAAGCAGGCAACAACCTGTCTAACCCAGTGGTTTGAAAATGGATCACAAACTTAAGATAATTAATTTACAATTTCCAAAATAGGGCAAAAGAAAAAAGCAAGGAATCAGGGCAACCATGAACTCATTGAATGGCGGTGCAGGCTAGAAGGGCCGAATGGCCTACTCCTGCACCTATTTTCTATGTTAACCCAAATAATAGGGCAGGACAGGTGCGGTAGCATTGTGGTTATGTCACTGGACTAGTAATCCAGAGACGCGAGTTCAAATCCCACCACGGCAGCTGGGGAATTTAAATTCAGTTAATTGAATAAATCTGCAATTAAAAAGCTCGTGTCAGTAATGGTGACCATGAAACCACCGGATTGTCGGAAAAACCCACCTGGTTGACTAATGCCCTTTAGGGAAGGAAATCTGCCGTCCTTACCCGGTCTGGTCTATATGTGACTCCAGACCCACAGCAATGTGGTTGACTCTTAACTGCCCTCTGAAATGGCCCAGCGAGACACTCAGTTGTACCAAACCGCTACGACAAAGTCAGCGCTGTTGGGAGAACCTTCACCGCAAGGACTGCAGCGGTTCAAGGCGGCGGCTCACCACCACCTTCTCAATTAGGGCCGGTTGTCAGCCAAGCAGGAGTTGTTACCCTGCAAGAACGAGATCAATGAGGCTGAAGGGCCTTCCTCGTGAGAACCAAGCTCGTGAGTGCACAGAGGCCGGGTGAATTTCCTGAGCCTGCTTGGATAGAATTATACGCAACAAAGACAGGAAAGTAAATGCAGGAAGTTTCTACAACGAGGGCAGGCCAGGCCCACGTGAGACAGTTTGAAGACACTGCGGTAATTACTGGGCCAGCAACGCCATTAATCGTGGGTTTGTTTATTTCGGATCTTTGTTGGCACGGTTTAGCAAACAATCGTTTGTTAGTTTGTTTAAAATGAGGCCTTGTTGGCCACAATTAGGATGGGCACTCGTGTAAATCTGACAGCAGTACCGTCAAGTATTACTGGACTTAATTAATGGCACCGAGATGGTGATCGCGGGGAGGGAGCGGGGATCAAAGTAACCAAAATAGGTATAAATGGCAAAAATAATGAATGGAATAAACATTAAATATCATAATAAGCAGCAAGCAAGCCACTGTTAATGCCCATTCTCAACAGTGACTGATTATATGCAAGCCTTTTGAATATGGAAAGCAAGATTGTGTCAACTTCAGAAATCAGGTACAATTTAATACCTGTTCTTGAAATGTCAATGGGTTCCATCCAATCTCGGTGACCCCCCCCCCAGTGATCTGGGCGTGTTTTCCTGTGGTGAGGACTTGCTGAACCACATCTTGGCTGCCTCACGAATTTGTCTACCAGGGATATTCAAAATCAAAACCTGTCATATATGTAGACCATGTATACTAATTGTACAGTCACATAAGGTGTGCCACCAGAGGGCACTGCGGTGGGAGACCCGAGGGTCACCTGCATAGGTGTGCAGGGCCCGGTATAAAAGGCTGCCCACCATGCTTGTGTCTCACTCTAGAGTTACAATAAATGGGACTAAGGTCACAACAGCTCAACTACAATACTAGACCTCGTGGAGTCATTCATAAGACATAACAAAACCTTTAAGATAAAGGCCCCAAGTTTCGTGCCGCGGCGAAAACGGCGCACCTCCGAGCTGGGCGCCTGTTTCTCGCGCCGAAAACTGCGCCTAAAAAAAAGTCCGATATTCTCGAGCTCCTTGGAGCTCGATGTCTGCTTGGCGCGGCGCGCTCTTCGCAGCAGGGGGCGGAGCCTAACACTCGCGCCGATTTTCTAAGAAGCAGGGGGCGGGTACAATTTAAATTAGCCTTCGTGGTGCCGGCAGCCCTGCGCGTGCGCGTTGGAGCGTGCGCGCAGTCTCACACAAACATTGGCACTCGGCCATTTTTAAAAATACTGCAGAAAAAGTGAAGATTTGTTTCTTGGACCCCTGCAAAGGCTTGTAATTTAATTTTTTTTGATATTTCTGTGTGTGAGGGAGTGCTTTTAGCAGCACTGCTGAATAAATCACCTGCTGAATAAATCACCTGCTGAAATCAGTGAGTTCAGCTTTTCACTGCTAAACTTGCAGAACCGGTGCTGCATTGGTGCATGCAAATTAAGGACTGTGTGTTTGGAGAAATAAGAGTGCCAATTCAACTTTGCAATAATACGTGGTGTTGACAATACAGCACCCATTCTGCAAATTTAAATATAAAACTGTCGATGTGGCTGCCTCTCCCTGTCCAAATGGCCTCAGTCCCCCTCACAGCTCGAAGGCTGCTGCTGTATCTTCGGCTGCCATCGAGCCACTGACGCCGCCCCTAAAGCGTGGCCGAATGGCCTCAAGCACCATAAAGAGCTGCGTGTGTCAGGTGTTGATTCTTCGGCTGCCGGCCAGCCACTGACGTCGCTGATATCTCATGGCCGAATGGCCTCGGGTCTGTCCGGTGTTGCTTCTTTGTGGCCAGCCACGAAGAGAATGAAGGCCTGCCTCAAGCACTGCAGCTCAGCTCGAAGCTTGCTGCCGCTGCCGTCAAGACCCTGACGCCACACCGCTGCCTGTCTCCAACATGAAAGGCCTGCCTGAAGCACAGCAGCTCGAAGGCTGATGCTATTTCACACAGGTAGGAACATGGTTTATTTAATCTTTTCTTTGCTTATAAATTTTTATTCAGGTTGAATTTATTTGTATAATATTTGTGTAAGTATAACTAAGGATTGATTGTAGAATTTAATGACTTCCCTTCCCCCCCCCACCTCGTACCCTACACCTAATTTGTAATCTACGCCTGATTTTCTAAAGTGTAGACAAGGTTTTTTCGAGCGTACAAAAATCTTCACTTACTCCATTCTAAGTTAGTTTGGAGTAAGTTTTCACTCACGAAACTTTGAAATCAGGCGTAAGTGGCCGGACACGCTCTCTTTTGAAAAAAAAATTCTGTTCCAAAGTGAAACTGTTCTAACTGACTAGAACTGGAGCAAACTAAATGACGAGAATTCCGATTTCTAAGATACTCCGTTCTGCACCAGTTGCTCCTAAAAATCAGGAGCAAATCATGTGGAAACTTGGGGCCAAAGTATCTGGGACGAGAAGAAGTCTCTGTGAAGAGACACCTACTGGAGACATGACTGCTCCTTTGATCGCAAATGCAAATTCAGGATAGAGAGATGATTCTGAAAGAAATGATGGTTAGGTGTCAACCTGTTCTACACATTAAAAAATCAGGCGCAGGTTACAAATTAGGCGTAGGGAACGAGGGGGGGAAAGGAAGTCATTAAATTCTACAATAAATCCTTAGTTATACTTAGACAAATATTGTACAAATAAATCCAACCTGAATAAACATTTATAAGCAAAGAAAATATTAAATAAACCATGTTCCTACCTGTGTGAAAGTTCTTCAGGCAGGCCTTTAGGAAGCGGTTTGCCGTCGGGACCGAAGGCTGAACGGGCCGGGCCCGAGATTTCGGGCAGGGCCCGTCCCCAGCACCAGAGGTAGGTGGCGTTGGGTCGGGTCGGGTCGGGGAGAGAGGTTCGGTTCGGGTCGGCGGGGGAGGGAGGGAGAGAGGGGGAGGGAGAGAGGGAGGGGGAGGGAGGGAGAGAGGGAGGGAGGTCGGTCGGGGAGAGGGAGGTCAGGTCGGGGAGGGGGAGGTCAGGTCGGATCCAGTCCGGGGGTGAGAGTAGAGTCGAGTCGGGTGGGAGCGGGAGCGGGAGCGGGAGCGGGAGCGGGAGCAGCAGACGCAGACGGGTCGAGTCGGGTCGGGTCCGGTCGGGGGGGTGGGGGGGGGGGGGAAGCAGGAGCGGCAGCTCGTCTTCCCTGAGGAGCAGTTCCTTCAGCTGCTCAGGGTGGGGACGCACTGGAGGGTGGGCAGGGTGCTTGATCTCGGAGCTGGAGACGTAGAGGTTACTAAAACCATCAGCCCCCATTTTGACGAGGTCTATGTGACTGAAGTGTCTCCCACCATGAATTGGCAACTTAAAAAGAAACAGTACAGAGTTCTAGGTCGGGTCGGGTCCGGGGAGGGGGGGGGGGGGGGGGAAAGCAGGAGCGGGAGTCGGCAGGAAGCAGGAGCTGGCCGTGGGAGGAGCCTTATTCACGCAGCCCCAGTGAGGCCATTCGGCCAGGGCTAGGGGCTGCGTCCCACACAGTTTCGGGCGCCTGGAGCTACTGCACTTGCGTGCCCACTGTAGCGCGCATGTGCAGAGGCCCCGGCACTGTTTTTGGCGCAGGGTCCTAGCTCCGCCCCCTACAGCTCCTGCTGCGCTGCGCCGAGGGCCAGAGGACCTGCAGGGAGGTGGAGAATACGGAGGGTTTTTTTAGGCGCACTTTGTGCCGCGAAAAACGGGCGCCCGGCTTGGAGGGGCGCCCGTTTTTTATCGTGTGGAAACTTGGGCCCTGTATGTTGTAAGCTAAAACTGTTGTGACCTTGGTCTCTTTAATGTGACTCCAGAGTGAGGAAGCAGCATGGTAGACTGCCTTTTATATCTGCTTGCCCGGGGTGTGCAGGTGACCCTTGGGTCCCCCACAAGTGCGCTCCCTGGTGGCAAGTCTTACACATTGGTAATGTTTACATACATAACAGTTGTAGTAATGTTGGGTTATCGGTTGAGAAGCTGATCAGACATATTTAAACTGTGGCGTTGGGGCGGGAGCGGAGAGGGAAATATGAGAAATAACAGCTGCCGAGAATGGTAACTGTGACTGCATATTTCAAGAAAGAGCTAAGCTGCCAGGTAGTCGGGCAACAATGCCTGCAGTGGGGGAAATAGAGCCGATCGCAAGAGATGTAAAATGGTAGCTGTGTTAGCAAAGGCGGATTTTTTTTTCCTTAGAACTGCAGTGGATTTTTTGAATAGTTCATCGGTGATAAGAAAAATGCAACGGGTGCTGCATCAAAGGGCAACAACCCTTCATCAGTGACCTGTACAAAGGGTTATCGTCCACCGAGGCAGTAGAGATGAAGGCGCAAAATTGATAAGAGATTGGCTGCACAGCAGAACGCAGGAGGGAGGCCATCAGTGCACAGCTCCTGAAATGGGCAGCCGGGATGAGTTTGAGCTGCACAGTCACAACCCTCTCAAATACTTTCAGCAAATGTTGTTTTGTGTTGGTGGTCTGTGCTTACTCATCTCTTCCGTCTTAGTGCTGATAGCCCTAGCATTCACTGGTGCTGTCCAGGAATCACCATCATAGGCGGCCCCTCGAACGAGGATGACTTGCTTCCACACCGTGATATATTCACAGAGCACAGCACACACAGCTTCCTAACATGGCAGGCAGCTCTGTCGGAAGTCTCCAGAATTGCCTGGTTCTGTTTAATGATTAACCCTGCAATTGCAGTTCACGATATGTCCACATCCACAGTGTGGCGCTACAAACATTACAAGCTTCCAGACATTACGCCCACCAAAAGGGATCAGTTCACACAGATGTTTCAATGAAGGACCCGATATTCCAGTCCTGAACTCCAATTGAAGAGGTGGAAGATGGCTGTGCGTGGATTTTTTTTAACGTGTGGTGACTGTTGCACATCAGCCACCACACGGGCTTGACAGAGCTAGGCCTTTATCCAGTGGCAAGGGTTAACAGGACGACTGGAGACCTGCCACTTGTAACATAGCTGCACATTTGCAGCGATGTGTATTGCACAGTGCAACACTCCTGTCATTACAAAATGGCTTTTCCTCCAACTTACTGTGAGCAATTCCAAAGAGATTCACATGTCCGGCTGTCCAGGAATGATTGTCTTGTGCCAGCTGTGCCTCGCCTCCTAGTCAGAAGGTTGTGGGTTCAAGTCCCACTCCAGAGACTATAGCACAAATAAAATCTAGGCTGACACTCCCAGTGCAGTGCTGAGGGAGTGCTGCGCTGTCGGAGGTGCCGTCTTTCAGATGAAGCGTTAAACAGGCGGAAGGATGTGATTGCACAAGAGAGGGTACAGAGGAGATTTATGAGGATATTGACAGGACTGTAGAATTTTGGCTATGAGGAAAGATTGGATAGGCTCTGTTTGTTTTTTTTGGAACAGAGGAGGCTGAGGGGAGACTTAACTGTGGTGTATAAAATTATGAAGAGCCTAGATAGATTGGATAGGAAGGATCCATTTCCCTTAGCAGTGAGGTCAATAACCAGGGGGGGAAGAGATTTAAAGTAATTGGTCGGGGGAGTTGAGGAGAATTTTTTTTTCACCCGACGGGCGGTTGGGGGTCTGGAACTCACTGCCTGGAAAACCTCACCACATTTAACAAGTACTTGGATGTGCACTGAAAGTGCCGTAAACTGCAGGGCTACGGACCAAGAGCTGGAAAGTGGGATTAGGCTGGATAGCTCTTTTTCGAACGGCGCGGACACGATGGGCCGAATGGCCTCCTTCTGTGCTGTAAATTTCTATGATTCTATAAACCGAGGCCAACATTCCAAAAGTACTCCATTGGCTGTAATGCGCTTTGTGAGGTCCGGTGGTCGTGAAAGGCGCTATATAAATCCAAGTCTTTCTTTATGTATCTAGCAATTTATGCCTAGGTTGAATAATGCTGCATGTAAACATTAACTTATGTGATTTAATCCATGGATTTGGTTTGTATAATTTTGACACATTTGCAGGCCTGTATCATAGAATGCCAGGAGGAGGCCAGGCCACCCATCGAGTCCGTACCAGCTCTTTAAAAGAGCTATCCAATTAGTCCCATTCCCCTGCCCTATCCCAGCAAAATCTTCCTCTTCAGATATTCACCCAATTCCCTTCCAGGCAGTGCGTTCCAGATCATCATAACTCACTGCGTAAAAAAAACACATTCTCCTCATCTGGCCCTCTGGTCCTTTTGCCAATGACCTTAAATATGAATCTCTTTTTCTCTGAAATCTCCAATAATGAAAATTAATTCGCCGGGCAGAAAAATCAGAGTCACAGCACAAATGGCGAGCTTCAGTAATAGAAGATCAAGGGAGGCTTGAGTAATTTGTATAAAATAGGTACATTTGGGAATAAAAAAAAACAATTTCAGCCTGTTCAACTTTGAAGTCTGGGGACAGAATGAACCAGAATTTGTAACAGGAAGGAACTGAACCACCTTTGAAGAGTGGGAAGAGCTGAATTACCATTGAAGATTGTGGAACAGGCCAAGAATAAAAACATATCCTGCAAGATTGTCGGGAGCAAAATTAAGCTGGAAAACCAGACCTTAAAGATGATAAATCCGACAGAAGCTCTGATCAACCATCGCGTTAAAGATACGTGACAACAACACTGAGAAAATAGGTCGTGCTTGGTAAAGAACTGAGAGGTTACTGCAGATGTAAGCAAACGACACACAAATTGAGCAGGAAAATGCTGGCGCCAAACTCGTGTGATCTTTAGATAAGCCAGAAGCACAATTCCTGCCAGCCACATGCACAGTCTGAACACCCTTTACATTCTCTCTGCCTCACCTAGATCTAACTAGAACCATTGGAAATTGTGCAATGGTCTCCGATTCAACCACAACATTCAGTCGGTCTGACCAGTTTCCTTACAGCATCACAATGTACCTGTCTCTTGCTCAGGGTTGCCTCGGAGTCTCCGTTAATCTCCAAGGCATTGCTGGGAGCAACCCCAGGAGAAAAAAAAATAGATGGGCATTAAAAAATCATTTTTCTCTCAACAATTTTGTTTATTAGCTATGGAAATGTCGGAGTTGGAAAATAAAATGCTGTTTGACTGACAGTCAGCCCTCCAATGAAGAGACTGTTTGCTTTCCGGGAGGGGGAAGGTGGCGAGGATGGACATGTTGGGCTTCCAATGGGGGGAAAGAGTGGGGGCGGGGCCAGTTGGCGGGAGGAGGTCATGTGACGAAACCTCCAGGATTACTTCCAGCCAGAGTGGACCACCTTATTGTTGACTCCACAAAGATTATATAGGGGCTGAAATTGCCACCCATTTAAGGTCCATTACTGCCTCTACGGTAAGGCCTTTCCGACCAGGGGGGCAGGTGGACGGTCTGACGTGGGTTTCCGCCGCACCCCGTGTTCTGCGCCTACCCATTTCCTCCCCGCGAGGGAAATTGACCTGCGGGAGTGGAGCGGGCGCCCAGTGCCCCCGACAGTTTCTCCCGGCGGGGAGCTGCCTGCGGCTGGGCGGCCCGTCCGCCCTTAAAGGGGAGGGCGCTCCGCCGCGGCCGCCATTTTATTTTAATTGTCGGCCGACGCTGAAGTTAGCCCGACAATGGCGGTCACGAGTTCGGCCGGGCCGCCAACAGGCAGCCGGGCATGCCCCTCGAGTGCCGGGCCACTGGCTCGACCGAAGCCCTCCCTGGTGCCCCAGTGGGCACCACTAAAGTGGCTGCCGAACTCGCAGTGGCCCTCCCCTTTAAGCTTATGACACCGCCCGCCTTCCGTCCCACTCCTGCCCCAACCATTTTCCAAAGCTAAAGAGGCCAATTTCCCTCTATTCTCCACCCCATGAATTCGGGCGGAGAATATTCATTTAATTCAAATATTCCGCCCCAAACGGGGCGAAGGGCAGTTTTGGCCCTCACCAGTCTTGTCTTACGGCTTGAACCAACAGAAAATGACCACCTACCTCATTGCAATTCATAAATTTCTTGGCAAATGTCTGTGGTGGTGGAGGAGGGGGGGGGGAAGAAGAATGTGCCTAACCCGAGTGACCTTAAACCCAGGCCCAGTCTGTCCTCGGTACTCAAAGAGGAGCAGGGGAGGTCTCCCGTTGTCTTGGACAACATTCATCCCTCAACCGAAGACACTGATGATGTCGTCCTGTGTCTCATTGCTGTTTGTGGGAGCTTGAAGTGCACGAGTTGGCTGCCGCGTTTCCCCAGGTTACATCAGCGACTGCACCTCAAAAGTACTTCGGTGGCTGTAAAGCCTTTGGGGAAGTCCAGCAGTAGTGAAAGTCACTATACAAATGCAAGCAAGATTTATTCTACCCACCCCCCCCCCCACCCCCGCCGAAAACGCGGCGCAGCTGCCGTGTTTCGACTGTTTTTACCACAGCGGTAGATGCGGTGGCCCCTTGCGTGAAATTCCGCTCTTTGGCTTTTTTTTTCCCGAGCGGCCCGGAAGTCGGTCATAATGGGGACGGAAATTCGGCGGTGAGCGGAAGTTCGGTAGGTAGAGGGGCAGAGTTGGGAGGAGTGTCCGCCGCTGTCACTCATCAGCGTAGAGCTGATGACATCACCACGCGGCGCGTCACCACGTCTCTCCCCTTCACTTAAAGGGGAGGGCCGCTGCGAGCTCTACGATTCTTTAGGTTCGGTCCACTGGGCCGCCAGGGAGGGTTTCGGCCGGGCCAGCGGCTTGGCACCTAAGAGGGGGGTTTGTCAGGCTGCATGTTGGCGGCCCGGCCGAACCCGGGGGGCAATAATCGTCGGCCCGACTTGGCAGTCGACCGACAAAAAAAAAAATAAGATGGCGGACGCGTCAGTGCGCCCTCCCCTTTAACAGCAGCCGCACCGCCATTTTAAAAGCTGTCGGTGGCACCGAGTGGCGGGAGCAAGATTTTCAGCGCGGAATTTCGCCATCGGGGGTGGGGTGGTACTTTGTTAGGAGGGATCGGCAGCAGCGGGGCGATAGTGGTGGGGAGTAGGTCACCCGCGGGATACCGCAGGGGCGGAAATTTCAAAATGGCCATTCGGCGAAATATTCGGCGGCCATTCCATTCCGCTGTGGGCCGCTGATTTTTGGCGGTAACGGGCCTCAAGGGAAGGGGCAATTTTGGCCCCTAGGTTTGGTTGAACCTCCAACTCGCGGCGAAAAACCTATTTCATTTTATAATTCTATTTCTGCCAACCATCGCAAGACACCCCGTCGGGATAAACGTCATGCTGACTTGAGTTTGGAGCCTCAGAAAGTACGCAAACGAATACTGAGGACGTTGCCTTGCCCTTCAGTTTCTGCTGCTGCTCTGAGAGTTTATTTCATGTTTTAATTAATATAAGAACATAAGAAATAGGAGCAGGAGTAGACCATACAGCCCCTCGAGCCTGCTCCGCCATTCAATAAGATCATGGCTGATCTGATCATGGACTCAGGTCCACTTTCCCGCCCGCTCCCCATAACCCCTTATCCCCTTATCGTTTAAGAAACTGTCTATTTCTATCTTAAATTTATTCAATGTCCCAGTTTCCACAGCTCTCTGAGGCAGCGAGTTCCACAGATTTACAACCCTCAGAGAAGAAATTTCTCTTCATCTCAGTTTTAAGTGGGTGGCCCCTTATTCTAAGATTATGCCCTCTAGTTCTAGTCTCCCCCCATCAGGGGAAACATCCTCTCTGCATCCACCTTGTCAAGCCCCCTCATAATCTTATATGTTTCGATAAGATCACCTCTCATCCGTCTGAACTCCAATGAGTAGAGGTCCAACCTACTCAACCTTTCCTCATAAGTCAACCCCCTCATCCCCGGAATCAACCTTGTGAACCTTCTCTGAACTGCCTCCAAAGCAAGTATATCCTTTCGTAAATATGGAAACCAAAACTGCACGCAGTATTCCAGGTGTGGCCTCACCAAAACCTTGTGCAGTTGTAGCAAGACTTCCCTGCTTTTATACTCCATCCCCTTTGCAATAAAGGCCAAGATACCTTTGGCCTTCCCGATCACTTACTGTACCTGCATACTATCCTTTTCGTGCACAAGTACACCCAGGTCCCTCTGTACTGTGGCACTTTGTAATCTTTCTCCATTTAAATAATAACTTGCTCTTTGATTTTTTTTCTGCCAAAGTGCATGACCTCACACTTTCCAACATTATACTCCATCTGCCAAATTTTTGCCCACTCACTTAGCCTGTCTATGTCCTTTTGCAGATTTTTTGTGTCCTCCTCACACACTGCATTTCCTCCCATCTTTGTATTGTCAGCAAACTTGGCTATGTTACACTCAGTCCCTTCTTCCAAGTCTTTAATATAGATTGTAAATAGTTGGGGTCCCAGCACTGATCCCTGCGGCACCCCACTTATTTTCTCAGTGTTGTCAGGAGATCTCCTTCGAATCCATATTAATCGAGTGCAATGGAAAATATCAGGGTGCAACATTTATAGGTTACTGCAAAAAGAACATAACATGCAGGATCTGGCTGCAATGTGCACTTTTTGCTTTGAAACTTTCATACTTGAAACGCAATAGCTCATACCAGGAAGGAAATTAATTGGCTTTGAAGAGTGTGAAGAGCTGAATTAGCTTTCAAAGGTGTGAAATCCTGCAAGATTGCATGTCAGCCAGTCTAAAAAAAAGTTTTGGAAAAGTTTTAAAACTTTCTAAAAAGTTCTGAAAAGTTTTGAAAAATATCTAAAGTTTCAAAATAAGTTTCTGAACTGCTGTTTAAAATGTTTTAAATGTCAGTGGGTAGCACTCTCTTGACTCTGGGTCAGAAGGTTGTGGGTTCAAGTCCCACTCCAGCGACTTGAGCACAAAAGTCTAGGCTGACACTCCAGTGCAGTGCTGAGGGAGCGCTGCACTGTCGGAGGTGCCTTCTTTCAGGTGAGATGTTAAACCGAGGTGGACTATTTTGAAAAAGAACAGGTGAGCTATCCCCGGTGCCCTAGCCAATATAAATCCCTCAATCAACATAATAAAAGCAGGTTATCTGGTCATTATTTCTTCCTCGTACCACTAAGTAGTATCACTCAAAGCTGCTTTCGTCATTGACGTCCGCTACACGGGTCTTACACAGCCAGCAGCAATAACTTGCATTTATATAGCGCCTTTAATGTAGCAAAAGATCCCAAGGTGTTTCACAGGATTCGACACCGAGCTACGTAAAGAGATATTAGCGCTGGTGGGCAAAGAGGTAGGTTTTAAGGAGCATTTAAAGGAGGAAAGAGAGGTAGAGAGGCGGAGAGGTTTAGGCAGGGAGTTCCAGAGCTTGGGGCCTAGGCAAAAGAAGGCACGGCCACCAGTGGCGGGGCGATGGAAATCGGGGTGACTCAAGAGACCAGAATTGGAGGGGCGCAAATCTTGAAGGGTTGTAGGGCTGGAGGAGGTTTCAGAGATAGGGAGGGTGGGCCTCTTTTATAAAATAAACGCTGCTTCAATTTACCAATGATACTCTTGGGTTTATTACAACAAAAAAAGAATATTCAGACATCCCGCAGGATCTAGTTTCAGTAAACAATTTCTGCAGAGCAGTCTTATTCAACAGGTCCTGCATCTGAACCAAAGCCCTGCATTATATTATTTCAATACTCGAACAGACAGGTCAAAGCGCTCGGGGACAGACTATCGCAACTTCGTGTAATATCGAGCTCCATGTAGTGGACTACTGTGGCAATGCAACTGCTGCTGCTAATACAATAAAAGCATCAGGTAACAGGTCATCTGACAAGTTCCTGTGTTAAAAGCCATCTTGTAAGTGTGTGTCTGTGATGTTGTAGAGAATACACCACACTTACGATCGCATTTCAAAAGAAAAATAACTTCCATTCATAGAGTGCCTTTCACGCCCTTAAAACATTCCAATCACTTTATGGCCAATGCATTACTCTTGAAGTGTGGCCGCTACTGTTTTGTGGGCGAGTGTGGCAACCAATTTCCACACAGCGGTGTCCTACCAACAGCAGTGAGATGAATGACCAGTTAATCTGTTTTAGTGGTGTCGGTTGAGGAACAGCTATAGGCCAAGAAAAATAGTGCCATGGGATCTTTTACATCCACCCGAACAGGCATTTGGTTTGATGTCTCATCCGAAAGACGGCACCTCTGACAATGCAGTACTCCCTCTGTGTAATGTACTGGCCTAGATTATCAGCTCAACGTCTGGAGTGGGGGCTCGAATCCACAACCTTCTGACTCAGAGGCAACTGAGCCAAGCAGGCACTTGTGTTTATTTAGTGGAAAGACTTAAAATGAGGAGGAACTGCTCTAGATGAATAATCGTTATTGTTATGTCTTGAATAAAGAGTCAGACTAGATACTGCAAGCTCAAAGTAGGTGTGACTGCGGTCCTTTATTACAGATCTCAGAGTGCCTCTCCAGCCTGTGAGGCCTCCTTATATACAGGTGCTCCCAAGAGATTGTGGGATCCCTTGGGACTCCAGGTGATAAGCCCTCTGGTGGTTAGACTTGGTAATTACAGATTTACATACATAACAACACTCCCCCCGCCCCCCCCCCAAAGTCAATAGTGTAATTATTTACAATGTGAGTCGATCTGGGGCCTTCCTTTCCCTGGTTGATCGTCTTGGTGCAAATGTTGGTGAGTCGTTTGTTGGGCATTCGCTGGGCTACTGCGCAGCTGGCCTTGCTGGACTGCTGGGGGTGGTGAGCCTTGCTGGGCTGCTGCAGGTGATGGGTTCTGCTTCGTGGTCAACCGCTGGGTCGGTTGCCACTTGCGTGTGTGTTGGAGGGTCGAAAATGGTGGAGTCTATTGTGGGTTGTTCTGGATAGTCCGTAAATCTGAGTTTGGTTTGGTCCAAGTGTTTTCTGCAGGCGAGTCCATTTGCAAGTTTGACCACAAACACCCTACTCCCCTCTTTGGCCAAAACAGTGCCAGTAATCCACTTGGGACCTTGTCCATAGTTCAACACAAATACAGAATAATTTACTTCAATTTTGCATGACACATTTGCGCGATCATGATATGTATTCTGTTGAAGCCGCCTGCTCTCTACCTGTTCGTGTAGATCAGGTTGGACTAACGAGAGCCTTGGCTTAAGTGCCCTTTTCATGAGTTCAGCGGGAGGGACCCCGGTGAGCGAGTGGAGTCTTGTGCGGTAACTGAGCAGGACTCGGGATAAGCGAGTCTGCAGTGAGTCTTCAGTTACCCTTTTCAAGCTCTGCTCGATTGTTTGAACTGCTCGTTCTGCCTCACGTTTGGACACTGGCTTAAACGGGGCAGACGTGACATGTTTGATCCCATTGCGGGTCATGAATTCCTTGAATTCGGCATTGGTAAAGCACGGCCCATTGTCACTTACAAGGACATCAGGCAGGCCGTGCGTGGCAAACATGGCCCGTAGGCTTTCAATGGTGGCAGCGGACGTGCTTACCGACATTATCACACATTCAATCCATTTGGAGTACGCATCTACAACCACTAAAAACATTTTTCCGAAGAATGGTCCTGCATAGTCGACACGAACCCTAGACCACGATTTGGAGGGCCAAGACCATAAACTTAGTGGCACCTCCCTGGGTGCATTGCTTAACTGGGAACATGTATTACATTTGTGCACACAGGACTCTAAGTCTGTATCAATACCTGGCCACCACACGTGGGATCTGGCTATCGCTTTCATCATTACAATGCCTGGGTGGGTACTGTGGAGATAATTAATGAAAGTGTCCCTGCCCTTTCTTGGCACTACTACTGGATTACCCCACAGAAGGCAGTCTGCCTGTATAGACATTGCATCTTTGCGCCGCTGGTACGGCTTTATTTCTTCCTGCATCTCTAACAGGACACTAGACCAACTCCGTGGAGCACACAGTTTTTTACTAAGAACAGTAAGGGGTCCTGGCTCGTCCAGGTTCTAATCTGTCGGGCGGTAACAGGTGGTCGCTCACTCTCGAATGCTTCCATTACCGTAACTAAATCTGCGGGCTGTGCCATCTCCACCCTGGTGGTGGGCAATGGCAGCCTACTGAGAGCATCGGCACAGTTTTCTGTGCATGGCCTATGGCGGATGGCGTAGTTGTATGCGGACAACGTGAGCGGCCATCTCTGGATGCGGTCCGATGCATTCGTATTTATCCCCTTGCTTTCAGAAAAGTGGGATATAAGCGGCTTATGGTCGGTTTCCAATTCAAATGTGAGTCCGAACAGATATTGATGCATTTTCTTTACCCCGTAAACACATGCTAACGCTTCTTTTTCAATCATACTGTAGGCCCTCTTGGCCTAAGACAGACTTCTGGATGCATAAGCAATCGGTTGCAATTTCCCAAATTCATTAGCTTGTTGCAATACACACCCGACCCCGTATGACGACGCATCACATGCGAGTTTGAAACGTTTACATGGATCGTACAACACAAGCAATTTGTTTGAACATAACAGCTTCCTAGCTTTCTCAAAGGCATTTTCTTGGCTTTTACCCCATACCCATTCATCTCCCTTACATAGTAAAGAGTGCAGGGGTTCTAATAAATGTGCTAAGACCCAATGAGAAGTTGCCAAAATAGTTGAGGAGTCCTAGAAACGACCGCAGCTCCGTCACATTCCGTGGTCTGTGGTGCATTCTTGATTGCCTCCGTCTTCAAATCGGTGGGCCTGATGCCGTCCGCCGCGATTCTTCTCCCCAGGAGCTCCACTTCAGGCGCTAGGAAAACGCATTTCGAGCATTTTAGCCTGAGCCCCACACGATTAAACCGACTAAGAACCTCCTCCAGGTGCTTGATGGTATCCCGACCTGTAACCAAGATGTCGTCCTGGAAGACCACGGTGCGCGGGATCGACTTCAACAAGCTTTCCATGTTCCTCTGGAATATCGCTGCGGCTGAACGAATCCCAAACGGGCATCTGTTGTAAACGAAAAGACCTTTGTGCATATTGATGGAGATGAAGCCTTTCGAAGATTCCTCCAGCTCCTGCGTCATGTAGGCCAAGGTCAATGTCAAGTTCGGCTTCGTGAAAGTTTCCCCTCCCGCCAGCGTCGCAAATGGGTCGTCAGCCTTTGGTAGCGGGTATTGATCCTGTAGCGAAAAACGATTGATAGTTACTTTGTAATCACCACAGAGTCTGAGGGTGCCATCTCCCTTGAGGACTGGAATAATCGGACTGCCCACTCATTGAATTCAATCGGCGAAATGATGCCCTCTCATTGCAGCCTGTCCAGCTCGATCTCCACTCTCTCTCTCATCATGTAAGGTACTGCTCTCACCTTGTGATGGATGGGTTATGCCCCCGGAATCAAATGGAACTGCACTTTTGCTCCATGGAACTTCCCGATGCCTGGTTCGAACAGCAAGGGGAACTTGCTTAGGACCTGGGCACATGAGGTAAGCGCTCGGACACGGCCCAGTTCCAGCGTATCTTTCCCAGCCAGCTCCTGCCAAACAGCATGGAGCCATCACCCGGTACCACCCAGAGTGGTGAATCGTGCACTGCTCCATCGTAGGAGACCTTTACGGTAGCATTGCCAATTACGGGAATCAGTTCCTTTGTGTACATTCTAAGTTTGGTACGAATGGGAGTCAGGACTGGCCTTGAAGCCTTGCTGCACCACAACTTATCAAAAGTCTTTTTGCTCATTATGGACTGGCTTGCGCCTGTGTCCAGCTCCATGGACACCGGGAGTCCATTTAATTCAACCTTCAGCATTATCGGGGGACACTGTGGTAAATGTGTGCACCCCATATACCTCTGACTCCTCGGTCTGAGGCTCTGGTTCATCAAGATCCATCGTGGATCTGTCCTCCTCTGCAACATGGTAGTTTGTGGGATTAGCAGGATTTGCAGCTCGCCTGCACATACATTGGAGGTGTCCCATTGTTCCACAGCCCTTGCAAACATATCCTTTGATGCAGCATGAATGGAATTGATGATCACCCCTGCAGCACCAACAAGGTGTTAATTGCCTTGTATTCACGATCCTTGATGGCGGACTCTGAGTCATCTGCGGACGTGCAGCTACAGGCGTATTAGTCCTGCCATGTACATTTCGATTCGAAAACAACGTTACTTTGTTCACAGTACTTGCAGCAGCACTAGTGTGCTGGGAAATTTGTTTGGTATTGTCACTGTTGGAGATAAACGCCTGGGCTATCGCTATGGCTTTACTCAAGGTTGGGGTCTCTACAATCAAAAGTTTGCGAAGTATTACTTCATGGCCAATGCCAAGTACAAGGAAGTCCCTGAGCATGTGCTCCAAGTGTCCTTCAAATTCGCAATGTCCTGCAAGGCGCCTTAGCTCGGCGACATAACTCGCCACTTCCTGGCCTTCAGACCTCTAGTACGTGCAGAACCGATACCTCGCCATCAGAACGCTTTCCTTCGGGTTTAGACGCTCCCGACTTGGCTGTGGGTTTTGCTGGAGCGAGCAGGTTTTTCATGAGGCCATACGTTGATGTCCCGCAAACGGTGAGGAGGATCGCCCTTCGTTTGGCAGCGTTCGCTTCTCCTTCCAGCTCGTTGGCCACGAGGTATTGGTCAAGTCGCTCCACAAAGGTTTCCCAATCATCTCCCTCTGAAAATTTCTCCAAGATGCCCACAGTTCTCTGCATTGTTGCGTTGGGGTTTGTTATCTATATCTCGTCGCCAGTTATGTCTTGGATAAAAAGTCAGACTAGATACCGCAAGCTCAAAGTAAGTGTGACCGTAGTCCTTTATTGCAGATCTCACAGTGCCTCTCCAGCCTATGAGGCCTCCTTATATACAGGTGCTCCCAAGAGATTGTGGGATCCCTTGGAACTCCAGGGGATAAGCCCTCTGGTGGTTAGACATGGTAATTTCAGGTTTACATACATAACAATTATAATCAGGGATGCTCAGGAGGGCAGAATTAGAGGAGCGCATCCCAGGGGGGTTGTGAAGCTGGAGGAGGTTACAGAGATAGGGAGGGTTGTGGAGCTGGAGGAGGTTACAGAGATAGGGAGGGTTGTGGAGCTGGAGGAGGTTACAGAGATAGGGAGGGTTGTGGAGCTGGAGGAGTTTACAGAGATAGGGAGGGTTGTGGAGCTGGAGGAGTTTACAGAGATAGGGAGGGTTGTGGAGCTGGAGGAGTTTACAGAGATAGGGAGGGTTGTGGAGCTGGAGGAGTTTACAGAGATAGGGATACATACAGTAGAGTACCTAATTTTTTCAAAATGTTCACATAATAAATTCATACTAATGGGTATCCACTTTGTAACTTCAGAGAGCAAAGTATTGGCTGTTCCTCTTCCTGGGACCGAATGCCCTTCAGTATAATGTCAGTACACAAATGATATTAACATTTATTATGTGTAGCATCCAAGTTATCTAGGCTAGAATCTTCAGAAAATCATGTGCATTGGGCGTGTAAAAAACGTAAATGGATATTTTTAGCCGTACACTTATTATTGTATCATGCATACCACAAAATTTAAAATGAACACGAATTGTATGACTGCACCATTATATTAGATTTTACAGTCATATTTTCACTCAACTGAAAAGAACTTGTGCATTTTCCTTGCTTGCTCGTCTCAGAGAGACAGAAATAAAATTAGAGATAACAAGAGAGAAAATAATAGGAGGGTAAAGAGTGAAGGAAGAGAAAGTAACAGGAGGGGGGAGGGGAGCAGCGGAGGGGAGAGAGAAGGGAAGGGGGAGAGGGGGAGAGGGGAACGCCAGAGAGGGAGTGTCAGAGAGAGAGAGGGAGAGTGGCGGAGGGAGAGGGAGAGGGAGAGGGGGAGAGGGAGAGGGTGAGGGTGAGGGGGAGGGGGAGAGGGAGAGGGTGAGGGAGAGGGGGCGTGATGGAGGGGGAGAGAGGGAGAGGGAGAGAGGAGGTGGAGAGATGGAGTGGCGGAGGGGGAGAGGGGGAGCGATAGAGCAGCGGAGAAGGAGAGTGTGAGGGAGAGGGAGAGGGGAGCGCTGCTGATGTGAATAAAATGCTCAAGCTGCACATTCGATGACAAAGGATGCTCCTTTGAAGCACTGCTTTGCAAACTGCTGACGACAATCTCGTATCCTATCTGTGACTTTGTGGTGCAGCATAAACACAACAGGATTATTCTAATCTTTTCCGATCGGTCTTTGGCCATTGCACAGAAGAATCAGAAGTACTTAAGGAAGGATATACTTGCATTGGAGGCTGTTCAGAGAAGGTTCACTGGGTTGATTCCGGAGATGAGGGGGTTGACTTTTGAGGATAGGTTGAGTAGGTTGGGCCTATACACATTGGAGTTCAGAAGAATGAGAGGTGATCTTCTTGAAATTTATAAGTTAATGAGGGGGCTCGACAAGGTGGATGCAGAGAGGATATTTCCACTCATAGGGGAAACTAAAGCTAGGGGACATAGTCTCAGAATAAGGGGCCGCCCATTTAAAACTGAGATGAGGAGAAATTTCTTCTCTCAGAGGGTTGTAAATCTGTGGAATTGTCTGCTGCAGAGAGTTGTGGAGGCTGGGTCATTGAATATATTTAAGGAGATACAGATTTTTGAGTGATAAGGGAGTAAAGGGTTATGGGGAGCGGGCAAGGAAGGGAAGCTGTGTCCATGATCAGATCAGCCATGAGTGGTTCCATCTCCCAACTCCAAGCTGCTGGTTGCTGTATTATGATTAGAATCATGGAATCAAATAATTACAACTTGCATTCATGTAGCATGCATTTAACGTAGTAAAACGATTCAAGCGAGCGCTGTCAAAGAAAATTTGACACCGTGCCACAGAAGGAGATATTAGGACAGGTGACAAAGAGGTAGGTTTTAAGGAACATCGTAAAGGAGAAAAGAGAGGCGGAGGGCACAGACAGCGGCCATTTGGCCCATCGTATCTGTGCTGGCTCTTCGAAAGACCTGTTCAATTAATCCCACTCCCCTGCACTCTCCCTGGAGCCCTGCCAACCTTTCCCCTTCATGTACACATCCAATTCCCTTTTGAAAGTCACGATTGAGTCAGCCTCCACCACCCTTTCAGGCAGTGCGTTCCAGGTCCTAACAACTCGCTGCGTAAAGAAAATTCTCCTCATCTCCCCTTTAGTCTATTTGCCAACGTACCTGAAATCTGCGCCCTCTCGTCACCGACCCTCCTCCCAGTTGAAACAATTCCTCCCCATCTACTTGATCAATAACCCTCAGAATTTTGAACACCTCTATTAAATCTCCCCTCCTGGGATGGGGGGGGATTGTCCTATGAGGAGAGATTGAGTAGACTAGACCTAATATTCTCTAGAGTTTAGAAGAATGAGAGGTGATCTCATTGAAACATACAACAGTTTTTACAGGGCTTGACAGGGGGAGGATGCTTCCCCTGGCTGGGGTGTCTAGAACCAGGGGTCACAGTCTCAGAATAGGGGGTCGGCCATTTAGGACTGAGATGAGGAGAAACCTCTTCACTCAGAGGGTGTTGAATCTTTGGAATTCTCTACTCCAGAGGGCTGTAGAGGCTCAGTCATTGAATATATTCAATAGATTTGTGGATATTAAGGGAATCAAGGGATATGGGGACAGTGCAGGAAAGTGGAGTTGAGGGAGAAGATCAGCCATGATCTTACTGAATGGCAGAGCAGGCTTGAGGGGCCGAATGGCCTACTCCTGCTCCTATTTCTTATGTTCTTATCTGCTGCCTTATGGGTTAAATCCCTGCCAGTGGGCTGTAGGTAGGGTAGGAAGCACCCAAAAGGTGCAGAGGGGCAGATATGTGTCTCTTCAGTTCCGGGACAGGCCAGCTACAAAGGAAATCACGTTGGTTTTTTGTGGTAACTGTAAAAACATAGAAACATAGAAAATAGGTGCAGGAGTAGGCCATTCGGCCTTCGAGCCTGCACCACCATTCAATAGGATCATGGCTGATCATTCACCTCAGTGCCCCTTTCCTGCTTTCTCTCCATACTCCTTGATCCATTTAGCCGCAAGGGACATATCTAACTCCCTCTTGAATATATCCAACGAACTGGCATCAACAACTCTCTGCGGTTAATTCCACAGGTTAACAACTCTCTGAGTGAAGAAGTTTCTCCTCATCTCAGTCCTAAATGGCTTACCCCTTATCCTTCGACTGTGTCCCCTGGTTCTGGACTTCCCCAACATCAGGAACAGTCTTCCTGCATCTAACCTGTCCAGTCCCATCAGAATTTTATATGTTTCTATGAGATCCCCTCTCATCCTTCTACATTCCATTGAATACAGGCCCAGTCTCTCCTCCTATGTCAGTCCTGTCATCTCGGGAATCAGTCTGGTGAACCTTCGCTGCACTCCCTCAATAGCAAGAACGTCCTTCCTCAGATTAGGAGACCAAAACTGAACTCAATATTCCAGGTGAGGCCTCACCAAGGTCCTGTACAACTGCAGTAAGACCTCCCTGCTCCTATACTCAAATCCCCTAGCTATGAAGGCCAACATGCCATTTGCCTTCTTCACCGCCTGCTGTACCTGCATGCCAACTTTCAATGACTGATGTACCATGACACCCAGGTCTCGTTGCACCTCCCCTTTTCCTAATCTGTCACCATTCAGATAATATTCTGCCTTCCTGTTTTTGCCACCAAAGTGGATAACCTCACATTTATCCACATTATACTGCATCTGCCATGCGTTTGCCCACTCACCTAACCTGTCCAAGTCACCCTGCAGCCTCTTAGCGTCCCCCTCACAGCTCACACCGCCACCCAACTTAGTGTCATCTGCAAACTTGGAGATATTACACCATCATTTCACCGGCTAGCAGACCACACAGATGGAGGGAGCTGTATGAAATCATTCGGCGGCACCTCAGTGAAAGGGAGGAAATCGACAAGCCCAAAGATGAATGAAGACTTGTTGTCAGTCTCACCCTGGGATATAAAATTGACAAGGACAAGACATCACGTTCAGTTGCTGAGGTCGCTGCGCCCAATGGAACAGCAGACGGGTCTGTCAATGTTGGTGGTATCATTAATCTAGCACTCGTACACGCCGCTCCGCTGGAGAACAAGACTCTGCAAGTTTGAACCTTGTTAGGATTCCTCTCACCGCCACCCACAAGCCATTCCAGAATACAACAGACTCATCGGTCTGCATCTACATCTATGGACGCCTTGCAGGTGCTGTACACAGACTGTCCCACAGGCCGGCACAACATGGGAGGGAAAGAGAGAGAGGGAGAGAGAGAGAGAGGGAGAGAGTGAGAGGGAAGGGAGCAAAAGAGAAAGGAGAAAGTGATAGGTGAAGAAAGGAAATGAGAAACAGAATGAGAAAATTTGATTTGGAGAGAAATAGAGAAATAGGAATAGAGAAAGAGAAAAGGGGGGAACAAACTAGAGAGCGTGAAATAGGGATCCCGAGATTCACAGAGAGAAAACTTAAATCTCAATTCAGGGGCTCAGACTGGAAACGTCGCCCCAGCTCAGCTTTCCGAGCGGTAACAAACGGGAATCTGTTCCACCTCCGCTGCCTCCAGGCTAGATCCAAGGTCACCCCATCCTCTGGCATCGAACTACGGTACGCGGACGACGCTTGCGTCTGCGCACACTCGGAGGCCAAACTCCAAGCCATCGTCAATACCTCCACTGAGGCGTACGAAAACACAGGCCTTACACTAACATTCATAAGACAAAGGTCCTCCACCAACTTGACCCCGTCACAGAGCACTGCCCCCCCCCCCCACCTCCCGCCCCCCGTTATCAAAATCCAGGGTGAGGCCTTGGACTGCGTGGACCATTTTCCATACCTCAGGTGCCTACTGTCAGCAAGGGCACACATCGATGACCACGTATTCCTGGAGTGTATTCGGGATGGTTTTCTAGACCAATATGTCGAGGAACCAACTAGAGAGCTGGCCATCCTAGACTGGGGTGATGTGTAATGAGAAAGGACTAATTAGCAATCTTGTTGTGCGAGGCTCCTTAGGGAAGAGAGACCATAATATGGTAGAATTCTTTATTAAGATGGAGAGTGACACAGTTAATTCAGAGACTAGGGTCCTGAACTTAAGGAAAAGTAACTTTGATAGTATGAGACGTGAATTGGCTAGAATAAACTGGCGAGTGATACTTAAAGGGTTGACGGTAGATAGACAATGGCAAACATTTAAAGATCACATGGATGAACTTCAACAATTGTACATCCCTGTTTGGAGTAAAAATAAAACAGGGAAGGTGGCTCAACCGTAGCTAACAAGGGAAATTAAGGATAGTGTTAAATCCAAGGAAGAGGCATATAAATTGGCCAGAAAAAGCAGCAAACCCGAGAACTGGGAGAATTTTATAATTCAGCAGATGAGGACAAATGGTTTAATTAGGAGGTGGAAAATAGAGTATGAGTGGAAACTTGCTGGGAACATAAAAACTGACTGCAAAAGCTTCTATAGATATGTGAAGAGAAAAAGATTAGTGAAGACAAGCGTAGGTCCCTTGCAGTCAGATTCAGGTGAATTTATAATGGGGAACAAAGAAATGATGGACCATTAAACAAATACATTGGTTCTGTCTTCATGAAGGAAGACACAAATAACCTTCCAGAAATACTAGGGGACCGAGGGTCTAGTGAGAAGGAGGAACTGAAGGAAATCCTTATTCGGTGGGAAATTGTGTTCGGAAAATTGATGGGATTGATGGCCGATAAATCCCCGGGGCCTGATAGTCTGCATCCCAGAGTATTTAAGGAAGTAGCCCTAGAAATAGTGGATGCATTGGTGATCATTTTCCAACAGTCTATCAACTCTGGATCGGTTCCTATGGACTGGAGGGTAGCTAATGTAACACCACCTTTTAAGAAAGGAGGGGCAGAGAAAACGGGTAATTATAGACCAGTTAGCCTGACATTAGTAGTGGGGAAAATGTTGGAATCAATTATTAAAGATGAAATAGCAGCACACTTGGAAAGTAGTAATGGGATCGGCCCAAGTCAGCGTGGATTTATGAAAGGGAAATCATGCTTGACAAATCTTCTAGAATTTTTTGAGGATGTAACTGGTAGAGTAGACAAGGGAGAACCAGTGGATGTGGTGTATTTGGACTTTCAAAATGCTTTTGACAAGGTCCCACACAAGAGATCGGTGTGCAAAATTAAAGCACATGGTATTGGGGTTAATGTACTGACGTGGATAGAGAACTGGTTGGCAGACAGGAAGCAGAGAGTTGGGCTAAACGGGTCCTTTTCAGAATGGCAGGCAGTGACTAATGGGGTACCGCAGGGCTCAGTGTTGGGACCCCAGCTATTTATGATTTGGATGACGTAATTGAGTATAATATCTCCAAGTTTGCAGATGACACTAAGCTGGGTGGCAGTGTGAGATGTGAGGAGGATGCTAAAAGGCTGCCGGGTGACTTGGACAGGTTAGGTGAGTGGGCAAACGCATGGCAGATGCTGTATAATGTGGATAAATGTGAGGTTATCCACTTTGGTGGCAAAAGCACGAAGCTAGATTATTATCTGAATGGCGGCAGATTAGGAAAAAGGGAGGTGCAACAAGACCTGGGTGTCATGGTACATCAGTCATTGAAAGTTGGCATGCAGCTTCAGCAGGCAGTGAAGAAGGCAAATGGTATGTTGGCCTTCATAGCTACGGGATTTGAATATAGAAGCAGGGAGGTCTTATTGCAGTTGTACAGGGTCTTAGTGAGGCCTCACCTGGAATATTGTGTTCAGTTTTGGTCTCCTAATCTGAGGAAGGACATTCTTGCTATTGAGGGAGTGCAGCGAAGGTTCACCAGACTGATTCCCGGGATGGCAGGACTGACATATGAGGAGAAACTGGATCGACTGGGCCTGTATTCACTGGAATTTAGAAGGATGAGAGGGGATCTCATAGAAACATACAAAATTCTGACGGGACTGGACAGGTTAGATGCAGGAAGAATGTTCCCGATGTTGGGGAAGTTCAGAACCAGGGGACATAGTCGAAGGATAAGGGGTAAGCCATTTAAGACTGAGATGAGGAGAAACTTCTTCACTCAGAGAGTTGTTAACCTATGGAATTTCCTGCCGCAGAGAATTGTTGATGCCAGTTCATTGGATATATTCAAGGGGGAGTTAGATATGGTCCTTACGGCTAAAGGGATCAAGGGGTATGGAGAGAAAGCAGGAAAGGGGTACTGAGGTGAATGATCAGCCATGATCTTATTGAATGGTGGTGCAGACTTGAAGGGCCGAATGGCCTACTCCTGCACTTATTTTCTATGTTTCTATGTCCAACATCGCCTCCAGAGTGCCAGTGCAGCATTTGGTCGCCTGAGGAAGAGAGTGTTTGAAGACCAGGACCTCAAATCTGGCACCAAGCTTATGGTCTACAGGGCAGTAGTGATACCCCGTCCTCCTATATGGCTCAGAGACATGGACTATTTCCAGCAGATACCTCAAAGCACGGGAGAAGTACCACCAACGTTACCTCCGCAAGATCCTGCAAATCCATTGGGAGGACAGACGCACCAACATCAGTGTTCTTGCTCAGGCCAACATCGCCAGTATCGAAGTATTGACCACGCTCGATCAGCTTCACTGGGCGGGCCACATCGTCCGCATGCCTGACACGAGGCTCCAAAGCAAGCGCTGTACGTGGGCAGAGGAAACTCTTCAAGGACGTCCTCAAAGCCTCCTTGATAAAGTTCCCATCGGCACCTGGGAATTCCTGGCACAAGACTGCCTTCAGTGGAGGAAGAGCATCCGGGAGGGCGCTGAGCACCTCGAGTCTCGTCGCCGAGAGCATGCAGAAATCAAGCGCAGGCAGTGGAAGGAGCGTGCGGTAAACCAGACTCCCCCACCCACCCTTTCCTTCAACCACTGTCTGCCCCACCTGTGACAGAGAAGGCAGGTCCCGCATTGGACTGTTCCGTCACCTGAAAACTCACTTTTAGAGTGGAAGCAAGTCATCCTCGACTTCGAGGGACTGCCTATGATGGTCTTACACGTGCCTAACCTGTGACTTCACCTCAGTGTCTCTCCTGTGGCTGCATCATGGGTCTGGGAAGGCTGCTGTGTTCCCTGTGTGGAAGCTGCAGATGTCCTTCTAGCACGCCCTCGAGCAGCTTTGGGCCTGGACAGGCCGGCTGGAGACTGGTCAACACCCTCCTGGGCGGGTTCAGTCTGACTTGGCTCGAGCGAGGCCATGCGTGGAGTCACTGGCGAGCCGGAGGGAGCACATCACCCGTATCCTGGCCCGAGGAGCCTGAGTAACTCACCGGGGACGGCACAATACCACCACCACCAATCTGAGGGAGCTCAGGTCGGTGCTGTGGCACCACACTGGAAGGTCCCCCGTGGCCCGTGGTGGACCCGGCCACGAACGCAACACTCAGATCTCGGGGGAGCATCCAGCTGAGACTGCATGCGAGCCAGAGTCTGAAAGCCACCAGAGATGACAGCACTTAGACGCTGCATCGATCTCGCAGGGCCGCAGCCATCCTCACCAAAGCAGCACCGATCGGCTCGCTCCCTCGTACCTGTGCTGCAATGGCAGCTGGCACATCGCCCTAAGGGTGAATTTCCTGTGGGAATAACGCCCCAATTAAGACTGCAACTTCCAGGTTTGAAGGGCTAATAAGACTGGAACACTTTGTGGTCAAAAAGCTGAATGTGGATCCAATGGCCGGCGCAAACTTTGCGGCGCTAATCGGGGTAAAAAGGCCTCAACACCACCAGCTTTCCGGCGACACTGCACTTCAGCCCCTATGTCTGCTGATTTCTGTCTTTCAATTGAGTGTTGCTTAAAGCTTCTCTTCCCCAACCTGCTTTTCTTTTCAATTTTCTCTTCCTTCTCCCCCCCCCCCCCCCGCAAGCACCAATCATCATCTGGTACCTCGACCCCAAGTGACCTTCGATCATGTGATGCCTCAACAGTGAACATCAGCAGCTTATTAGCGCATGCGGGAGAGACAACTCGCCACCTCCCAAACCCGCGACCTCTCGAAGGACAAGGGCAGCAGGCGCGTGGGAACACCACTGCCTCCACGTTCCCCTCCAAGACACACACCGTCCCGTCCCCACCTGGACCTAATTTGCCCGTTCCTTCAGCGTCACTGGATCAAAATCCTGGGACCGCGCCCCCCCCCACTCCCACTCCCTCCCTGTGGGAGCACCTTCACCGCACAAGAGTACAGCGGCTCAAGGCAGCGAAAGCTGGACATCGTGCGGCTCACCACCGCCTTCTCAAGGGCAACTCGGGGTGGGCAATCAATGCCAGGTTTGCTAGCGACGCCCCCATCACAAAAAATATATATATTTTAATTCGTCACGGTTGACCCCGGCCTCACCCGACTGAGACCAGCTAATCAACACACAGAGATCAAACCCGTGACTTCCCCATCGGTCGTTGGCTCACTCACTAAAAAGGCTGAGCCCTTCGTAAACACATATCATAGTTATCGCATTGCACCAGTCAGTCCAGAGCCGCTCTGTACAAATGATATAGAAGCACCAGGCACTTTTCTGGGAGCAGGTACTACGGTGAGAGCAACACAGAAAGGGGCCTTAAGCAAAAAATGAGCTTCAAAGTAAAATGAAACAACATACAGGGTGATGTTGACATTCCAATCACGTCAATGCAGGAAGAGAGAAATGTTTGCTTAATGGTGGTCTCCCCAGATTAACCATAGTTGGGTAAAAGTTGGGGGGAAGCTGACTGCCTTCCAGTGTAAGAAAAAGAAAAACTTGGATTTATATAGCGCCTTTCACGACCAGCGGATTTCTCAAAGCACTTTACAGCCAATGAAGTACTTTTGAAGCGTAGTCACTTTTGTAATGTGGGAATCGCGGCAGCCAACTTGCGCACAGCAAGCTCCCACACACATCAATGTGATAATGACCAGATAATCTGTTTTTGTGATTTTGATTGAGGGATAAATATTGGCCAAAATATCAGAGATGACTCCCCTGCTCTTCTTCGAAATGGGATCTTTTACGTCCACCTGAGAGAGCAGACGGGGCCTCGGTTTAACATCTCATCCGAAAGACGGCACCTCCGGCAGTGCACACTGCACTGGAGTATCAGCCTAGATTTTTGTGCTCAAGTTCCTCACAACCTTCTGACTCAGAGGCGAGTGTGCTGTCCACTGAGCCACATGGCAGACACAGAGAATGAGTGGGAGATTGCAACAGAGTTGTATGTGGAAATCAGTATTATGCACAGAGGTGCTTTCAGGGTATTTCCAAGCTCGATTTGAAGCAGGACTGTGCCCAGAGATCAGCATTCTTTCATTCTGAAAAGCACTTGCTCAGAAACAATTGCATGAATCATTATTTTGAATATTTCTCAGGAATAGAAAGTGTCGACCCAGATCCGCATTTCCTAAAATTTATGAGGTATTGAGAGAATTGGTTAAGAACATAAGAAATAGGAGCAGGAGTAGGCCATTTGGCCCCTCGAGCCTGCTCCGCCATTCAATAAGATCACGGCTGATCATCGACCTCAACACATAAATAACAGCAAATGTGTGTGTTACAAATTAGGGCTATATTTATTAAGGGTATGCTTGTTTTGTTTCCCAAGAAATATTTAACTTTCACAAAGAGTCACTCCTTCAACACCTTCTCAGTCCAGAAGCCAAACCCTCTAGACATCTCTGATTCTGCTGCGAAAGTGTTGTGCAGTACAAATTACTGACTAGCCACAGGTGTGTCGACACAACACCATTTTAGCCACATACACTAATTTTAGCAGAAAACACCTTACATATGCTCACACAATCCAGGTAAATATATTTCACGTGTGTATTTACCGCCATTCAATAACCAAGGAAGTAAAGCACTCATCAAAAATTCTTGCACATTCTGCTTTTCATCCCATCATTTTACCAACAAACGCACAAAAAGGTTAAAGTACACAAGCATACACCATGCAAATAGTCTTGAGATCATATACTCATTTACTAATCAGAAATGCAATTATCCACATCTGGATTCCCATTAGCCACATGTGGCTAGTAATTAATGCATTGGAAACAGCGAAGGTGTATATATTTTCAAAAAGTGCTAAAAAAAGACAATAGTAGCAAACATATAGCAAAGTCTTTAAAATTAAACGATATAACTTATTAGAGTTTAAACATATTCTGGAATAGTATAAATATATAGAATTTTCAGTATAAAGTCCAAAACATCACAATATAATTCTTCTTTTTTTTAACCTCTAGATGATTATTCTACATGCATATCCTTGGACTCTATTAGAGATGATCCTATAATTTCCAACAGAATAGGAACTGAGGATGATATCATTGGTGAAGGAGACCTCACCAAAAGATATGAACTGAAAGAATTCAAAAAGTACCACCACACCATACGTTTGGAAGGAACCACCATATGCTTGACCCTGAATAGCAGGATAAAGGATGCAGAATCATCTGAAAAAGGCATAGCGACACATCAGCCACAATGGACAGATACTGGCTCAATATTTTCAATACCATGCACATGCAGGAAAAAAGCAGTGCCTCAAGACTTTATGGCACTCAAAGGCTTGGAGGCTATGCACTCTGGTTTCACACAGATGAAACACAGACGTGGCAATATTGCATTTTATTATACAACTTGGTTGGGTGCAAGTCGATTTTCTAGCTAAACTACTCATCGCACACATTAGAATCTTTTTGCAGTTCCAAAATGTTGCTGTTCAGACTTTCACGGAGTCTTCTGAAGGGCAGTAAATAAAGATCGTGAACACAGCATCCAACTCAAACTGTGGTTGATGTACCACTTCATCCAAGATATGATTCTGCAGAGGCCCTTCAATTGCAGAACCCTCTGTCA
Organism: Pristiophorus japonicus; assembly: GCF_044704955.1. Taxonomy (NCBI): domain Eukaryota; kingdom Metazoa; phylum Chordata; class Chondrichthyes; family Pristiophoridae; genus Pristiophorus; species Pristiophorus japonicus. The sequence continues at coordinate 170,552,501 of NC_091991.1, read as the reverse complement.
GCCCAGCAGAAATGTAGTCTGTAAGTTGCAAATATGTACATGTAAGACGCCCTATATATATATATATATATAGATTTATTTCCAATTATATTTGTAAATTATAGTTTTCAATACTTGCATTTTTTAGTGCCTTATGCTGAAACATCTTGAAGAGTACTACTTAATTATTTTTGAAGTGCAGTGACTTGTGTAGTTAAGTGCAGCAGTCATTTTTTGCCACCAAACTCCCGCAAGAACATAGGAAATAGGAGCTAGAGTATGCCATTCGGCCCCTCGAGTCTGCTCCGCCATTCAATAAGATCATGGCTGATCTTCTACCTCAACTCCACTTTCTTGCACTATCCCCATATCCCTTGATTCCCTTAATATCCAAAAATCTATCGATTTCTGTCTTGAATATACTCAACGACTGAGCATCCACAGTCCTCTGGGGTAGAGAATTCCAAAGATTCACCACCCTTTGAGTGAAGAAGTTTCTCCTCATCTCAGTCCTAAATGGCCGACCCTCTATTCTGAGACTGTGACCCCTGGTTCTAGACTCCTGAGCCAGAGGAAACATCCTCCCTGCATCTACCCTGTCAAGCCCTGTAAGGATTTTGTATGTTTCAATGAGATCACCTCTCATTCTTCTAAATCCTATAGTCCTAGTCTGCTCAATCTCTCCTCATAGGACAATCCCCCTATTCCAGGAACCAGTGCACAGGTGCTACCTGTATCCACATGTCTGTATATCACTGTAGTGAAGTGCGATACTTCAATGTGAACTGGTGCATCTCCTGTGCCCAAGGAAAGTCAGGACAAAACAAATTTCCCTCAGTGCTTTAGTGATGTTGTAGGTAAAGGGATCTATCATGTCAGCCTTGGCTCAATTGGTAGCACTCTCACCGGAGACAGAAGGTTGTGGGTTCAAGTCCCACTCCAGAAACATACAAGATTCTGAACTATATAAGATTCTGAGGGGAATTGACAGGATAGCAGTTGAGAAGTTGCTCCCACTGGCTGGAGAGTTAGACACCAGGGGACATAGTCTCGGTAAGAGTGAGATGTCGAGGAATTTATTCACTTTGATGGTTGCAAATCTCTGGAATTCTCTACCCCAGAGGGCTGTGGATGCTGGGTCGTTGAATATAGTCAAGGCTGAGATCGATGGATATTTGGAGTCGAGGGGAGTCAAGGGATATGGGGATCGGGCGGGAAAGCGGAGTTGAGGTCGAAGATCAGCCATGATCTTATTGCATGGCGGAGCAGGCGCGAGGGGCCATATGGCCTACGCCTGCTCCTATTTCTTATGTTCAGAGACTTGAGTGCCATGTTTAGGCTGACACTCCCAGTGCAGTGCTGAGGGAGCGCTGCACTGTCGGAGGTGCCGTCTTTCGGATGAGATGTAAAACCGAGGCCCCGTCTGCTGTCTTAGGTAAATGCAAAGGATAAAAGATCCCATGGTACTATTTCGAAGAAGAGCAGGGGAGTTCTCCCCGGTGTCCTGGGGCCAATATTTATCCCCACAACCATCACTAAAAACAGATTATCTGGTAATTATCACATTGCTGTTTGTGGGAGCTTGCTGTGCGGAACCCTGGCTGCCGCATTTCCGACATTACAACGGTGACTACACGTCTAATGTACTTCATTGGCTGCAAACACTTCGAGGCGTCCTGAGATTGTGAAAGGCACTATAAGAATGTAAGTCCTTCATTTTTTGTGCAGTGTTTCTGTGAGCCTGTCGGTGCAGGTCTGTGAAATCTGCAGAGCCCATGAAGCCCCATCTAGTGGTAGGTGTGTGAAGTTACAGGTTGATCACAGAATGTTGGTATCCAAATTCATCCATTCATAGGCAGTCGCTCAAATTGAGGATGACATGCTTACATGCCAAAAATGGATGAGTTCACAGGTGTTTCAATGAAGGACCCAATATTCCAGATCCCGAACTACATAGTGAAGGGTGGAAGATGCCTGTGCGTGGATTTTTTTTAACGTGTGGTGACCATTGCACATGAGCCACCACACGGGCTTGACAGAGCTAGGTCTTGGTCCAGTGGCAAGGGTTAACCAAGACGACTGGAGACCAAGCTCTGCTGTTGGGACTAGTGCGCACACATATCACAGTGTGGGCTGGCCCGTGCTGCCCCTGGGCCCACGCCTCTTCTGGGCCCCGAACTCACGCCTCTCCTGGGCCCCGATCACGTCCCTCTACAATCTCTCGCCGCTCCTTCGCCCCGACCTCGCCGCTCCTGCTGTACCTGCCCACGCTCCAATCACCGACCTAGACCTTGATGACGTTCCTCTTCGCTGCCGTCCAAATAAGGAGCGTGCAAAATGCATAGCAAATTGAATATATTATAGAAAACTGCTTATTTATTGCACAACCTCAGTTTCGGTTCGTTGGAAATAAATGTGTAAATCTTCGTTTAAAAAAAAGCTTTATTAATCTTGAATTCATTGAGAGACATTTTCGCTCATCTTGGAGCAGTGGATGATGGATGGGGAGACCAAGGATCGAACCCCCGTCTCACCAGACATGACTCACGACTCTTCCAGAGGGCACATTCCAACAAGTGCGCGTGGAGGGTGTCAAATGGGCAGGTCCATTCTGACTGTGGCTTAGTCCATCGATCAGTGCTGTTCTTTGGTGGAACCATCTTCAGAACAGCAGTAGGCCAGTCAGCCCCTTGAGCCTGTTCCGCCATTCAATTAGATCACGGCTGACCTGTAGCTTAACTTCATCTACCCCGCTTGGTTCCATAACCCTTAATACCTCACAAAAATCAATCAATCTCAGCTTTAACATTTTCCATTGGCCCCCCCCAGCCTCAAATAGCTTTTAAAGAAAGACTTGGATTTATATAGCGCCTTTCACGACCACCAGACGTCTCAAAGCACTTTCAAATGAAGTACTTTTGGAGTGTGGTCACTGTTGTAGGTGGGAAACGAGTTTAGGGGAGAGTGTTCCAGATTTCCACTACCCTTTGTGTGAAGAAGTGCTTCCTGACATCACACCTCAACGGTTAGGCCCCTTTATTCTGAACTCATCAGTGAAAATAGTTCCTTGCTAGCTACAAAATCAAATCCTTTAATCATCAAACACCTCCATTAAATCACCCTTTAATCTTCTTTACTCAAGGGAATAAAGCCGAGTCTGTACAACCTGTCACCATAATTTAACCCTTTTTGATCCAGAGAGAGGAGTAGGTTGCTCAGGAACAGAGTGGGGGAAATTTATTCTAAGGAAATAAAGTATTTTCTCTGCAGGCTCCAGTTGTTAATGAGTAAAAGTGCTACAAAAAATCAAATGGACACTTGCCTTTATAACGGAACTGAACCCAGCCTGGAGCAAAGATTATTGAAACACCCGGGGGCTGAAATTGCCCGCATCCTTAAACTCCATTACCTCCTCTAATTACCGTTTCCGCTCCCTGTGGGAAATTGCCCCGCGGGAGCTGTGTTGCCGCTGGTCGGTGCCATTGACAGCGTTCCCCTGTGGGAAGCCGTGTGTGGCTGGGCGGTGCGATCGCCCTTAAAGGGGAGGGCACGCTGCCGGTGCCTCAGTTTTATTTTAATTGTCGGGCTGACTCCGAGGTTGGCCCGACAGTGGTGGCCACGGGTTCGGCCGGGCCGCCAACAGGCAGCGCGGCACCCCCCTCTTGGGTACCAGGCCGCTGGCCCGGCCGAAACCCTCCCTGGTGACCCAGTGGGCCAAACTAAAACCCCATGCAGAGTTTGCAGCGGCCTTCCCCTTTAACTGAAGGGAAGGGACACTGTAACGCGCTACAAGGGCACTTCCGACCCTCCAATACTCCAAAATGCAGAACTAAGACCTGAATATCGGTGCAAGATCGGCCTCATGGATTGGGGCGGAGAAAAAACTTACAAGATCGGTAAGTGCGCTTACTTTTTGGTCGGGGGGATGGGGCGTGGGGTGGCGGGGGGGGGGGGGTCTATTTTGGACCCCCCCGCCAATCTTCACTCAGACTTGGAAGAAATACGGAGCAATTCAGAACTTTATTTTAGGCAAACACCCAAAGAGAAAGGGAGGGCAGGGGAGATTTCCTGTGGCGTCACGAACTGGCAACAAAATCCAAACACAAAGGGCTGGCTCGTGTCAGCGACCTGCAATGAGAGAATGTGACCGCTTTCAGGCTGACGCCTGTGAAACGTTGAAACTCCTGGCAACGTCCATTGCAGAGCTTTCATCCAAACCACAGGTATTGTCGGCAACTTTCTGTCCTCGAATACAGTTTATCTTTCATCAGATTTACCAACAGTTACACACTAGAGGCATTTGTGCCAGATTGCTGCTACCTTTGGGCTGTACAAACCAGGACTTGTTCGCAACACAGTACTTACAAAAGCTCGCGCCTGCCAAACCAATTTCCAGAACTTAAAGACTAATCCCACAGTAAGCCGACCACCTAAACCACGGAATAGCATTGACTCTGATCGGCATGGAGAAGCCGGCAGCTTCACACATGGCAGGGTCCTGCCTCCAGTTCCTGCCACTTCCCTCGCTGTTGACTCCTCGTAAGGGTACAAGCTCCACAGGCAAGGGTTGTCCCTCAGTGCTATATCCAAATGGCCATTATAGGGAGTCTCGACAGAGAGAGACTATCTGACTGTGGCTCACACCACAACCAAGTTTTATCCCGTCAGCATGGCCTTCCAGTTGGTGTCACCGTTTTGCGATATGGAGTGGAAACCCTGGTTGATTTTTATGCTCCCCGAGCCATGAACGCAGCAGCCAACTCAGTGCTCCTATCACTGCTCCAAGTGAAATCAGCTAATTGTGAATCAAACCTGGGATCTTATCTTCCTGGTCTGTCATCATCATAGGCGGTCCCTCAAAAGGGATGGGTTCACAGGTGTTTCAATGAAGGAGCTAATATTCCAGGTCCCGAGCTACATGTTGAAGGGTGGAAGATGCCTGTGCGTGGATTTTTTTAACATGTAGTGGCCGCTGCACACCAGCCACCACACGGGTTTGACAGAGCTAGGTCTTGGCCCAGTGGCAAGGGTTAACCAAGACGACTGGAGACCCAGCTCTGCTGCACGGACCCAGTGCGCACACATATCGCAGTGTGGGCTGGCCCCGTGCTGCCCCTGGGTCCTCGCCTCTTCTGGGCCCCAATCATGTCGCTCCATGATCTGTAGGTCACTGCTAATCACGGATTTAAGCCGCTGAGCCATTAGGGGAGCCAAGTCGACATCTTGGGCAACGTTCCACTGCAGTAAGAACTCGGATAGAAAGAGCTGAATTCTGATCCTGGTTCATGAAGTTGTGTCAGGAGGACTTCTGTGAATTTCTATGCCTCCCGAGCATGGAGCAGACCCTGATTACACCCGGGCATGGAGGAAAGCTTGGCGATATTGTCTGAAGACACGACAGCAGGTTCCACATGTACGCTGGCTAAAGCCAACTCCACCTCTCCACCATTACTCTCGGCCTCTCCTCTTCCTCTGTACTGTCACATTGCTTATCCGACGTCAATGCACGAGCAGAAATATCCCCCAGTTAAACACTGGGGGTGTGTGTTTATGAATGGCTCCAGCCTTTTCGGGTGCCATTTGTCTTCAGCCTCCACCACCCTTTCCAAGCACCCCCCCCCCCACCCCCATCCCCGCCCCTCCCCAGATACTGTCTCAGGTTCAGCCAGACTGTTCTCAGCCTCAGAGTCCTATTCGAGCCCAAGCTGAGCTACTGATTCCACATACTCATAAAGACTGCCTGCTCCACAACATTGCCGCTGAAACCCTCATCCATGCCTCCCGGCTCCGCTATTCCAATGTACTCTTGGACCGCCGACCATTTAAATTTCAGGTTAAAATTCTCACCCTAATGCTTAGATCCCTTCGTAGCCTCTCCTCTTCCTATCTCATCGCCTCCTCCAGCCCTACAAACAACTCTGTGTTCCCCCAACATCGGCCCTCTTGTGCATCCCCCCCCCCCCCCCCTGTAATGTATTTGTTTCATGAGTTCTTTGCTTGAGAATTCATAGCCACACATTGCTATTAAGAACTAGTTGGTTTATTAGCAAAGGTTTAACAATCACACTACACATTACCAGTTCATCCACCAGGCTCACAACCACCTGCCTCATCGTGAATCCCCCGAACCCAACTGGCTGGGGTTTTATTGAGTCTTGTGAACATCACGTGACTGGCTAAGCCACTCCCATTCAACAGCTCTACAACTATTTTAAAATAACTTTAAATCAAGTGCCCCCTTTTTGGTAAGGGCACTAGAACACTCAAATTTACTGAATTCCCCATTTCATTTCTTGATGACCATTGTATATTGATGGGTTAGCAAACACATTAAAATGGCAGACTGAAGAATTACCTATGAATTCCAGAGCAATTTCGCCCACTTCCAAGCCCTACACCCTAAAGCTAAAAGCTGGAGTAGACAGAGGACCATCGGGCAATACCCAATTCAGCCCTTGGTCGGTACTGGGTACTGAAGTTACATGTTCAGCCATGAACTCATTGAATGGCGGTGCAGGCTCGAAGGGCCGAATGGCCTACTCCTGCACCTATTTTCTATGTTTCTATGTTTCTATGTACGTGCAAGCACGAGAGTTTGGCAGCTACCTTCCAGGCATCGCGTGATTAATTATAGTTGGCAATGACCACATTTACACTCGCTTATTGATTCTCCATTGAGCAGCATAATAATTCCCAGAAGCTGCATCTCACAAGAAGTGCATGTGGCAACATTTGACTAACTCGTTACCAGATGCCAAGAAAAATAAAATATTCATCAAGATTCACAAACAATTTTCTTCAAAAATTTGATGTACCAGGAATAGGCAAGTTTTTACCTCACTGGTTGGAAAACTGATGGAAAAGGCACAGATCCCCTTTGTTTCAATAGTGTTAGTCAAGAAGCACTGGCCCGAAAATTGCAGTCTCTCCAGGTGCGTACGATGTGCGCACGCTCCCGAAGAGGCCTCGCAAATGCTGGTTCTCGGCGTGTGACGTACATGTGCCGAGAACCAGCTTTTGCGATCTGTCAAAATGTCTTCCGACAGATCGCACGCATCGTCGGGAGAAGGACAACAGAGGGCCTGCATTTATATAGCGCCTTTCACGACCTCAGGACATCCCAAATCGCTTTTCAGCCAATGAAGTAATTTTGGAGTGTAGTCGCTGTTGTAATGTGGAAAACGCGGTAGCCTATCTGCGCACAGCAAGCTCCCACAAACAGCACCGTGATAATGACCAGATGATATTTCTTTAGTGATATTGGTTGAGGGATAACTATTGTCCAGGACGCAGCGGAGAACTATCCAGCTCAAAGGAACAGTGCCATGGGATCTTTTTTTCACGTCTAATGTCTCTTCCGAAGGATGGCACCTCACTCAGCACTGCACTGGGAGCATCAACCTGGATCTTGTACTCAACTCTCTTGGAGCGGGGCTTGAACCCACAACCTTCTGACTCCAAGGCGAGAGTGCTACCCACTGAGACACGACTTGCACATCAACAACACACAATTCTGCAAGGCCCCGATGATTCTTCTCCCTGGTTGCTCGGAGATTAATCTTTAATTGCTGGAGACTCCAGGACAGCCCTGGAGGATTGGTAACCCTCTACCCCAGAAGCACTCCAGAGAATTTGGATTTTGACAGCCCGTGTTGGAGCCCCTTGCAACGCTGTCTTTCAAGCCAAGAGTAATTTCTTTTGGCAGGCCTACAAATATTTTTTTGAGTATGAACTTAAAAAGTAGTTGACGAAGTTTCTGTGCGAATTCACTGGCTCCGGTGCCTTTGACTGGGAAGCGAGTCCCAGATCCATCATCACGTGAGCCTGTGAACTAAAACCTCACAACAGGCACAATCAATAATCTTAACTGACAGCACTTTCGTTACTCACATGATGAAACTGGCTCACTAGCGCCCCACGCCCCAAGGCAGCCCAGAGGAAGGTTTGCCGTTACTTGGATCAAAGAAAGGTTTGCTGATTTAACTGTTACCAGATAATAATTTTGAAAAGCTCTTTTAATTTTTTTAAGTAGCTTCAGGATAATAAAGGGTGAGGCGATATCACACCCAAACGTGTCTTTTAGATGCTGATCAATCTCTGCGTTTCATGTGGTTTCTGTATTTTAATCACTAGGAATCACTGCTGACAAAAGTAGTGACAGACCCTGGCAGCACATAGTTAAGTAATTGGCCCCCATATTTTTAAATTGCTGCTATATTCATGTTCCAACTATTCGCTAATCCAACAAAGAAGGAACAAGCTTGCATTTATACCTTTACATATTGTCTTTCACAACCTTAGGATGTCCCAAAGCACATCACAGCCAATTAAGTATTTTTGAAGTGTAGTCACTGTTCTAATGTGGAGAAACACGGCAGCCAATTTTCACAAGTTGTATTTTATCCTCATTGAGTCCACCTTCCGCCGTGTACCATGTCCGAGCCGAGGTGGCGAGCAGGTGAGCTGTCCCTAGGTTTCTGCAATGCATGTGTCCAATTATAACCTGGTGAGCCTCTCCCTCCATCTGCCCCACCATGGGTTACACCCATTTAATCTTTTGCCTCAGGGTTCTGTAAAGTTTTCTCTTTGCTGTCTCCTGCAAGGTAAAGTAAGAAAACCCACCCGGAATACCTGCCCAGCTTGCATCCGCCATTGCTCACCCTTGACAGGGTGGCTGCTGAGAGGTTGTTTCCCTTGGCTGGAGTGTCTAGAACTCAGGATAAGGGGCAGGCCATTTAAGACAGAGATGAGGAGGAATTTCTTCACTGGAATCTTTGCCCCAGAGGGCTGTGGATGCTGAGTCTCTAAATATATTCACGGCTGTGAGATCGATAGATTTTTGGAGTCTAGGGGAATCAAGGGATATGGAGATCGGGCGGGAACATAAGAAATAGGAACAGGAGTCGGCCATCTGGCCTCTCGAGCCTGCTCCGTCATTCAGTAAGATCATGGCTGATCTGATCTTGGCCTCAACTCCACTTCCCCACCCGCTCCCCAGAACCCTTGACTCCCTTATCCTTCAAAAATCTGTCTATCTCCACCTTAAATATATTCAATGACCCAGACTTCACAACTCCCTGGGGCAGAGAATTCCAAAGATTCACGACCCTCAGAGAGAAGAAATTCCTCCTCATCTCCGTTTTAAATGGGCAACCCCTTATTCTGAGACTATGCCCCCGAGTTCTAGATTCCCCCACGAGGGGAAACATCCTCTCTGCATCCACCCTGTCAAGCCCCCTCAGAATCTTATACGTTTCAATAAGAGTAGAGAGGTAGAGAGGTGGAGGGGTTTAGAGAGGGAACTCCAGAGAATGGATATAAAAATACAGCGTGCACTGGTATAAAATTAGATGGTCGAGAGCTTGGGCTTAATTGTGATTTGGTGATGTTGAGGTTGTACGGAGTTTATTATCTGTCCTGGGAATCGGCACGTATTGGGGAAAAACCAACGGCCAGTGAAGTGTCAATGAAGAGGTTGCTTTGGTATAAACCCTCCCACTAACTGCAGGAATTTTTCAATATGGTTTCTTAGGTTCCCAGGATCTGCAGTGAGCTCAGCGAGGCCCACATCGCTGCCAACAACTTCACAAAAAAATCCCTTCGGGTTTCAAAATAATTTAGCAACTAGCCGTTAAAACGTATGGAAAGGAAAGCCGCAAGTTTAAGAAAATCCCATGCCGTTATTTTTTGAAGAAGGGCAGGGGGACTTTCTTCCCCGGGGTCCTGGCCAATATTTAACCTTCAACCAACGTTACTAAAACATTATCGGGACAATTATCAGATTGCTGATTGTGGGAGCTTGCTGTGCGTAAAAGGCTGCCGTGATTCCCTACATTACATTCAAAAAAAGTACTTAATTGGCCTGTAAAGCACTTTGGGGCATCCAGAGGTCATGAAAGGCATTGTATAACGGCACATTCTATCTTCATTGTGCAGCTGAAGTTCAATGGGCTTCAAACTGAAAGTAAAAATTCTGCATGAAAAATTACAACAGTGCAGTGACTCAGCATGTTGGCATTCTGGCATTTGGTGCTCCAGTATTACAGGAATTTGCTCCTGCTGTTCCATACATGGCAAATTCCTGATCACAATCATACCTTCAGGACAACTGCAAAGCAGAAGGTTTTTAAAAAAAAAAGCAATTTGACAGGAGATAAATATTCACCTTACTGATGCCAATTCAGAAGTATCCCTAACTCTAATCTCCTCCCCACAACACCGCCCCCCAAGATGTCTGCGCTCCTCTAATCCTGCCTGCTTGAGCATCCCTGATTATAATCGCTCAACCATTGGTGGCCGTGCCTTCTGTTGCCTAGGTCCCAAGCTCTGGAACTCCCTCCCTCAACCTCTCCGCCTCTCTACCTCTCTTTCCTCCTTCAAGACGCTCCTTAAAACCTACCTCTTGGACCAAGCTTTTGGTCATCTGCCCTAATTTCTACTTATGCGGCTCAGTGTCAAATTTTTATCTCATAATAATCCTGTGAGGTGCCTTGGGACATTTCACTACGTTAAAGGCGCTATATAAATACAAGTTGTTGTTGCTACGGTAACATAATGGTAATGTTACATCCAGAGGCCTGGACGAAGGATCCAGAGACCCAAGTTCAAATCTCACCACGGCAGCTGGGGAATTTAAATTCAATTAAATAAATCTGGGTAATTTTTGCTGATAATACAACAACTTGCATTTATGTAGTGCCTTTTTAATGCAGGAAAACATTCCAATTGCACTTGACAGAAGCAAAATTAGACAAAAATTGACACCGAGCCAAAGGAGGAAATGTTAGGACAGGTGGCAAAATGCTTGGTCGAAGAGCTGGGTTTTAAGGGGTCTCTTTAAGGAGAAGAGAAAGGTAGTGAGGCGGAGAGGTTTAGGGAAATTCGGCACCTCTGAGTGCAGCACTCCCCCAGCACTGCACTGGAGTGTCAGCCTAGATTTTTGTGCTCAAGTCCCTGGAGCAGGACTTGAACCCACAACCTTCTGACTCAGAGGCGAGAGTGCTACCCACTGAGCCACGGCTGACAATTCCAGAGCTTCAGACCAATCTGACTGAAGGTACGGCTGTCAATGGTGGGTAAATGGAGTGGGGGATGTATCGTGGGAGGTCAGAGTTGGAGATCTCGGAGGGTTGTTGGGCTGGAGGAGGTTACATGGATAGGGAGGGGCGAGGCCATGAAGGGATTTGAACAAGAGAATCAGAATTTTAAAATGGAGGCATTAATGGAGCGGGAACCAATGTAGGTCAACGAACACAGAGGTGACGGGCGAATGAGACTTGGTACAGCTTAGGCTATAGACAGTAGAGTTTTGGACAAGTCCAATTTTATGCAGTTGAAGGATGGGAGACCGGCCAGGAGAGCATTGGACTTGTGAAGTCTGGAGATGGCAAAGGCATGGATGAGGGTTTCAACAGTAGATAAGCTGAGGCGGGGCAGGGACATAAGAACATAAGAAATAAGAGCCTCGAGCCTGGCCCCTTGAGCCTGCTCCACCATTTAATAAGATCATGGTTCATCTGACCATGGACTCAGCTCCACTTCCCTGCCCACGCCCCATAACCCTTTATTCCCTTATCGCTCAAAAATCTGTCTATCTCCGCCTTAAATATATTCAATGACCCAGCCTCCACAGCTCTCTGGGGCAGAGAATTCCACAGATTCACGACCCTCTGAGAGAAGAAATTCCTCCTCATCTCAGTTTTAAATGGGTGGCCCCTTATTCTGAGACTATGTCCCCTACTTTTAGTTTCCCCTATGAGTGGAAATATCCTCTCTGCATCCACCTTGTTCAGCCCCCTCATTATCTTATATGTTTCGATAAGATCACCTCTCATTCTTCTGAACTCAAATGTGTATCATAGAAACATAGAAACATAGAAAATTGGTGCAGGAGCAGGCCATTCAGCCCTTCTAGCCTGCACCGCCATTCAATGAGTTCATGGCTGAACATGAAACTTCAGTACCCCCTTCCTGCTTTCTCGCCATAAACCTTGATCCCCCGAGTAGTAAGGACTTCATCTAACTCCCTTTTGAATATATTTAGTGAATTGGCCTCAACTACTTTCTGTGGTAGAGAATTCCACAGGTTCACCACTCTCTGGGTGAAGAAGTTTCTCCTCATCTCGGTCCTAAATGGCTTACCCCTTATCCTCAGACTGTGACCCCTGGTTCTGGACTTCCCCAACATTGGGAACATTCTTCCTGCATCTAACCTGTCTAAACCCGTCAGAATTTTAAACGTGTCTTTGAGGTCCCCTCTCATTCTTCTGAACTCCAGTGAATACAAGCCCAGTTGATCCAGTCTTTCTTGATAGGTCAGTCCCGCCATCCCGGGAATCAGTCTGGTGAATCTTCGCTGCACTCCCTCAATAGCAAGAATGTTCCTCCTCAAGTTAGGAGACCAAAACTGTACACAATACTCCAGGTGTGGCCTCACCAAGGCCCTGTACAACTGTAGCAACACCTCCCTGCCCCTGTATTCAAATCCCCTCGCTATGAAGGCCAACATGCCATTTGCTTTCTTAACCGCCTGCTGTACCTGCATGCTAACCTTCAATGACTGATGTACCATGACACCCCAGGTCTCGTTGCACCTTCCCTTTTCCTAATCTGTCACCATTCAGATAATAGTCTGTCTCTCTGTTTTTACCACCAAAGTGGATAACCTCACATTTATCCACATTATACTTCATCTGCCATGCATTTGCCCACTCACCTAACCTATCCAAGTCACTCTGCAGCCTAATAGCAGCCTCCTCGCAGCTCACACTGCCACCCAACTTAGTGTCATCCGCAAATTTGGAGATACTGCATTTAATCCCCTCGTCTAAATCATTAATGTACAATGTAAACAGCTGGGGCCCCAGCACAGAACCCTGCGGTACCCCACTAGTCACTGCCTGCCATTCTGAAAAGTACCCGTTTACTCCTACTCTTTGCTTCCTGTCTGACAACCAGTTCTCAATCCACGTCAGCACACTACCCCCAATCCCATGTGCTTTAACTTTGCACATTAATCTCTTGTGTGGGACCTTGTCGAAAGCCTTCTGAAAGTCCAAATATACCACATCAACTGGTTCTCCTTTGTCCACTTTACTGGAAACATCCTCAAAAAATTCCAGAAGATTTGTCAAGCATGATTTCCCTTTCACAAATCCATGCTGACTTGGACCTATCATGTCACCATTTTCCAGATGCACTGCTATGACATCCTTAATAATTGATTCCATCATTTTACCCACTACTGAGGTCAGGCTGACCGGTCTATAATTCCCTGTTTTCTCTCTCCCTCCTTTTTTAAAAAGTGGGGTTACATTGGCTACCCTCCACTCCATAGGAACTGATCCAGAGTCAATGGAATGTTGGAAAATGACTGTCAATGCATCCGCTATTTCCAAGGCCACCTCCTTAAGTACTCTAGGATGCAGTCCATCAGGCCCTGGGGATTTATCGGCCTTCAATCCCATCAATTTCCCCAACACAATTTCCCGACTAATAAAGATTTCCCTCAGTTCCCCCTCCTTACTCGACCCTCTGACCCCTTTTATATCCGGAAGGTTGTTTGTATCCTCCTTAGTGAATACCGAACCAAAGTACTTGTTCAATTGGTCTGCCATTTCTTTGTTCCCCGTTATGACTTCCCCTGATTCTGACTGCAGGCGACCTACGTTTGTCTTTACTAACCTTTTTCTCTTTACATACCTATAGAAACTTTTGCAATCCACCTTAATGTTCCCTGCAAGCTTCTTCTCGTACTCCATTTTCCCTGCCCTAATCAAACCCTTTGTCCTCCTCTGCTGAGTTCTAAATTTCTCCCAGTCCCCAGGTTCGCTGCTATTTCTGGCCAATTTGTATGCCACTTCCTTGGCTTTAATACTATCCCTGATTTCCCGAGATAGCCACGGTTGAGCCACCTTCCCTTTTTTATTTTTACGCCAGACAGGAATGTACAATTGTTGTAATTCATCCATGCGGTCTCTAAATGTCTGCCATTGCCTATCCACAGTCAACCCCCTAAGTATCATTCGCCAATCTATCCTAGCCAATTCACGCCTCATACCTTCAAAGTTACCCTTCTTTAAGTTCTGGACCATGGTCTCTGAATTTACTGTTTCATTCTCCATCCTAATGCAGAATTCCACCATATTATGGTCACTCTTCCCCAAGGGGCCTCGCACAATGAGATTGCTAATTAATCCTCTCTCATTACACAACACCCAGTCTAAGATGGCCTCCCCCCTAGTTGGTTCCTCAACATATTGGTCTAGAAAACCATCCCTTATGCACTCCAGGAAATCCTCCTCCACCGTATTGCTTCCAGTTTGGCTAGCCCAATCTATGTGCATATTAAAGTCAACCATTTTAACTGCTACACCTTTATTGCATGCACCCCTAATTTCCTGTTTGATGCCCTCCCCAACCTCCCTATTACTGTTTGGAGGTCTGTACACAACTCCTACTAACGTTTTTTGCCCTTTGGTGTTCTGCAGCTCTACCCATATAGATTCCACATCATCCAAGCTAATGTCTTTCCTAACTATTGTATTAATCTCCTCTTTAACCAGCAATGCTACCCCACCTCCTTTTCCTTTTATTCTATCCTTCCTGAATGTTGAATACCCCTGAATGTTGAGTTCCCAGCCCTGATCATCCTGGAGCCACGTCTCCGTAATCCCAATCACATCATATTTATTAACATCTATTTGCACAGTTAATTCATCCACCTTATTGCGGATACTCCTTGCATTAAGACACAAAGCCTTCAGGCTTGTTTTTTTAACACCCTTTGTCCTTTTAGAATTTTGCTGTACAGTGGCCCTTTTTGTTCTTTGCCTTGGGTTTCTCCGCCCTCCACTTTTCCTCATCTCCTTTCTGTCTTTTGCTTTTGCCTCCTTTTTGTTTCCCTCTGTCTCCCTGCATTGGTTCCCATCCCCCTGCCATATTAGTTTAAATCCTCCCCAACAGCACTAGCAAACACTCCCCCTAGGACATTGGTTCCGGTCCTGCCCAGGTGCAGACCGTCCGGTTTGTACTGGTCCCACCTCCCCCAGAACCGGTCCCAATGCCCCAGGAATTTGAATCCCTCCCTGCTGCACCACTGCTCAAGCCACGTATCGGCCCAACCTACTCAACCTATCTTCATAAGTCAACCTCCTCATCTCTGGAATCAACCCAGTGAACCTTCTCTGAACAGCTTCCAATGCAAGTATATCCTTCTTTAAATACGGAGACCAAAACTGGAAGCAGTATTCTAGGTGTGGCCTCACCAATACCTTGTACAGTTGTAGCAGGACTTCTCTGCTTTTATACTCTATCCCCCTTGCAATAAAGGCCAACATTCCATTTGTGTCATGTATGCAACCCTATGTAATCAGCATTCTATCGCCACCAGAGGGCCTATCTGTTGGCGTCCCAAGGGGTCCCAGCATCCCTTGGAAGCACTGTACATAAGCAGGCCTCCCATGCTGTATCAACACTCTGGAGTTAGAATAAAAAGACTAAGGTCACATTTACTCACGTCTACAGTACTCAATCACATTACTTTATTCTGGACGTAACAACTGGCGACGAGGATGGGATCTGGCTATAGCTTTCATCATTACTATGCCTGGGTGGGTTCTGTGTAGGTCGCGTATGACCGTTTCCCTGCCTTTCTTGGGCAAAACCACGCGATTACCTCACAAAAGACAGTCCGCCTGTATGGACATTTCGTCTACGCCACTGGAACGGCTTGATCTCTTCAAGCATCTCCGCTGGGACGCTGGACCAGCTCCCATGGAGGACACAGTTTTTTTTTTACAAGTGACAGTAAAGGATCCTGGCTGGTCCAGGTCCTGATCTAGCGGGCTGTAACGGGTGACTTTTCGTTTTCAAATGCATCCATCACCAAGAGCAAGTCCGCAGGCTGTGCCATTTCCACCCCGGTGGTGGGCAATGGTAGCCGACTGAGGGCATCAGCGCAGTTCTGTGTGCCTGACCTGTGGCGAACTACATAGTTATACGCAGACAGTGTGAGCACCCATCTTTGGATGCGAGTAGAAGCATTGGTATTGATACCTTTGCTCTCTGAGAATAGCGATATGAGCGGCTTATGGTCAGTTTCTAACTCAAACTAAAGCCCAAACAGATCCTGATGCATTTTTTTTACCCCGTAAACGCATGCCAGAGCTTCTTTTTCAATCATGCTGTAGTCCCTTTCAGCCTTGGACAAGCTCCTGAATGCATAAGCGACCAGTTGCAATGTTCCCGATTTGTTTGCTTGTTGTAACACACACCCGACCCCGTTCGAAGACGCATCGCAAGCTAGCACTAAATGTTTACAAGGATCATACAGGACAAGCAGTTTGTTGGAACATAACAGATTTCGGGCTCTCTCAAAAGCTGTCTCTTGTGATTTCCCCCATACCCAGTCATCTCCCTTGCGTAGCAACACATATAGAGGTTCTCGCAAGGTGCTTAACCCAGGTAGGAAATTACCAAAATAATTGAGGAGTCCCAGGAATGACCGCAGCTCCGTCACGTTCTGTGGTCTCGGCGCATCCTTGGTGGCCTCCGTCTTGGCGTCGGTGGGTCCGATGCGTCTGCCGCGATTCTTCTCCCGAAGAACTCAAACTCTGGCGCCAGGAAAACATACTTTGAGAGTTTCAACCTGAGTCCCACACCTGATCTAGCCGACTTAGAACCTCTTCCAGGTTCTGCAAGTGTTCGATGGTGTCCCGACCTGTGACCAGTATGTCGTCCTGGAAAACCACGGTGCACGGAACTGACTTTAGCAGACTCTCCATGTTCCTTTGAAAAATAGCCGCAGCCGATCGAATCCCAAACGGGCATCTATTGTAGACGAACAGACCTTTGTGCGTGTTGATGCAGGTGAGGCCTTTCGAAGATTCCGCCAGCTCCTGCATCATGCAGGCCGTGGTCAGGTCCAACTTGGCGAACGTCTTTCCTCCTGCCAGCGTCGCAAATCGGTCGTCTGCCTTGGGTAGCAGGTATTGGTTCTGCAACGAAAAACGGTTAATCGTTACTTTATAGTCCCCACAAATTCTGACCGTGCCATTGCCCTTGAGAACCGGAACAATCGGACTGGCCCACTCGTTGAATTCCACCAGCGCAATGATGCCCTCTCGTTGCAGCCTATCCAGCTCGATCTCCACTTTCTCTCGCATCATATATGGCACCGCCTGTGCCTTGTGGTGGATGGGTCGTGTACTGAAAATCAAGTGGATCTGCACCTTCGCCCCAAGAAACTTCCGATGCCTGGCTCAAACAACGACGGAAACTTGCTCAGAACCTGGGTACATGAGGTGTCGTCGACGGACGAGAGCGCTCGGATGTCGTCCCAGTTCCAGCGGATTTTTCCCAGCCAGCTTCTGCCGAACAGTGTGGGGCCATCTCCTGGTATTATCCATAGTGGTAGTTCATGCATCGCTCCATCATAGGAGACTTTTACTGCTGCGCTGCCAATTACAGGGATTAGCTCTTTATTGTAAGTTCTCAGCTTGGTGTGAATGGGGCTCAGCTTGGACCTGTGTGCCTTGTTGCACCACAGCCTGTCGAAGGCATTTTTGCTCATGATGGACTGACTCGCACCCATGTCCAATTCCATGGATACTGGAATTCCATTCAGTTCAACTTCTAACATGATCACTGGACATTTCGTGGTGAAGGTGTGTACCCCGTACAGTTCTGCCTCCTCGGTTCACACTTACTCACGTCTACAGTACTCAATCACATTACTTTATTCTGGACATAACAATTTGCCTTCCTGATTACTTGCTTAACCTACTTACTAACTTTTTGTGTTTCATGCACAAGGACCCCCAAGATCCCTCTGTACTGCAGCACTTTGCAATTTTTCTCCATTTAAATAATAATTTGCTTTTCTATTTTTCCTGTCAAAGTGGATAACCTCACATTTTCCCACATTATTCTCCATCTGCCAAATTTTTGCCCACTCACTTGGCCTGTCTATATCCCTTTGCAGATTTTTTGTGTCCTCACAATTTGCATTCCCACCCATCTTTGTATCATCAGCAAACTTGGCTACATTACACTCGGTCCCTTCATCCAACTCATTAGTATAGATTGTAAATAGTTGAGTACCCAGCACCAATCCCTGCGGCACCCCACTAGTCACTGTTTGCCAACCAGAAAATGACCCATTTATCATGACTCTCTGTTTTCTGTTAGTTAGCCAATCCTCTATCCATGTTAATATATTACCCCCAACCCCATGAACTTTTATCTTGTGCAGTAACCTTTTATGTGGCACCTTATCGAATGCCTTCTGGAAATCCAAATACATCACATCCACTGGTTCCCCCTTATCCACCCTGCTCGTTACATCCTCAAAGAACTCCAGCAAATTTGTCAAACATGATTTCCCTTTTAAAACCATGCTGATACTGCTTGATTGAATTTTGCTTTTCCCAATGTCCCGCTACTGCTTCTTTAATAATGAACTCCAGCATTTTCCCAATGACAGATGTTAGGCTAACTGGTCTATAATTTCCTGCTTTTTGTCTGCCTCCTTTTTTAAATAGGGACGTTACATTTGTGGTTTACCAATCCACTGGGACCGCCCTAGAATCCAGGGAATTTTGGTAGATTACAACCAATGCATCCACTATCTCTGCAGCCACTTCTTTTAGGATGTAGGGCATCAGGTTCAAGAGACTTATCCACTATTAGTCCCATTATTTTACCGAGTACTACTTTGTTAGTGATAGTGATTGTATTAAGTTCCTCCCTCCCTATAGCCCCTTGATTATCCACTATTGGGATGTTTTTAGTGTCTTCAACCGTGAAGACTGATACAAAATATTTGTTCAACATCTCTGCCATTTCCCTGTTCTCCATTATTAATTCCCCAGTATCATCCTCTAGGGAACCAACATTTACTTTAGCCACTCTTTTCCTTTTTATGTACCGGTAGAAACTCTTACTATGTGTTTTTATATTTCATGCTCATTTACTTTCATAATCTATCTTCCCTCTCTTTATCATTTTTTTAGTCGTTCTTTGCTGGCTTTTAGAAGTTTCCCAATCCTCTGGCCTCCCGCTAGTCTTGGCCACATTGTATGCCCTTGTTTTCAATTTGACACCATCCCTTATTTCCTTAGTTAGCTACGGAAGGTTAACCCTTCTCTTACGATGCTACGGCAGTGGAAGTAGGCGGTCTTTGTGACGGAGAGGATATGGGGTCAGATGTTCAGCTCGAGGTTAAATAGGACGCTGAGGTTATAAACAGTAGCCGGGGAGGGGGACAAAGACAATTGGGTCTTGCCAATGTTTAACTGATAATGCCCGATTCCCAATGTCTGGCAGTATTCTGTTCAATTCCCTAACTTTGACGTCCCCCTGATGAGCGCATTCATCGCCACGTTCCATCACAAATGTGCACACACATATATCTATAATAATAATAGCCAGTTTTTGTCTGTCCTGGGGTGGGGTGGGGCGGTGCCTGGGAACACATGGTCCGGACTGAGTGACTGTTGCACCGACCAATGGATGATCAGGACCAACCCGGCCTCGCAACCAATCAGGGCGGGGAACGATGGCGCGACGCTGGGTCTGCTCCAATGAGGAAGCGGGAGTGAATGCGGCGGGGCCAATGGGTGCGGTAGTACGGGGGGGGGGGGGCGGAGCCTCCCAGGGCATTACTGCGAAGCTGAGTGGAGCGGGTGGCAGGAGCGGCGGGGGGAAGAAAGAGAGGGGAGAGAGAGAGAGGAGAGAGGGAGGGAGGGGGGGAGAGAGGGAGAGGGGGAAGAGAGGGAGAGGGGGAGGGAGGGGGAGACGGAGGGGGAGAGAGGGGAGGGGGAGGTGGGAGGGGAGAGAGGGGAGGGGGAGAGAGGGACGGGGAGAGAGGGACGGGGAGAGAGGGACGGGGAGAGAGGGACGGGGAGAGAGGGACGGGGAGAGAGGGACGGGGAGAGAGGGACGGGGGGGAGAGGGACGGGGGGGAGAGGGAGGGAGGGAGGGAGTGGAGAGCTGGGGAGAGGAGAGCGGAGGGAGGGGAGAGAGGCAGAGGAGAGAGGGACGGGGAGAGAGGAAAGACATCAGGGTTGATTTTATAGACGATGATGATGATGATGATGATGATGATGATGATAACAGTCGAAACAAGTACGGTGCAATAAAGATACTAATTTGACCACAAATGGTTTGCGGGTCTCTGCGCGTATTTATACACACGCACACACACACACAGGTAAACCTGGTTTGCTGCTGTGGATTATCTTCAAAAGATTATTTTCGAACATCTGTCCTTTTTGAAACTGGGCTGTTGCTGTTCATCACATGGAGCAGATTAGGTTGAAATAAAATGAATGGTCAACAAATGCTGCTGCGCAGTGAGTGCAGCTTCCAGTATTTCACAGGTTCAGCTATTCTGAGCGATGAACAGGAAATTGTACACAGCATGCAGATGAGCAAGTGCAAACCAGGAACCCACCAAACCAAAAGCATATAATTAGTAATGATAAAATGTTCACCTACATGGCCCCCAAATTTAAACAAAGCACACATTCGTTCCCTGTGGCGTTTCATTCATGTTTCAGGCTCGGGCTCTGACCAACCTCTGCTGCTAATTGATGGAACTTAGCACCTCACCATTGGACATTCTTCAATGCGACAAGACTAAAGCACAACATCATACTGAACATGGAAACGTAGACACTTAATAATACAAACAAACAAATTGTCAAATTGGATTCCAAGTACTCTCATTCCAATTTTTTAAATATCTTGCACGACAACTTGAATTTTTCTAAGTCATAACACTTCATTTCAAAGACTTCCCACTGACTGTCAGCGTGAATCCTGGCCAACGTTTGGGCAAGAGTTTCAAATCCATGTCACTACAGTGTTTTTATGGCAACAGTTATATATTCACGTCAGTAGGAAAGGAAATGAGTGATCGGACAAAGCACACAATGAACTTGAATCACACAATAAACTTTAACCGCACGACACAGGCATACATCCGGCCTTCACAAGGGCTGCAGCACCAACCTCTAAAATTATACACCACCTTTGACATATTGCAGTTACAAGAATCTGGCAATCTTGTCCTTAAACAATAACTGATAATAATAGACAGCAACTCAAGGCTTCTTTGGCAACACCTCCTAACCCACGACCTCTACCACCTAGAAGGACAAGGGCAGCAGGCGTGTGGGAACACCATCACCTCCAAGTTCCTCTCCAAGTCACACACCGTCCTGACTTGGAAATATATCGCTGTTCCTTCATTGTTGCTGGGTCAAATTACTGGAACTCCCTCCCTAACAGCGCTATGGGAGCATCTTCACCTCACGGACTGTAGCGGTTCAAGGCGGCGGCTCACCTCCACCTTCTCGAGGGCAATTAGGGATTGGCAATAAATGTCGGCATTGCTGGCGATGCCCACATCCCAGAACAAATGATTAAAAAAAGTAACATCATGATGGAAAGAGATAATTGAACTGAACAAATCTGAGATCGCTAGGTTTTCATTCGGCAACGATATGCCTGCATATGTGACCAAGGCGGATGGGTGGAGTTAAGATAGCGATCAGCCATGATCTAACTGAATGGCAGAACAGACTCGAGGGGCTGAACAGCTTTATGTCCCTAAATTACCATGCCAGATATCACTGTAATCTGACGAATCACCCCAAGATTGTTTTAAATCTGCAAATGATGCACCCTGTTGTGCATGTATGGGCAGTTTTGTGCTATAATCATGTTTTTAAAAACACAAGTATATAAAATTCAATTTTGTTGCACAATGTCACTAACGTTATCCTCTTATCTGTTCTTGTAAGGGAAGGAAGAGGGTGAGGGGAGGAGCCAGAGTTTAATTAACTGTTCCCAGTAATCAAACCCAAATATCACACAGTAAGACAGAGACGCCACATAGTCAATATCCAAAATAGGTGTTGAAGAGGCAGGCTTACTGTAATGTATTTGCTTCATGAGTTCTTTGCTTAAGAATTCATAGCAACACATTGCTATTAAGTACGAGTTGGTTTATTAGCAAAAAGTTTAACAATCACACTACACATTACCAGTTCATCCACCAGGCTCACAACCACCTGCCTCATCGTGGACCCCCTGAACCCAACTGGCTGGGGTTTTATTGAGTCTTGTGAACATTACATGACTGTGGCTAAGCCACTCCCAACTCAACAGCTCTACAACTATTTTTTGTGTAAAACCATAAATCAAGTGCCCCCTTATTAATGGGGGTACTAAAACCGACAATTAAACCAATTAACTTTTAACCAAAACCATAAATCAAATTAAAATTTGGGCGCCGGGGGTGATGATGCACTCTAGTCCCTCCCGTGCCCACCTCTCGCGGAAGGCTGCGAGCGTACCGGTGGACACCACGTGCTCCTTCAGGGACACCCTGGCTGGGATGTAACCGCGGAAGAGAGGCAGGCAGTCGGGCTGAACGACCCCCTCGACCGCCCGCTGCCTTGACTGGTTAATGGCTGCCTTGGCCATACCCAGACGTCAACAGCTCTACAACTATTTTGAGCTGTATCAGTAATCAAGTGCCCCCTGATTAAAGGGGGAAACACACTCCAAGAAAACTTTTCAGGTGCCCCCTTGTTTTTTTTGATTTTTGGGGAGGTTTTTGAGGGCACCAAAACACAAATTATATGTGCCCTCTGGCTAAAAAGGGGGGGAGGGGGGGGAGGGCAATAAACCGGCAAATTAAAACAAATTAAACTTTAGACAAAAAACATCAAATTAAAATTTGGTTGCCGGGGGTGACGATGCACTCCAGTCCCTCCGGCGCCCACCTCTCGCAGAAGGCCGCGAGCGTACCGGTGGACACCGCGTGCTCCATCTCCAGGGACACCCTGGCTGGGATGTAACCACGGGAGAGAGACAGGCAGTCGGGCTGAACGACCCCCTCGCTACCTGGACCGGCTGATGGCCCCTTTGGCCAGGCCCAGGAGTCAACAGCTCTACAACTATAAACCTGTGAGGATACTCACAGGTGCATACATTACACCTATGGCACAGCAATTATTACTCAAACCGACAAGTTCTAAGTCTCACATATTAGA